>NW_028317849.1:1325000-1656250 GCF_062004578.1 Staurois parvus
AGAGAGGTATCTATACTCTGTGTTGGCGAGTACTTGACCAAAAGTATCAGTACTCGTCAGTAAAAAAAGGGTATTGGTGCAACCCTAAGGGAAACAGTAATAGCCAGTATTTTTACAAGCTGTCAGATCACTTTAACTGCCAATTTTCAATCAACTATGTCTAATTTAACCTATCAAATTTCTGCCATTTTTTTTTTTTTTTTTTTTAAAGCATTTTGTTTATTTTATTTTTACCAACTTGTTATTTGTTCCTCAAACTTATTTAAAGTTGAAGTAAACTCAGTTTTGAATCTTTTATCTTCCGGTAAGCCTTCAATAAAGCTTACCTGTAGGTACTATAAATATATTCTAAACGTGCACCGTTTAGGAGATATTTACTGTAGAAACGCCAGTGATGTCACCAGCGGATGTGCACTGTGCTCTCAATGAACAGTGTGCTGTCCATCGAAGGAGCCATGCTGCTGCCAAAATTGCAGCTCAGCCAATCAGATGGCTGCAGTTTGCGAACCTGGAAGGAAGACCGAGTGAAGATGGGAGCCATGACAGCGATCTGTTGGAGGGCTTTGTTTTCAGGTAATGCTTTCATAATGTGCTAGTATGCGATGCATATTAGCACTCTTAACTTGCAGGGAGATTTTTTTTTTTTTTTTCGGTTCACCATAGTTATAGTGGAAATCGGGCAAAAGGGAGCCATGGCAAAAACTCAGGTGAACATTCGCTCTGCCAAAGGCCTGCACAACACTCAGCCTTAGAGTGACAATGCTTCCTCTGCATCAGAGGAGGACCAGATCTTAACACTTGTCTTTGTACCCAGCACCAAGCCTCTTCCCCAGAATCCCCCTCTACCTGAGTCAGATCCTGATAGGCCAAGCCTAGAAGAGGCAAACACAAAAAAAGGAATGAGAACGACCCAAAGGCAGTATTAAAGGAGGCTACAGAAGATTTCTCAACGCTAGACTCCTAAGCGTGTGAAGTTGTAGCTTCAAGCAGAGTGCTTGCTAATGTAAATATGCTCATTTCTGCTGTGGGCAAAAGCTCTGGCATTGTCACACTTGATTCTCCTCAGTCTCACCTTACCACTTTGGGTACAAAGAGACCTGCTAACTCTAAAAAGACATTCCTTGTTCATGAACAAATAGAATGGGAAATATGACAATTGGTTCACTGCAGAAAAGAGTTTCCCTCCTCCCAAAATCCTTTCCAAGTTCTATCAGTGGAAAAAAAGATCACTAGGAAGTGGTCTGCTTCAGCAGGTAACCCAGCCATCTCAGTCTTAAACGTCTCAAAGATTCTGCATATAAGAAGTTTGAGATGCTCTGAAAGGCTCTGTTTACATTAGAAGGCCCAGTTCCTACAACCAGCTATTGCTGTGATTTCTGTCTGTCAAACTGCAGCTAAAGGAACAACCAACATGATCCTGTATTACAGGCCTGTGCAAAAACTGAACAAATACAGCAAATACTTTGTGATCTGCCCTTTGTGTGCATGTCCTAGAAAAGTAATAACACAAATTTTCAGAATGGTTCTCAACTCCATTCACATGTAGAATCTTTTGACTGAAGCCTAGAAAACTTCTGCAAAGGACACCTCACCCTATGAAAGACATTTTTTTGGGGAGGCACTTTACAAGTGGATAAAATATGTCACAGGAGAAAGTTCTGCTTCCACAGTGACGGATCCCAAAACCTCAGCCCTCAGCCTGTAATTTCCACCTCTTAAAATGTGGAGCACCTAATCGCTCTACCCAGGCTTCAACTTCAGAATCTCAGCCCTTCCCAGAGCTAGATTTAGACCTTGAGGGAGGGGGGATGCGGGGCACTTCAAGTTTGGGGACCCTCAGCATAAAAATTAAATTATATGACAAAGTGAAATGAATGATAAACCGCATTTGTTCTGAAAAAAAAAATATATGTTTGGTTCGAAGAAGACACTTGTCTGATTTTATTTTTTTCTTAATTTAATTGACTGTAAGAATAGACATTACACAGTTGGAAGTGGCAGTTATGCATCACACTACAATATTTTTTAAATCAAAAGAAACTTTAAACAAATTAAGTTCCACAGTGGAAAAACAAAACAAAGCACATCTGATCGGTATCCTATCATTTCACTGCATAAAACAAGCTAGGAATATACTTCAGTGCCAATCCAGAGTCATACGAGAAGAGTATGAAGGATGACAACAGCACGGCAAAGATTAAACTTGTTTTGTTTCAAAGCAATCTATCCAGTACCAGACCGATGGGAGACAGACCAAGGGTAGCGAACCATCCCTTCCATACCTTTTCAAATTTAGCTGGGCATCCATAGTGTAGATATATGTGACACTCTAAGCACCTACACTGAGTATCCATTGCTCAGGCGTCAGTGGGTGGATAGACTTCCAATTGTGGAGAATACGTTTATGGGCTTGAAACAGGGCTCTAGATATTTCCTCTCTGGTGGGAGCAGATGGAGCAATTTACTGTAGGATGCCCAACACATACGTCTTTGGGTCTAGTTGAACAGCAGTGCCGAAGGCTTATTTAATCGTGGGTCCAGCATCTGTGGAGTTTGGGACATCGCTACAGCATATGTATTAATGTTTCATGATCCTTAATACAGCTGCAACAATAGGGTTTCATGCTAAACCAATTTTGTTCAATTTTGGGTATAGTGTACACATAGTAAAATATATATTTGGGAGAAGTTCTGAGTCATTTAAGAATCTTAGTTGAACTGCTTGTAGTGCTTCTTCCCAATGATCATCTGTCAAAGGGCTCACATCCATCTGTCATCTCTCCTGTAACTTATATGGTTAATCATCCAAATATGAAATAATAAACATAGCATCACACTACAATATTAAAAAAAACGTATTTTTTCCTACACTGCAAAATCTTTAACTTATCAATCTGTATCATCTTGGAGACACTGCTCTCAGCAGCTGATAGACAGAGAGCACTTTGTCTTAGTCTGGCCTGCATTCCTGTATAATGGCCAGATATATTGCTGGCATTGCCATAGGACTGTCTTCTGCAGTCTTCAAAATTATTACCTTTTTCTAGAAATTCTAGCAGAGATGCAGCCAGTATTTCAGCCTTGTGGGAGCTAGTCTGCAGGAAAGTTAAACAATCTTTCTACCAACTTCCAAGAAATGACATATCACACTGTGATTGCTGTTCCATATCCTGGCACCCACACACACTTTGTTCGCTTTTTTTTTTTTTTAAGTAATAAAACTAATTTTATAGTTTTTACATTTTTTTTGTAAAGGAATACTGGGGCAGAGGGGTCCCCTTTGGATGGGGGGCACAAGGAAATTGCCCCTTATAAATCTGGCACTGCTGGTACCATTGAAATATTTTGTACCTATGGCCAGTACTGGGCAGGACAATCATATATGCAAGAGAATGCCTTTGTCATTATTACAACACCAGCATCAATCAGGTAATGATGGCACTCAGAAGTTTGATCTCTAAACCCTTGTTGTTGGGCCTATTGGCACAGTTCTGTATGCCTAGTTGTTGCCCACCCTTCTAATTCATTGCTTGGGAATGTCCCAAGGTCTGTGAATGCTCCACCTGTGTCTTGTACAGTATGATTAGGATAAGAGGAATTGTATCTTACCTGTAAATTCTATATTTTGGAGTACAGCACAGGACATAGGCCAGCCTCCCTTCCATTGCTTGCTTACTTTGCATTGCGTGCTACAAAACTGAGGACTCTGGGGTTGGGGGTTATAGGGGAGGCACCAAGTGCTCAAAACCTTGCCAGTGTCCATTCACCTTAAGGTACGGGTCTATAACAGAGTCTTTCCATACTCCGTCTGTGCCCTGTACTGTACTCTAAGATGTGGAATTTACAGGAAAGTCAAAATTATTATTAAGGGAAGAATTAGACATGCTGTCAAGATTTTATTGCTGTCTGTGTCCCTCCTGGATAGACTGTCACAAAAACAGAAATTTCCTTTAGATTCATGTTGCGTCGTAAGGACAGGAAATTAAGGAAAATTCCCCCCAGCTAAACAGCAACAATAACTTAATATGGGTTTGATCATTCACTACTTTACAATTTTAAACCAACAAAATGTTTAGGCTTCATATACATTTTAATGACCTGAATTTTTGGACATAATGCATTATTTCCAGGTAAATATTGTAAATATCCGCCTAGCGTATTCATTTTAGAAGTCATTATTTCACTGGTTATGTAAAGTGCTGCACAAACTGTTGGTGCTATATAGATCCTGTATAATATAATAATATTTAACACTTCATTTAAACCACTGCTTCTAAAAATGCAGCTGCCACTATAGTGTCTTAACATGTACCTATTAAATGTTTTCTGGTATTTTTCATAAATGTAGCTGGACCCAAGAAGAGCTCCTCTCAGGACAGTACCTGTACCTGCAATAAAGACCAATTTCCTTGCAGACTTCACACGTCCCCTTGTTCTAACCAGGAGGATCAGCAAGTGTTTGGCCTGCACAATGAATCAATCAGCCCTGACCCACACCAGTCAGAACCACCCTCATTACCTGTTGCAAAAAAGCAAGATCATCCTTTGGAAGAATTAAACATGGCTGACTTACCTCTTCACAGCTTCTTGTCAAGGCAATCATTTTTTTGCACTGGTTCTTATTCTTCCTAAACAATTATTTCTTACCTTCTACTTTAAAGATGCCTTGGACTTGTTCTTTCTAGCAGAAGAAAGCTTTCACCATTCCTTCTGTCTTTATCGGCTGTTGGGTTATAGATGCTCAATTTTATCAACTCAGGAAGACATAACTAACTATACCAGAAAATCTGGAGGCTTTATAATTTGAAGTATTCATTAAACTATTTGCTGAAAATGGCTTGGTTTAAGCAACTTGTAAAGCTGTTTAATTTATTTATAAAGTTTCTTTACTCACATTTAACACTGCTAGCATACAAACATCTTTATATTGCACATAAAATTTGATCTGCTTTATCTGGTCAAACTCACTGGGTGAATCATATTGCCACTGAGAAGTGTTATGCAGTAAGGGCTGTGATAATGTTAACCTATTAAGGCCAGTACAGTAAGTTTTGCTTGAATTTAGCATAAACAAATCCACATTTGCTTGCACTGTCAGGAAAATATAATGTATTAAACACATCTTCCTCTCTAAAGTACAATTGTAGCCTTTTAGAAAAGGCTATGCTGTAAATCAGGTGTGTATCGAAGGTAGGCACTTCTTTCTTTTTTATAATTAAGTTTAAAGTATTTTGGAAGTGTGATATTAAGGCGCACCTCCCTACCAGGTAAACTCTGGTTCCATAATGTTAAGTCTTGCCCCTTTTGTTGTAATAAGGATAGGTTGTGGAAGAGTTTGGTATCACTTGCATAGATCTTCTAAGGTCACATTGAATTCTTCCAACAGCTAATCTGCTACCACACTATGTGCAGAAAGCATGGTGTTATGTTACATCAATAAAACTTTTGTTTGACATACCTCCTTTGATATTTACTTTCAGCTGTATTTTTAAACAACATTTATGTTTACTTGTACATTTTGGAGTTGAATTTTATTTGGTTTTGTAAAACGAACATCAATAAAGGAAAACATGAGTCATTTCTTTGAATTATTTAACTGCTTCCTGACCGCCCTATAGCAGAACTACTGCTACAGGGCGGCAAGGCTGCGCAAAATCACACACACACACACACACACACACACACACACACACACACACTCTCTCACTTTTGTATTTCTGGGAAGGGTGCGCGCGCCCTACCTGCTCCTCCATTGGTGGCTTCAGCTGTCGATCACTGGGTCCCGGCCGGAGATTCCCTGCCTGCAATCGTCGAGTATCACTGATGTGAGAGAGGTCTGCATGTAAACAATACAGATCTCTCCCCTGTCAGCTACAGCACGATGCTTTGTATTGCTCTGCATAACCACCGAAAGAAATTTGTGAGGGGAAAAAAAAAGGACATACATTTTTTTTTTTTTTCTTTTTCTTTTGCACGACTACGCAATTGTCAGTTAAAGTAATGCAGCGCCATATCGCAAATAATGGCCTAGTTAGGGGGGGGGGTAAATTCTCTGGAGGGCAGGTGGTTAACCTCTCCCTCTCCCTACTGTGCTATAGCCGAAAGATGGCTACAGCGTGG
Source organism: Staurois parvus (assembly GCF_062004578.1). Taxonomy (NCBI): domain Eukaryota; kingdom Metazoa; phylum Chordata; class Amphibia; order Anura; family Ranidae; genus Staurois; species Staurois parvus. The sequence continues at coordinate 1,331,121 of NW_028317849.1, forward strand.
TTGTCTAGTTCTGGGAGTACATCCATAGACTTAATTCCAGAACGTGCCCCCAGCAGTGCGTACCAGGACACAGCTGATCACGTGATATGGTAAACTGCCAATTACAGCGGCTTTTTACCATGTGATCAGCTGTGTCCAATGCCACAGCAGCAAACGAGATCCCTGTGCTCAAATCCCAAGAGCTAGTGCATGCATTTATCCATTAGGTGCTAAAGGGGTGTAACCACATATTAACACTAGAAATTCTGAAGGACCCTCTGCACACTGGTATATACCCTTTCAAGCAGACTATGCAATAAATAGGGATATTTAGTTCACACATATTGCAATACATGCTTAAGCTGGCCAACTGCGTCAAAGTAATCCCTCTATGGCCAGTCCTACTCTGCTCTGCCTACGCAAATGCTACTGTGGACACAATGCTAGCATAGGGGAAAAGACACAATGGGGAGAGCTACAAGGTTCAGGTCTGGCTACTGACCCAACAATACAACAAACGAGATAGGTCCTTCAGAATTTCTAGTGTTAATATGTGGTTACACCCCTTTAGCACCTGATGGATAAATGCATGCACTAGCTCTTGGGATTTGAGCACAGGGATCTCTTGTTTGTGGTATTGTTGGGTCAGTAGCCAGACCTGAACCTTGTAGCTCTCCCCATTGTGTCTTTTCCACTATGCTAGCATTGTGTCCACAGTAGCATTTGCGTAGGCAAGGCAGAGTAGGACTGGCCATAGAGGGATTACTTTGACGCAGTTGGCCAGCTTAAGCATGTATTGCAATATGTGTGAACCAAATATCCCTATTTAATACATAGTCTGCTTGAAAAGGTATATACCAGTGTGCAGAGGGTCCTTCAGAATTTCCAATGCCACAGCAGATCACTGGGTAAATACAGTTGCCGGTTATCGGCTGCAATTTCCTCATGCTGTCACAGTGTGAGGAAAGTACTGCCGATAACCAGCAATTGTCAGAGAAGTGATCGGTACTGATCATCAGGGCACTGATGATCAGTGCCCTGCAGTGCCACTCACCTGTGCCCGGCAGTGCCTCCCATCAGTTCCGCCTATGAGTGCAGCGTCATCAGTGCCAGCTCATCAATGCCGCCTATCCGTGCCACCTGATCAGTGACCATCAGTGCAGCCTTATCAATGCACATCAGTGAAGGAGAAATATTACCTGTTTGCAAAATTTTATAATCGAAACAAAAACCTTTTTTTTTTCACATTTTTGCTCTTTTTGTTTATGACGCAAAAAAAAACACCCGAAATACTACCAAAATAAAGCTTATTTGTGTGATAAAAAAAATTATAAAAATTTCATATGGGAACAATGTTGCATGACTGCACAATTGTCATTCAAAGTAGGACAGAGCTGAAAATTGGCCTGAGCAGGAAGTGGGTATCACTTACATGTACATCATCCAGTCTTCTCTGTGTTGGGGTACCGGGTATCATGTGATTACTATGAGTGGTCATAGCAACCACATGATAACAATGTAAACAAATCTTCATGAATGGATTTCCATTCATTAACAGCTTGCTTACAGTAGTAACCTGTGGTTTACCAACCGCAATCACATGGTAAATGGCTACCTGTACCATGGGATTAGCTGTAGCCATTCACAGATCACAACCATACGCCAGCTGTTCATGAATGTTAACCTAATGGCAGCTAAAACTATTGTTTATACAGTGACCAGCAATTTATAAGCAATAGCACAGTGGCTAAATGGCACATCTGCCTAGCTGTACTAGAGTTGTTGGTTCGAATCCCAACCATGGCACCACCTGCCTGGAGTTTGCATGTTCTCCCTGTGCGGGTTTCCTCTGGGTGCTTCGGTTTCCTCCCTCCAAAGACATGCTGGTAGAGTAATTGGATCCTTTCTAATTTGGCCCTAGTATGTGTATGTATGAATGTAAGTTAGGGACCTTAGATTGTACGCCCCTTGAGGGTTAGGGATTGATCTGAATGTACAATATATATGTAAAGCGCTGTGTAAATTGATGGCACTATATAAGTACTTGTAGTAATTTGTGTGAAATAAAATCCTGATTAGCAGTGTCACTATGGTGATAGTAAACTACTCTGATGAACGTATTTGAAGCAAAATAGTTAAAAATTAGACCAAAACTTTAAAAAAAATATTAAATTTTTTTCTTTTACATACTGTCACCAGTCAGTATCTCTGATCACTGCCAGCCAGGGATGACCGTATGTGAAAAAAAAATTGTGGGGAAAAAACAGATTTTCATGTTTTTCCAAAAAATTGTGACAAAAAAAATACCACTTCAATAAAACTCACCATGCCTCTTATTAAATAGCTCAGACTGTCTACTTCTCAAAAAGGGGTCGTGGGGGGGTTGTATTTGTACTGCTTTGATATTTAGGGTCTCAAGAAATCAGATTGGCTGTCAGTACATTAGAACTGATCAATTCTCAAATAAATACATACCATAGTTTGTATACTCTATAACTTTCACACAGACTAAATATACACCCACAATATACGTATATATTTGGGTTATTTTTACCAAATAAATGTAGCCATATACATTTTGGCTTATGTGACAGACTGCCTGGCAACCCTCTTGAGTCCTTCAGTCAGAGAACTGCTTTATTGCCGCAGGGACACAGGACCAAGGTATTATAGCTGCGCATTGCACACCCAAGACTAGGTGACACTAGTTTAGGTGCAAAACTGGAACTCTTTATTGAACAGAAATATAGGTTTTTATACACTTCAGAAATAGGGGCAGTCCCCACATGAACAATAAAAACAAATATTACACATTGGGATAAACATCACACACTGATTAGGCAAGAGCTTGAACCCATTATCCTAAACCTTGCAAACAGTACAGCCAACAACTAACGGTGTTCTAATTAACAGTAAGCTAATCAGCAGCTAGCAACTAACATTTAACAGTGATCTAATTAACAGTAAGTTAATCAACAGCCAAGCACCTAGACAAGCCAGCAGCCCACCCCAGAAAGTCCAGCACCTCCAAACCTGAATACACAAAGTACATTACACATGCTGTCTTCCAGGTGTTTGCTTTCATTTGTATAATCTGTCATAACACAACATTTATACAAAATTCCAAGTCTAAAAAAGTAGAATTCATTTATCTTCATAGATTTCTTCAGGGAGATTGTTGATAAATATTTCTGTCCTAAGTGGAGGAGCTTCTCCAACCCAGTCTGCAGGAGGCTCCCATATTTCCTCTGACCATTAACCTGTATAAGATTAATATTACACCTTTCCATCCACTCCAGGAGGGAAGCTGTATTGTCTTTACTCAGAATTAATCCAAGCCTTGCTCTCAGAGTTCATAATGTCGTCCAACATTAGAGAATGATCTGCTCTCTCCATGGGCCATACTCACTGGGTAGAAAGCTATCCCCTAGTCTCCTCCAAAAGCCCCCATCACACTAAATTTATGAAGAAAGATTTATTTGCAAAATTTTATAACAGTAAGAAAAACATGTTTTGTTTTTTCATTAATATAGCAAAAAATAAAAACCCAGTGGTGATTAAATACTACCAAGCAATTGCTAGTTAAAGTAGCACAGCACTGAATAGCGAAAAAAAATGGCCTGGTCACGAAAAGAGTAAAGCCTTCCGGAGAGCAAGTGTGTATTTAACCACTTGCCATCCTAAGGAGTTACCCCCCTTAATGACCAGGCATCTTGCTATTCAGCACTGCACTATTTCAACTGATAATTAAGCGGTCATGCAATGCTGTAACCAAACGAAATATATGTCCTTTTTTTTCACACAAAAGGAGCTTTCTTTTGGTGGTATTTGATCACCTGTGCACTTTTTATTTTTCATGCTATAAACAAAAAAAGTCCAAAAATTTTGAAAAAAACTATATTTTTTCTTTCAGCAATGAAAAATATATAGTAAACTCAAAGTTAGTCATAAATTTAGGCCAAAATGTATTCTGCTACATGTTTTTGGTAAAAAAAAGTCCCAGTAAGTGTATATTGATTGCTTTGTGTGAAAGTTATAGCATCTACAAACTATGAAATAAATACTGCAATTTATGCTATTTTTTGCTGTACAGCGCTGCGCTAGTTTAACTGACAATTGCGCGATCATGCAATTCGGTAGATAAATTAATGTCCTTTTTTTCACAAATAGAGCGTTCTTTCGGTGGTATTTGATCACCTGTGCACTTTTTATTTTTGTTGCTATAAATGAAAATTTTGAAAAAAAAACGATATTTTCTCATTTCTGTCAAAAAATATCCAAAAAGCTCAAATTTTATCATAAATTTAGGCAAAATGTATTCTGCTACATGTTTTTGGTTGAAAAAAATCCAAATAAGCGTATATTGATTGCTTTGTGTGAAAGTTATAGCATCTACTATCTATGGTAGAGATACTGTAATTTGCACAGCTTTTACCTTCTGACTGCCTATCACATTTCTTGAGGTGCTAAAATACCAGGACAGTACAAACACCCTCAAATGACCCATTTTTGGAAATTAGACACCCTGAGCTACCTGCTGAGAGGCATATTGAGTCCATGGAAGATTTATTCTGTTTCCACAAGTTTTTGGAAAATGACACATTTTTTTTTTTTTACACAAGGTTGTCATTTAAATTATATATTGCTCACACAAGCCATGGGTATATGTGAAATTACACCCCAAAATACATTCTGCTACTTTACCGAGTATGGGGATACCACTTGTGTGAGACTGTTTGGGAGCCTAGCCACATACAGGAGCCTGAAATCCAATGACCACTTTGAAAGCCTGAAGGTGCGTAACTTCCTCATTTCACTTCCTCACTACCTATCACAGTTTTGGAGGCCCTGAAATGCCAGAATAGCACCAAAAACCACCCAAAAACTTGTGGAAACAAACGAGATCTGCAAAATACTCCTCATGCTTCTTATCAAATTCCTGTGTCTACTTTCCAAAAAGGGGTCATTTGAGGGGGTTTGGTGCTTTCCTGGCATTTCAGTGCCTCCGAAACTGTTATAGGTAGTCAGGAAGTGTAACGAGGAAATAAAGCCCTGTAAAAGCCTGAAGGTGCTTATTGGATTTTGGGGTCCTGTACTTGGCTATACCGCCAAAAAGTCTCACATGTGGTACCCCCATACTCAGGAGAAGTAGCAGAATGTATTTTATGGAGTAATTCCACATATACCCATAGCATGTGTGAGCAATAAATCATTTAAGTGACAATTTTGTGTTAAAAAAAAATATATATTTTTTTTTTGTCATTTTCCAAAAACTTGTAAAAAAAAAAATGAATTCTTCTATTGACTCAACATGCCTCTCAGCAAATAGTATGGGGTGTCTACTTTCTAAAAAGGGGTCATTTCAGGGAGTGGGGGCATTTTATGCCCAGCATTTGAAATTTATGCCACACATCATTCACTCTTCTAACCACCTGAAGACCAAGCCTTTTCTGACACTTTTTGTTCACATGAAAAAAAAACAGCATTTTTTGCTAGGAAATTACTTTGAACCCCCAAACATATATTTTTTTTAAGCAGACACCCTAGTAAAAAAAATGGTGTGTGCTGCAATGTTTGTCACATAGTACTCGCGCAAAATACTTTTTACGTTTCAATATTTTTATTAAGGTTTTCAGAGATAAACGGAAAAATAAGGAAATGAGATATGGTTCATTCATACAATATTGCAATAGACAAAATATAGTTGAGCATTATTGTTGTGATTCTTCCCATTGGACGGATGAGGTGTTGGTCTTGTTTAGCAATATCATCAGAGGTATTTGTGTGCATGTGATGAACCTTGGTGAGGAGTTTGGGGTGTTAAGGGGGTTTTGGTGGAGAGGTGGGGGAGGAGGGATATAACTGGGTAGTTGAGGAGATACCAGTCTTGGTATGGGAGGTAATTTCATCAGGGATGTACAGAACATTTTGGGTGATTTAGCCATCGAGTCCGTTGGTTATTGAATTTGTGATAGGAAGAAGTGTTAATTGCAGATAAGTTTTCCATTTGGCATTGAGTGTTAAGGTCTATAATTAATGAAATGATTGCGGGGGTATTATTTGTGTTCCATAATCTAGTAATATTAATTTTGGCGGCAAAGAGTATGTGGGTAATAATTGTTCGGGAATGGGGAGAAAGTTTCTCGATTCCGATGTGTAGGAGTGCTAATGAGGGGTTCAGGACTATCGAAATTTTGTTTGTTTTGGAGATTAATTGAAAAGTAGTGTTCTAGAAGGATCAAAGTGACTTGCATGACCACAGAATATGTAGTGTTGACCTTGGCTCACCACATTGTCTCCAGCATGTAGGAGATTGTTTCGGGTAGTAGATGGAGAGTTTGACCGGGGTCAGGTACCATTGGTGGAGTATTTTTAGATACGACTCCCAGTGGGAGCTGCATCGGGTGCTTTATAGGTGATGTTGAAGGTATTTTCCCAGCATTTTAAAGTTATTTGGTCTGATAGGATTTTTTCCCAATTGGTTAGGGAGGTTGTTTGTAGAGTGAATTGTAAGTTTATGAGGTATGTATAGAAGGTGGATATACCTTTACCTGGGTATTGAGGTTTGGTGAAGAAGATGTAGGCTGTAATTGGTATCATAGTGTTGTGGGGTAAGTTAGTTGTTTGTAGACAATGAGCGATTCTTAGGTATGTAAAATGTTCAGTAGTAGGAATATTATATTTGGATTGGAGAATTTGGAAGGGGCATATAGATTGATTGATATAGAGGTCTGTTATGTTGTTTATTCCTTGTTTTGTCCATTGGGATAGGTCTAGTGAGGGAATGTGTAGTATATTGGTTGGAGTAGGTATATGTTTAACGTCTTTAAACTTAGTGGATAGGAGGTCCCACCAAGCTTGTAGGGAGGCTAGAATGCAGGGATGTTTTAGTTGGAGTTTTATTCGGTTGGTCGGTGGGGTCAAAAGTATATTTTGGGGTTTAAGTGGTTAAAAAGGGATGGTTTCCATTATGGACCAAATTTTTTCCTTCGATGGATTCCACCAGAAATATAGTTGGTCTAAAAGAGTAGCTGTGTAATAAGACTTGAAGTGTGGGAGTCTTGCTCCTTCTTTAGCTGTAGGGCATATTAAAAGATTGGTGGTACATCTCGTTTTTTCGAGTTCCTTAGGAACTTTGTGAGGATTGTTTGTAGGTTAGAGAAGATTGAATTAGGGATTGGTATGGGGAGTATGCGGAATATGTATACGATTTTGGGTAAAATATACACTTTGAGTCACCACTCGCCTAGTTTGGAGAGTTCTGAAGTGCATAAAGTGTTTAGTTCTCAGGGAATAGTTTTAAGCAATATTTTGTGATTTGCTGTGTATAGATGGTCTGTCGTTGGTGTGAGTCTGATTCCTAAGTAAGGAATGCTGTTTGTTTCCCATAAAAATGGGAATTGTTTGGCTAGTTGGGTTTGGAGTTGGGCTGAGATGTGAAGGTTAAGTATGTAAGATTTGGGTTAATTAAGTTTGTAATATGAGACTGTTGAGTAGGTATATACAGTTGTGTTCAAAATAATAGCAGTGTGTTGAAAAAAGTGAATAAAGCTCAAAATCCTTCTCATAGCTTTTATTTCCATACACACAAATGCATTGGGAACACTACACATTCTATTCCAAATCAAAACATGAAGAAAAATATATCAAATTTGTGTTGTTCCTCTAAACAAATTGAAGAAAAGTGAATATTAGACTGTTCAAAAAAATAGCAGTGTTTGTATTCTTCTTTACAAACTCAAACATTCACTATATAAACTGAAAAATGTTTGAAGATTTTTCTTTCCTTTGAATCACCTAATGAATATTTAGTTGTATAAGCACTGTTTCTGAGAACTGCTGTATATCTGTGTTGCATGGAGTCACCCAACTTCTGGCACCTGTGAACAGGTATTCCAGCCCAGGATGATTGGACTACATTCCACAGTTCTTCTCTATTTCTTGGTTTTGCCTCAATCTGCATTTTTGATGTCACCCCACAAGTTTTCTATTGGATTAAGATTCGGGGATTGGGCTGGCCACTCCATAACGTCAATCTTGTTGGTCTGGAACCAAGATGTTGCACGTTTACTGGTGTATTTGGGGTCGTTGCCCTTGAAATGGGTGTTCCAACAAGACATTTCCTCTTCAGCATAAGGCAGCATGACCTCTTCAAGTATTCTGATGTATTCAAACTGATCCATGATCCCTGGAATGCGATAAATAGGCCCAACACTGTAGTATGAGAAACATCCCCATATCATGATGCTTGCACAACCATGCTTCACTGTCTTCACAGTGTACTGTGGCTTGAATTCAGTGTTTGGGGGTCGTCTGACAAACTGTCTCCGGCCACTAGACCCAAAAAGAACAATCTTACTTTCATCAGTCCACAAAATGTTGCGCCATTTTTCTTTAGGCCAGTCAATGTGCTCTTTGGCAAATTGTAACCTCTTCAGCACATGTCTTTTTTTCAACAATGGGACTTTGCGGGGGCTTCTTGCAGATAGCTTGGCTTCACATAGGCATCTTCTAATTGTAACAGTACTCACAGGTAACTTTACACCTTCTTTGATCTTCCTGGAGCTGATTGTTGGCTGAGTCCTTGCCATTTTGGCTATTCTTCTATCCTTTCTTATGGTAGTTTTTCGCTTTCTTCCACGTCTTTGAGGTTTTGTTTGCCATTTTAAAGCATTTGCGAACATTTTAGCTGAGCAGCCTATCATTTTCTGCACTTCTTTGTATGTTTTCCCCTCTCCAATCAACTTTTTAATCAATGTACGCTGTTCTTCTGAACAATGTCTGGAACGATCCATTTTCCTCAGCATTTCAGAGAGAAATGCACTGTAACCTGGCATGTACAACATTTGCTGCCTTCCTTCCTTAAATAAGGGCAATAATTGCCACCTGTTTTTCAAAGAATGAATGACCTCACTAATAGAACTCCATACTGCTATTATTTTGAACATGCCCCTTTCAATTAGTAATTCAATTACACAGAATCGGCAGCATGCATGTCATGACTGTTGGGTCTGTTGGATTTCTATTACTCTACTACACCTGCTAGTAAATTTTTTGCCATGTAGAAATATTTCTACCAAAAACAGAGATTGATCAGGTTAGTGATGTCTGACTGCTATTATTTTGAACACAACTGTAGTAGTATCATTGATTTTGCAGATCAATATATGGTAGCGACCTTGTGAGTCCGCTGTTGCCGAAATAATTTGGAATTGCAGGGAGTCTCTTATGGCTGTAATGACGCCGTTTTTCTTTAGGATTCGTTGCCATATATATTGTGGAGAACTGAGGAATATTAAATTTAGGGATTTTGGATGAGGCGAAATGGGTCTCCTGTAGGAATACGATGTCAGGTTGAATGGAGCGGACTTCTCTCGAGAGCAGGGCTTTTGAAGGGGTAGTTGAGACCTCGGACATTTAGTGAAGATATAGTAATCATTTTGTTGATTGTAGATGCTTTGAATTCTGTAGCTGTGGTGATTCAGATGCTGTGGAGAGAAGTGGTTTTCCGCATGGTGGAGGTGATGGACCGGCAGGTGTGCGTCTTTGTGAGCATGGGTTTGTTATTTTTGTGGATTGGGTGTTCAATTGTGTTAAGGGGGTTGTTGAGAGGGGCAGTTCTAGCGACTGATGACTGGTAGCTGGGGGTATGAACAAGGGTAAAAACGGGTAAAAAAGACTTGCAAACAATGCAAGTAGCATGTGTAGCAGTATCTGCTACTGTGTAGAGTGGAGGAATGAGAAAGCATGACTCTTTCGAGAGCTCATGCTTGAGACGAACTTGGACGATCAATATGTTCGATCAGGGGCCGATTGCCAGCTTGTGTGTTAGACAGTGGTGCCCAGGGAATTGGACCTAAAGGTAATATGCTTGAGTGGAGGCTATGACCCATCTGCATCCATCTGTTGCGGCCGGTTGGATGCTGGTTTATGGGAATCTGCTGGTATGATGCTCCACGATTTCAATAATTCGATGCCTGCTTCTAGGGATTTCATTGTGTAAAATCTGCCTTGGTATTTGACATTTAGTTTTGTAGGGAAGCCCCATTGATATCCGATGTTAGGATTCCGTAATACTTTGGTTATGCTGATGAGCTTCTTACAGTTGGAGAGTGTGGCTTTGGATAGGTCTGCGAACAATTTAATGTTTGCTTGGGCTGAAGGAATGGAGGTCAAATTTCTTGCTGCAATCATTTCCTTCACGTGGTAAAAATGTATGCGCGCCAATATATCTCTGGGGACGGTCGCAGGTAGAAATGACGGTTTGGGGATTCAATGTGCTCGTTCTATAGCCAATTCCACATCAGTGAGGGTGGGGATGAGATATTTCATACATTGTTGTATATATGGGACTATGGCATCTGTAGTGATGGATTCTGGGATCCCACGAAATTTAATGTTTAGCCTGAAGCGATCTTCTAAGTCTGCCAGTTTGAGATTGATTTGTGTCTGTGTGTGCATCGATAAGGTCGTTATGTGCGGTGCACATTTCCTCTAGTTTGTTCTCAATATGGCAGATGCGTTTTTTTTTATTTTGGACCGTATTTGAAATTTGGGATAATGATGCCGTCAGGTTATTATGTAGTGTTTGTCACAGAGAAAGGAACATGTTCTTTATGGAAATCTCCGTGATAGGTTTGGTCAGAAGCAGGATAGGATTTGATTAAAGATGGAGCATTAGCAGATAGGATAGTAGTTGAAAGAGAAGGTTGTTGTCTGTCAGGGGGTGATCCTGTGTCCAGTCTGGGCTTGGATTTTGCCAGACTGCTGGATGTGGGAGATGGGGGGAGAGGACTCACCAAGATCCCCTGGGTATAACGATCCTTTCAGCCTGCGGTCCGGATGGTATGCTGCCTGGTGGTCTGTGGTCTCACCTTGCTGCTGTTGCTGGGCAGACAGGCCGTTCTGCAGGGGGCAGGTGCCATCCTGGCTGCAGGGTCCGAGTGCCTGGAAGAAGCTGGTCATTTTTCCGGGATGACCCCGGCATTTTCCTCCTGCGGGTCATAGCCCTTTCGGATTTCGAGGGGTTAATGGCTCTAATGAGCTTATTGATTTTTCCCTGGGGCCATAGTGTGCCGATGTCACGCTGGCAGGTGGACAGAGCTCTCTTCAGTGAGCACCCATCCCCGGAGCCAGCCGCGCATGCGCCCCTCTTTTTTTACTTTTAATGCACAAAAACACAATATATGGGCCAATTATTTGGTAAAATATAAAAGATGATTGTATGCTGAGTAAATAGATACCACACATGACATGCTTAAAAACTACGCACATCTCGTGCAATGGCGACAATCTGCAGACATTTTTAATATCTGTAGACATTGCTTTAAAAGCCTTTACAAGCCACTATTTTAGATTTACAGAGGAGGTCTAGTGTTAGAATTACTGCCCTTGATCTGATGTTCACGACGATACCTAATATGCATGGTGCAACCTCTGATTACATACCGGCACAGGGTCAACACTTACGCAGGGGTGAGAGTGCTTTTTTTTTTTTAAGTTATTGTGATTTTTAAATTATTTTTACACTGTCCCTTTCATTTTTTTTTTTTGCTTACTTTTAATGCTATCACAGGGAATGCACATATCCCCTATAACTGCAATGGGCATTTTCATATATTCTTTTTTCAGAAATCTGGGGTCTATCAGACTCTAGATATCTCCTCTGCCCTTACATTATCTAATCTCACCAAGATCAGTGTGATCAGATGCTTTCCCAATTTACAAATGGCGCTGTTTATATCCTGCGAAACTGAAGTGATGAAATGCTTGTAGCTTTCGGTTTCTTAGAATATAGAGATGATTGGCACCATTCCGGTCTCCAATCAGCTCTATGGTCAGCTGGCAGAAACTCCGGCTGCATTCTCAGGTTCCCCCGATGGCACAGGACTGCCCGAGAAGGCCATGGAAGTAAGCGGGGAGGAGGGGCATCATCTCCCACTGCTTGTAAAAGCAATCCTGCAGCTAATTAGCCACTAGGATTGTATTTACATGAAAGCCGGCTGAAAAACACGATACCAGGATGATGCCTGCAGCTGTAGTGATCAATGTCCAGTGATGTACCAGTACGTCGCTGGTCCTTGTTGAGTATACAGGTGAAACTCAAAAAATTAGAATATCGTGCAAAAGTTCATTTATTTCAGTAATGCAACTTAAAAGGTGAAACTAATATATGAGATAGACTCATTACATGCAAAGCAAGATAGTTCAAACCGTGATTTGTCATAATTGTGAGGATTATGGCTTACAGGTCATGAAAACCCCAAATCCACAATCTCAGAAAATTAGAATATTGTGAAAAGGCGCAATATTCTAGGCCAGGGCTTGAAAAAGCCTCTTGCCAAATGCAAGGAGAAATTCCTCTGTGGTGAGCGGCGGCGAGCACAGATGAAGCATGGAGCGACTGCACCTGTGCTCCAAGCCTCATTGTGAAGCCGAGTTCCGGTTTACAACTTCCGGCTTCTGTGGCACCGCCATTACACTGTCAGCGCCGCCGAGGGGGACACGTGCAGGAGAGATCCACTCCTCCGCTGAGAGGAGACACCCTCTCCACCGCCGCGGGGGACTCAAGGAGAAGTACGCTCTCCACTGCCATGGGAGACACGAGGCCCGCTCTACACTGCCTTGGGGGACACGCGGCCCGCTTTCCACCGCCTTGGGGGACATGCGGCCCGCTTTCCACCGCCTTGGGGGACACGAGGCCCGCTCTACGCTTTTTGCGTTAAAAAAAAAAGCGGCTGAAAAGCTCAAGAAAAATGCTTACCTATGTACATGAATGTATATCTATGTATGTTTTCACACTGAGGCGTTGTGCTTGCGATGCGGTGTAAAAGCTCCTGCTTGCAGCATCTTTGGGGCATGTTTGGTGAGTTAAAAAAATGCCCCAGAAACGCCTCTTCCCATTGAGATAAATGAAAAATGCCTGAAAAGCGCCTAAAAAACATCTTAAAAGCGCCTCAAAAATACCTCTGAAAACCGTTTTTGGTGACGTTTTTAAGTCACGTGTCCTTTAAAAATGCTAATAAAGTGCTGCAAAAGTGCGGTAAAGACGCCTATGCATTTTTGCGGCAGATCAGTGTGAAATTAGCCTTATTGTGGCACTGTCTTGATCAAACCTTGATCTAGGTATTTTTTCTTTATTTTTTAATATTTACTTTGTTTATTTTTTTTACAAACAGTTGTTTTTTGTTTTTTTTTTTCCTCTCTCCTTCCTTCAGAGAAAAAAAAAACAAGGGAGGCGGGCTTCACAGTGACTGATCACTATGATAGCCAATCAGAGGCTATCACAGCGATCATGTGACCTGGATTTAGGGGTCCCAATCGTTTGGGACCTGGGGCTCTCAGTGACACCCCAGGAGCGTGCTGTGCTATATATGTGAATGTATATCTATGTATGTTTTCACACTGAGGTGTTGCGCTTGCGGTGTGGTGTAAAAAGCATCTTTGGGGCATGTTTGGGGAGTTAAAAAAAAAAAAAAAACTAAATCTATGGAAAACACCTGAAAAGCACCTCAAAAAGCCTCTGAGAAGCGTTTTTGGTGCAGTTTTTATGTCACATGTCCTTTAACCTCCCTGGTGGTATTCCCGAGTGTAGCTTGGGGTAAATTTTCAGTACCACAAGCGGTAACCCCGAGCTAGACTCGGGCTTACCATGCGGTGCTGTTCCAGGATCTGTTCTTCACTTACCTTGTCCTGCGCCCCCGCGATGTCCCACCTGCAGTGTCCCCTGTAATGTCCTCCGGCGGATGCCAGCATCTGTCTTCTGGGTTCCGTCCCCTGCAACGTCGGGACATATGGGGGACAGAACGGCGGGAAATTTGAAAATGACAAAAAGTGACATTCACTAAATACACTAAAATCACATAGTACAACATTACTGTATCAAACCATTTCACATACATTTTGTCCCTAGTGCTTTGTCCTGTGCCCTGCCTGCATTTTTACTGTTCTTTCTGCCTGGAAACTGAGAAATGTCCATGGCGTCCAAAAAGCGTCCCTTTAGGTGAAAATCGGTTTTAGACCAGCTAGAGAACAGCGATAATAAATTAGAACTACTTGCAGAATTGAGTGATAATGATTCGTGGGGAAATTTGTCATCAGACACTGAAAATGATTTTGCGACTGCTCAGTGATGTGCGAACTTGGCGCTATATTTCAAATTTCAGTGTTTTTGGTTTGATTATATTATTGAATTAAATTTATTATTATTATATTATTCTTTTGTATGATTATTTATTAAATTATAATTTATGATTTTGTGTTTCAAATTGTAACATACCCAGGATGTTTACTAGACTCTCTTGTTCGGACAGATTTCAGTGAGTTATTCTTAAAAATTACAGGCCTACAATAAATAAAATACATATTTCCATGCAAAAAAATGTACCACTTTGAACACAGAAATATGGACATAATCAGACTGCTAGGGAGGTAAAAAATTCTCAGAAAGCACGGCAAAAACACAGCAAAAACGCCTATGCATTTTTGCTGTGTTTTTGTGACGGATCAGTGTGAAAGTAATAATGTGGCAAAAACGCATCAATAATGCACTACATGCTTCTGTGCAGCCTGTCCATTGAAGTCTATAGAACCAAAAATGCAACTTTTTGCATTCAAAAAAGTTCCTGACCCTTTCCAAAAAACGCACAGGGTGAAAATGTGAGATGTGAACGTGTCCCATAGGAAATCATGTTATTTCTGCAAAATACAAAACGCAGCGGAAAATGCTTAGATGTGAACCCAGGGTAAGGGTGAGAACTCTCGCTCACTGGAGCGCTGGGCTGTGGAGGGGGAGGGAGCAGCTAGCTCATGCTATCAGTGGCTCGCTGAAAGGCTGAACCAGGTGCCGCTCCAGACTCTGGGGTGGGTCCCAACTATATGGTCGCGATCCTTCCCCTGTCTGGACGGGCACTTTGATGTCAACCGGCAGCAAACTTCAGCCCACTGTAAGCTGGTCACAGGAGTGCAGAACGAACGGCACTCCTGTGATCCACAGGAGATGAACAGTCAAAAGGAAACCACTGCAAGAATAAAACAAAATGTGTGCACACTAGATATAAAGTATCTTTTCCATATCACGATAAAAAGACTGGACGATATTTTATAATCTGCCATTAGATGGCAGCAAAACACCTTATTGTTCAATTGATGAAAACATATCATTATAATATATTATACTCAACATAACATGGAAACGAAGAATAAAGTAAGTAAAATGTAGTTCTACCTTCCCCATTAGTTTCAGCCTGAAATAGAAATTTCAAGTTCAAAATAATAATATAGATAGATTAAGAGGGAGAAATGGTTATGGTACTGTATTGTCAGAAAAAAAATTTAGAGCAAGTGTATGGTGCAGGGCCTCAATCATGTGTAATGCACATGATTGCAGTGATTCAGCCTTTTTGGGGGTTAAAATAGCCTTTGTAGTATCACCTCCTCAATGAATGTTACAGACCCTCTGAAAAGCGAACAATTGTGATTACTTTTCAGTGGGGCTGCAAAAGCTGCCACACATGAGAATGAGCCCTTAAAGTGATATTACACTTTTTAGGTACTGTCAACAGCTGATTCTTCATCTTTTAATTCCTGCATCTGTTGCTGTTTAAGCTGGTGCCATGACTACTGCTGCACGTTTCTTGTTTTGAGGTGTCTCCTTTGTCTTGTAGTGTCCTATGGAGCCACACTTGCATGTCTCTCAAGCTCTGTGCATCAAGAAAATCACAGCCCTGGAGAGCCCTGGAGCCTAGGATAGCAATACACTCCCCTCCTCCTGCCTTCACCAAAGTAGCAGACTGATAGGAGATTGCATTGCCCACTATTAACTCTTTCCTGTGAAGAGGTTCAGAGAAGAAGCACTAGGAAGGCAGGATCTAGCAGAATTGAAAGTTGTAAATTACAAGTGCTTGGATAAACATTTTAACAAATATTATTAGTATTATTATTATACAGGATTTATATAGCCCCAACAGTTTGCTCAGCGCTTTACAATATCAAGGGAGACAATACAGCAACAATACAGTTCAATACAAGAGGGTTAGGTGGGCCTGATCCTGGGAGCATACAATCTAATAGTTTACTGGGGAATGTTTTTTGATTGTACTCAATGTGTTAAGCTAAAAAATGTTGAGGGTTCAATACTACTATACATTGAAATTAAAAGAAAGAAAGAATACCTTTGGGTGTTGGAATCTTATATGACAGCTGCTGCGTTAGGATTCCTATGGTCACAGCATACACTTGCATTTTATAACAGCAGCTTTGTAATAGTTACATAGTTACATATAGTTTGTCTGGCTGAAAAAAGACAAAAGTCCATCCAGTTCAACCATAAAAAAAGTTATAATCCTATACCCACAGTTGATCCAGAGGAAGGAAAAAAACCCAGCAAAGCATGATCCAATATACTCCTGCAGGAGAGCAATGCCAAAACAAAGAACAGTTATTTCTCTTATGTTCATTGATGGACACAGCTCTTCAGAATTTTGACCATTAGGTTTTATAGCACCACGTACAGGAATAGGCAGAAATTAACTTGGTACCTCCTATGGGCAGTCCTCAATGGCATAAAACCCACTCTCTCCTATGGACAAGCCAGCTATTTCTGCCAAGTGTTTCAGAAGTAAGGACCTAGTTTCCTGCTGGGACCTGTGCTTCCATAGAATTTTTTTCTTTTTCCTGGGATTTCTCCTGTGTAGACCTTCATTGAACAGCCAGACTGGACAAAGGACTGGATCTTGCTTTTCCTGTACTGTCAGGCTGTTACTGGGGTGGTCACTGGAGCTCTCTGAGGCACAGCGATCGGCAGCATAAAATTGGCAGCAGTTAGGTGGTGAATCCTCCCAGGGGTACCTCTTTCTCTCTGCTAAGATCGGCTTAGGGTGTAATCTCCCCCCTCCTGTTTGCGGCCATGCTTTGCCTGGCTGGGTCTTGCCATGGATTTTCAGAAAACATGTTTCCCCTCTGGAACCCCTCTCGGGTTCTTCTGTTCCCCTAGATGCACTGCCATTGACCCAGGAGTCATTCATTTCCTGGGTGTAGGCTGTGTTCTGGTGTAACACAAGCAGGAAGTGTCCGCTCGCTGTCGCCTTCATCCTTGGACTCCTCTGAACCCAAGTTGGGCTCCTGCATTCCGCATGTCCCGATGAAACATCCCCTGAGTCCTCAGATAGTGAGGACGAGTCCTCTGCCTCTGCAGCCATGCAGGAAAAGACATTAGTCATTGCACTGATTACTTCTGTTTGAGAAACGCTAAAAACTGAGGACTCCCCTGGGTCGGCTGATGTGGTGCTTTTCCCCTTTGGTACGCACAAACTGGATAGGTCCATTAAAGTTTTTCCTTACCCCGATACTTCAGCAAATTCATTTACAAGGATTTGGAACATCTGAAGTGGCCTTTTGTGCTTCCTAAATGCTCTGCGGTACATTACCCCTTCTGAAAAAGTGGATCTCCTCTTGTGGTGGATCCCCTATTTCTAGTCTAAACAAAACCACTATGATTCTGGTGGAGAGTTCCTCCTCTTTTAAGGATCTTATGGACTGTAGGGCATAAGTATTTGCCCATTCTACTGGAATCTACTGGATTTCAATGGCTCACTTAGCACTAGTGCAGTTTTCAATATTCATGGTGTCTCCTTTCACTTACTGGGACCTATGCAGGCACCACTTACAGTTGTGTTCAAAATAATAGCAGTCAGACATCACTAACCTGATCAATCACTGTTTTTGGTAGAAATGATATTTCTACATGGCAAATAGTAGAGTAGTAGTAGAGTAATAGAAATCCAACAGACCCAACAGTCATGACATGCATGCTGCTGATTCTGTGTAATTGAATCACTAATTAAAAGGGGCATGTTCAAAATAATAGCAGTGTGGAGTTCTATTAGTGAGGTCATTCATTCTTGGAAAAACAGGTGGCAATTATTGCCCTTATTTAAGGAAGGAAGGCAGCAAATGTTGTACATGCTGGTTACAGTGCATTTCTCTCTGAAATTCTGAGGAAAATGGGTCGTTCCAGACATTGTTCAGAAGAACAGCGTACCTTGATTAAAAAGTTGATTGGAGAGGGGAAAACATATAAAGAAGTGCAGAAAATGATAGGCTGCTCAGCTAAAATGATCGCAAATGCTTTAAAATGTCAACCAAAACCTGAAAGACGTGGAAGAAAGCGAAAAATTACCATTCGAATGGATAGAAGAATAGCCAAAATGGCAAGGACTCAGCCAACAATCAGCTCCAGGAAGATCAAAGAAGGTCTAACGTTACCTGTGAGTACTGTTACAATTAGAAGACGCCTATGTGAAGCCAAGCTATCTGCAAGAAGCCCCCGCAAAGTCCCACTGTTGAAAAAAAGACGTGCTGAAGAGGTTACAATTTCCCAAAGAGCAGATTTACTGGCCTAAAGAGAAATGGCGCAACATTTTGTGGACTGATGAAAGTAAGATTATTCTTTTTGGGTCTAGTGGCCGGAGACAGTTTGTCAGATGACCCCCAAACACTGAATTCAAGCCACAGTACACTGTGAAGACAGTGAAGCATGGTTGCGCAAGCATCATGATATGGGGATGTTTCTCATACTACGGTGTTGGGCCTATTTATCACATACCAGGGATCATGGATCAGTTTGAATACATTAGAATACTTGAAGAGGTCATGCTGCCTTATGCTGAAGAGGAAATGCCCTTGAAATGGGTGTTCAAACAAGACAATGACCCCAAACACACCAGTAAACGTGCAACATCTTGGTTCCAGACCAACAAGATTGACGTTATGGAGTGGCCAGCCCAATCCTTGGATCTTAATCCAACAGAAAACTTGTGGGATGACATCAAAAATGCAGTTTCTGAGGCAAAACCAAGAAATAGAGAAGAACTGTGGAATGTAGTCCAATCATCCTGGGCTGGAATACCTGGTCACAGGTGCCAGAAGTTGGTTGACTCCATGCAACACAGATGTACAGCAGTTCTCAGAAACAGTGCTTATACAACTAAATATTAATTAAGTGATTCAAAGGAAAGCAAAATCTTCAAACATTTTTCAGTTTATATAGTCAAAGGTTTGAGTTTGTAAAGAAGAATACAAACACTGCTATTTTTTTGAACAGTCTAATATTCACTTTTCTTCAATTTTTTTAGAGGAATAACACAAATTTGATATATTTTTCTTCATGTTTGATTTGGAATAGAATGTGTAGTGTTCCCAATGCATTTGTGTGTATGGAAATAAAAGCTATTAGAAGGATTTTGAGCTTTATTCACTTTTTTCAACACACTGCTATTATTTTGAACACAACTGTACATGCATGCTCCAAGCCAGAGCTGTGTGCGTCCATACAAACACACAACTCTAATGGCTTAGGAAAGCAATACATTTCCCTTCTCCCACCTCCTCCCTCCTGAAAGCCAATAGATGGACAGCTGCCATCAATTGTATCTTGCTACAGAGGGTGCTTTCTCCTGACAGGAAGTTCAAGGCTTTGAGACCAGGAGCCAGCAGCAATGAGCCTATTAATAATGTATTGCTCGGGCACACTTTTAAACGATTATTTACGAGGGCATTGCCAAGATGGCAGACTGAACAGACATATCTGCTAGAGCTCTGCTAGACAGTAATCCTTCTTTTCTCCTATACTGGACCTAGTGGCTGTTGAGTGGAGGTGACTGAGCTTTGGATGCCTTATAAATTTTCTGCATGCCTGAAAGGGGGTAAGAAACTTCAGTTCCCCCTTCTGCAGCCGTCACGGTCAGCCTGGGGCAGCCCCGCAGGAACGCTTCTCCAATATGGCATCTCAGACAGACCATGAGGATGCTGCGGTCCCTCCACCGCAGGGCATTCCCCAGGTGATGACGGCTATTTCCACCTGCCAGGCAGTGCTGACTTCTAAGATCGAGGTTGTTCAGTTGGATGTTGGGATGGGATAGGATGGAATGTTGATAAGATCTGCTCCCGGCTCACCAATGCTGAACAGTGGGTTGGACATGTGGAGGATGCGGTGGGGGAACATGCGGCCTCACTCCGCTCCCTACAAACGAAGAGTACAGGGCAAAAGACGTGGAGAACCGCAGCAGAAGGAAAAACCTGAGGATCGTATGGCTCCTGGAGGGCACGAACCTCCACAGTTTTTGTGGAAGAGCTGCTGAGATCTGTCTTACCCATGGCTCAGCTTTCCCCTTATTCTAGACCAGAGGGTTCTCCACTGTGCATGTTTATCATGTGGCTGTTAAAGTATAGAGATCAGGATGAACTCCTCCGGGCTGCTCAGGCAATAGGGGACCTTTTTCTCTACACCTAAGGATGCGGCAACCTGGCTGGAGTCGTTACCTATTCAGAGATTACTTTTCTTTCTACTGGATTGTTTCGCTTGTACCTCCTGACTTTGTCCTGCTGCCCTCCCTTACCCACTGCAAGGGGAATTGGCATCTCAATCCAATCTAGAACCTTTGTTCGACTTACCAATGAATATTCTCTACCACTTGGTCTGTTATGTGCCACCAGGAGGCGTTGTATCACAGTTATCTATAATTCTTCTGATACCTTGATGCCTACCTGTTGGGTTCTCAAGTTTGTGCCCCTGGCTAAGTCCGGGAGACTGTGACTCAAGTTAACCTGAATGTTCCAGCATCTCCTAGGAGAGATGAAGTTGTTCTACTCTTCCGGTTGGGGTCCAGACTTGTGACCATGTCTTCCACCTAGTTTTGGCTCCTACGGGCAAGTTTTGAGTTTCAGATGAAGCAGGGGTGGGGGGTTGGCCATTGCCGACCTTGTTTGGACTATTGTGGGTTTTATAATGTGTTTTTTACAATGTTGATTTTGTTTTAGTTCTTTTAATGGCATGTACACTCTATTGATATGTAAATCTGCCTTTTGGAGCTGTAGTGCACCTATTATGTGGAAAAGGTATGTTCCACCTCTGCTCTGCCCCAAGATTGAGTTTAAAAAAAGGCCTGGGTGGGTGCCCGTTATCAAGCCACATATTCCAAATATGCAAGGGGAGTTAGTATCTTGGTGCAGAGATCTTGGCCATTTCAGCTCTTGGTTGGAGGTTAAGATTGATCAAATCTGTGCTCTTACATGCTTTAATAGCAGATATTGCCTTCGTGATAGTGGGTCTATGCTTACCTCCACCTGCTGATGTTACTCTTCTGTATACACTTATGCAAATGGTGGCACAATAATGTCTAATTAATGTGTCGATTGCAGGGGACTTCAATCTGGTGTCTTCGCGGGACCTTGACAGGTTCCCGACCTCTACTACCTGGACCCAGGGCCTCTCCCAATGGGCCTCCTCTTTTGCCTTGATCAATGTGTGGGGGAATTTTCATCCTTCTGACCATGAATATACGCATCCTTCTGCCACTCACAGATTTCTATCTTGTATAGACCTGTTGTTTGCCTCCTCCTCTGTCCTGCAACGGGTGATCTCGGCTGAGATCCTGGCCAACGGCATCTCGGACTATGACCCATTCATGATTTCACTGCAGCTAGGTTCAAGAATCTATCCGTGAGGCCCTTTGTGAATTTTGGTTGCATAATGAGGAACAGTGGGACACATTTAATACCTGGCTTAGGGGAGAGTATGCTTTTCGTATAGCTAATGTGAAGAGATCTTCTGTTAAGTCTCTGGAGTAGCTGGAGGTTGAGGCGTGGCAACAGGAGGTAGACTACATTGCTCGTCCTGACCATGATAACTATGTGGCCTGGCAACGAGCCCTAAGGGAGATATCACTACTCAGAGTCAACCTGACTAAAAAATACTTTCTTTCCACGGCAGAGGGTGTTTGAGTATGGGGACAAGCATGGTAGGCTTTTGGCCTGGCTGGCTAGGGGACAGTTTGCTGCTACGCACATTGGTAGAATTAGGGGACTGAATAGAGCCTTACTGACAACTCCTGACTGTATAAACGGTAGATTCCTACAATATTATAGTTTGTTCTATTCTTCTAGAGTTACCTACTGTGTGACTGACCTCTATGCCTATCTTGAACGCATTGCGTTTCCTACCCTTAACCCGGAGGCGAGGGACAGACTGGACCGTGATAATTCCCTTGAGAAGGTGCAGGTGACCTTGGGCCATATGCAATTGAGGAAGACCCCTGATATTGATGGGATACCCATCAAATTTTACTTCCTTTACCAGGAGCTGTTGGCTCCCAGGTACACTTCCCTCCTTGCTCAGTTTACCTCCATAGGATCTCTCCCAGAATCTGTGTCTGAGGCCCTTTTATAGTGTTGGTGCCCAAACCAGGCAAGGACCCTGAAGATTGTGCTTCTTATCAACCGATCTCTTTGATCAACGCTGATGCCAAAATTTTGGCCTTTTTCCCTTTTGACAGTGACAGTGATAGACGATCTTACCCATGTTGATCAAATTATGCCGGGGAACGGCACGGGCATTAATATTCACCGCCTCTTTCTTAACTTGGCTACCACCCATGCTAATGGTGGCACTCGAGTCATAGTCTCTTTAAATGCTGAAAAGGCTTTTGAGTGGGTTGAGTGGGTGTTCCTTTGGGAGGGTACTGCGTAGATTTAGGTTTGAACCTCGGATTTTGAAATGGTTGGGCATGCTCTATAATGCTCCCTGAGCTAGGATCAGAACCAATGACCAATTGTCTGATTTTTTTTCCTTGAGCAGAGTGACTCAGCAGGGGTGCCCCCTCATGCTGGGCCTTTTGCTCTGCCACTGGAGCTGTTGGCCATTCAGGTGCGGAGCTCCCGATCCATTGAAAGGCTGTGGGTCAGTCCGTTGGAGGAGAAAATCTCGCTTTATGCTAATGACACTTTGCTGTATTTACATGATGCGAACTCTTCACTGTGGGCTGCACTCAAGGTCATCAATGAATTTGGACAGTTTTCTGGGATTCGCATCAACTGGTCCAAATCAGTCCTTTTTCCTTTCAATCCCCAAGCTAGGAACTCTGCGGCTTCTACCTCGTTGCTCTGGGCTGATGAGCTCAAATATTTAGGCATACGAGTCACTCGGGATTTACAGAGCTTTTATAGGTTGAACCTCCACTCCACTTTTGAGCTGAGGGAGCAGTGCGCCACCTGGTCTGCCTTTCCACTGAACCTGTTGGGCCACATATATATTCTTAAAATGATCTATCTCCCCAAATTCAATTGTTTTTTGTACTTGCCCTGTTTGGATAACTGGGAGCTTTACCGCTGTGTGGGCCCCCCCCCCCCCCCCGCTTGGCTAGGTCCACCCTCCTGCATTGTGGAGGTTTGGCACTACCTAATTTTCTGGTCTATTACTGGTCAGCTATCGTGGTCACTGTATGATGGTGGTTCATGTGGTCCTGGGCTACTGCAGCCGCGGTATGTCTCAAAGTGGCCCTACTGGGTTCCCTTATGGAACTGAGTAATCTTGTAAATAGAGGCCCAAGGGCTTGTGCCTCCCTTCCAATCCCTATTAAGGTCACGCTTCGTGTCTGGACCAGGGGCGGTCTGACCATTTGGAAACTTGGGCACTGCGAGGGATGCCCCTGGTACCTTTTTCATAGGCTTTTTTGAGTTTGGGCAAGGACACAGGGGCCCCATGATCCCCTATTGCCCGGGGACCCCATGAGTTGTCAGTCCGCCCCTGGTCTGGACTACATTTTCTGCAGCCTCATCAGTTTTACCTCTCATTTAGTGATCTCTCCTTTAAACACCGATTACCTGGGTGGATGTACTTTAGATATTACCAATTGCGCCATGCAACCCCCCCTCCTAGACTGGAGAATGACCCGATAGAGGACTTTCTTGTGCAGGAGTCCCTTTCTAAACCTTTGTCTTTTCTTTATTTGGCTCTTCTCAGCGTGGACTTCCCCAAGATGGATAGGTTCTGGCTGAAAAGACAGGAGGACATTCCAACCTTGGATAGGGAAACATGGGAGGAATCTTTTGAAGATAGTTCCAAATTGGTTATTTCCTCTAGAGACAAATTGCTGCAGACTAAATTTTTGCACAGGGTATATACTACATGCCTCAGAGATTGCACAGAATCTATCCGCAGAGGTCCACTGACTGTCCCTGCTGTCATTCCTGTGAAGGAACTTACTTTCATATGTTTTGGGCCTGTCTGGAGCAGTTTTGGACAGAGGTGTTTACCTGTTTTAACACCCGGCTACAGCTGTCCCTTTCACTCTCCCCTGAGCTTGCAGTTGTGTATACAAGATGATGAACAGAGGCCTCCCACACTAAATTGCTCCTTTCTTACCTGCTGTATTATGCCAAAAAGGAGATACTTCGTGATTGGACCTCCCCCACCCCTGCCCTCAGTGGCCTCCTGGGAAGCGTCCATTAATGCAGTATTACCTATGTACAAATTGACATACAATAATGGGAGTTGTCCTGGGAAGTTCGATAAGGTTTGTCAACCCTGGACGGAACAATGAACATGTTACTCTGTTGCTGTCTTGCTTTATTACCTCTACTCTTAATGGGTTGCACTGATTTACCTTGTATCTCTTGTTTTATGTCATTGGACATTGTTGTCTCACAGTACTGCTTTGTACTGCATGTGTGTTTCTGTTATTGTGCTATGCCATTATTTCAATAAACAATAATCCTTGATGTTAAAAAAAAATTATTTACTGTACAGTGCTTCAATGTATGCATATGTAACACCACCCCCATAGGGGGTGCTGATTACTGGTTCCCCTATTCCTGCACAGCCAGGCAACATGCCTCCACCACTTGGATCCAGACACAAAAAGTCAGTCCCTTGGCTTTGTTTTTTGTTGTTTTATTAGGGGTAATAACTTGGATGGGGTAAAGGAATTTATGGGATGCCCAACTTGACTTAAAGAACATAGAAAACTTCCTTCCTATATGCAGAGATTACAGATGAGTAGCAAAAGCCCCTTACGGAAGTTAGCACAGATTGTTGCAAACTACACACAGAAGTATCTCCTCTCCCCTGTAGAACTGCTCACAGCTCCACAACCTGCAGACACTACCAGTCCTCTAGGCTGCTCTTAAAATCCCCCAGGACAAGGATAAAGGATTAAGCACAGCATCGTCCATTGAAAGCTTCCTACATATGACAATCTTTTCCCTTGCCTACATTAATAAAGGGTTAAATAGTTCCATGGCTGACTAGTTCATTGTACTGTATGTTAATGCACTTCAAAAAAACTGCCCCCCCCCCCAATGTGTCCCTTATGTGGACTTCAGAAAAACTGCCCCCCCCCCCCCCAGTGTGTCCCTTATCTGGCCACTCCCATCCTTTTAAAGCAAAAAAAAGAGGCTCTCTTAGCCCTGGTTCACACATATGCATTTTTGGATGCGTTTGGATTATAAAAAGAGAGAGGGAGAGAGAGAAATTAAAAATGAATAAAGCATATCCCTGTATATTGTTTACTTACCTCAGTCCAAAGCACAGAGTGTGTTTTCCCTATTATCTCTCTTTTTTCTGCTATCTGCATGATTTGCTTCTGACAGTCTAACTCAACACCACAAAATTCCAGGTGATGGCCCTGCCCCTTTCCAGCACACAGCAGGTGATTGACAGTCTCTGTTTCCATTTTATTCAATGTTTGGGGGGGTGTCCTTTCCCTCCATTCAGGTCTCAGGTTTCACTGACCTCTCCTGTCTGTGCTGTGCAGTGTGACATCATATCCCTGCCCCCTGCCCCTGAAAACTCAGTAAAGCTGTGTGAATTGTGATCTTTAAAGTAGTATTGGGGATATATAAAATAATACATACGTACCTACTTGTTGCGCCTGCCACCCGCCAGCTCAAAAACTGAGCAATCACATGACTACTGATTGCTCAGTTCACAGAGCAGTGACTGTCAGGCATCACTCACTGGACTGCTGGGCTGTGGAGAGGGCAGGAGCTGCTGGCTCAAGCTTTCAGCAGTGCACTGAGAGGCTGAAACCACTCTTTAGCCCGCTGTCAGCTAAATCTGAGCTACAGGAGTGCAGAACTAAGTGCACCACACAGGTGAAGTGACCCACAGGAGAAATAGGATCAAAAGAGCTTTGGCAATACTTTGCTTTTAAAGGGATATAGAGAAGAGTTGTCTGCAGATAAAGAGATACAACATCTCTGTTTATGACCTGAGGCTAGTCATTTCACTGGGTATATCCTGAACTTGATGTGTTAAAAGCAAAAAAGATGGATTTGAGTGACTTTGACGAGATCCAAATTATAATGGTTAGATGACTGGGTCAGAGCATCTCTAAAACTGCTGCTCTTGTGGGATGTTCCCGGTTTGCAGTGGTCAGGACTAACCCCAAGTAGTCCAAGAAAGGAAAACCGACAAATCGGCGATAGGGTCATGGGCGGCTAAGGCTCATTGATGCATGTCGGTAGTGAAGGCTGGCCAGTTTAGTCTGATCAAATAGAACTACTGTAGCTCACACTGCTAAGGGTTCTGATAGAAAGGTAACAGAATACACAATGCATTGCAGTTTTTTGCGTATGGGGCTGCATAGCCGAAGATCGGTCAGGTTGCTGACCATGTCCACAGCCAGAAGTGCCTGCAATGGGCATGTGAACATCAGAAATGGACTACAGAGAAATTAAAGAATGTGGCACTCCATTATAAATGGATATAAATGATAAATCACATGTACTTTGGATGGCCGGATGCGCGTGCATCGCTTACCTGAAGAAGAGATGACACCAGGATGCACAATGGGAAGAAGGCAAGCCTGTAGAGGTGTGAGATGGGGAAACAGCTCTCATTGTTTGAACACTGTGTGGAAGTAAATTAATGTTTTGACTGACATTCTGCGGTTTAGCCACAAGATGTCACTGTTCTTCTAACACAGCCTCAGACTGCATAGATATTTGTATATTCATGAAGAGGTGGGGTTTTGCACTCAGAGTTGGAGAGAACAGGAAGAGGAGACTGCAGCCATGTTTTGGACGATGCTGAATGAAGGGGCCGTGTGAGCTGAGAATCCGATGAGATCCAGGTGTGCATGCGTCCCTCAGTAACCAGACCTGCAGCTGAGTGAAGCAGATGAGTTTGCTGCCAGGAAGCTGATGAGACCAGAGGAACTAAGTAACATATATGGCAAGATCGCATGCTTGTTGGAGAAACATTTGTTCTGTTCAGAGTCACCAGCGTATGAAAAGCAGACCTGGGTCGGTAAGATCGTGCACGCACCTCATTTCAGTGTTGGCGCCTATAGACTGAGACCAGGCCTATAGTTAGTTAGTTAGGGTCTCTGTTTGTGTCAGGCCACAAGTGTTGTTACTGATTATTGGAAGGACTCCACAACTTATAGTGACATTTCACATTGCAGAGCTGATAAAATCCTACAAACTCAAGCCAGACTGGCGTTGCTCAGAAGGAATACTCAGGCACGTGCTACAGGACCATTTATGGGAGAGGGAATACTGTAGATTTGTGTAAGATTGTAAGCTGTTGTGCTGCACCGCAGGCTAACCCATACCATACACCCATACACTGATTCTTGCTCTTTTAGGGTAATAACAGGTAAGGTGTGGCAGCTTATTTGTGCCCGCCAGTAGGTAAATTACTTCACTTTCTACCTTCATCCATCAGAAGGCGCCGTGCTGTGCAGCACAAGGGTCTCAGCCTTTGGGCTGGGTGGATGTAAACTTATTGTATGTTTCCAGCATTTGTGGTTGTGTTTATTTGCCACATCTAAGTAAAATTCTGTTGTGGCAAAAGCTGGTGTTGAGGTTGCTTTCCTCGTTCGTGACTTCACTGTATCCTGGGGAGCCCACCCCGGTACACGGCTTACAGAGGCTTAAAGATGAGCTACTGATGGTTTGATGCCAGACACCACAGCATACCTTCAGAGGTCTAGTGGAATCCGCGCCTCGATGGGTCAGGGCTATTTTGGCAGAAAAAGGGATACCTACTCAATATTAGGTGTGTGGTCATAATGTTATACTGTAGTGGGTAGTCATAACGTTATCTCTGATTGCTGTATAAAGCATCAGCACTTATCAGAAAAGTAAGAAAACAAGCATGGGGAAAATATTTAGTACACACATTTCTGAACCACAGTCCTATTTACTTCTCCCGTTATATTGTAAAGCGCTGAGCAAACTGTTTGCGCTATATAAATCCTGTATAATAAATAATAAAGTGTCATCCACCATAGCTATCCATAACTCAGTGTGTCCTCAACTCATACAGTAGCATTTTTAAGAAAGTTCCAACCCCAGGCAAGCATTTTCATCCTGAGTAGATTTCCCATACAGATAAATGGAAAATTGGATTGCATGGCATTATGACTAACCACATATCTGAGCAGATGAGTCTGTGCGGTTGATGGATTCCACTTAGCAATAGCAAAATCAGATTTGTGCATTCGTTGACTAAATGGTAATTGGTCATTTTCAATGTGTGGGTTGCCTTGCATAGCACAGGGATGAAATTGCGCTGGTCTCTGATACACACAAGTATGAAGAAAGGTTTAAAGGATGTGCACTGTACAAAGCTTTAAATGTGGAAGTAACCTTCCAAAACACTATTGTTTCTACCTTAAGGAAGCCAGCTTACACTTGATTGGGCTGGGTACCTGGTCTCTTTTTTGCAATTTCATCAGATTACAAGCCCATAATATCTTTTCAAGATTGATGTGGACAAGCTAATATTAAAATATATGAAACTTAATAAACTATATGTCAGGCAATAAAGCATCAACAGCAAGAAAGTTTTTCATAATACAAATTGTACAGGGTGGGGTAGATTTACTAAAACTGGAGCATTCAAGATCTGGTGCAGCTGTACATGGTAGCAAATCGGCTTCTAATTTCAGCTTGTTCAACTAATGCCCCGTACACACAATAAAAAAATCGTCTGAAAAATTTCACGGAACCACTGATCGAACGATTTTCTCTTTGTTGGTGAGCAGGATGTTTTAACCGATAACGATATTGTGAACAGAAAAATCAGGTTGAACAACAGTGAAAAATGTTGTAGTTTCGCACACGAATGACCGATTTTCTATGCGGTGGTATGACGGTCGTACAACAAAATCTATCAAACGCTATCACGCATGAGCGGAAATAGAAGATGACCCGGATGTTTATGTCCAAGGAATCTTCGTAAACACGAACGAAAAATCTAAATGTTAAAAGTAGATTGGCCTATTGAGATAATGAAACCAGAATTCTGCATATTATATTTTATGTATCACTATTTATGTATATAGATAATATAATAAACTATATTATACTCATTGCTCTTAATTGTTGTGTATATCGCTTGTTCTGGTCAGAAGGGAGTGGCTACAAGGTCATACGCACACTGCATCCCTTCCACTTGTATGGAAGTTGTCAACACTAAGTATTGCCCGGCGAACAATTTTTTTTAGATTGGTTAATGTGGGTAACGATTTTGACCAGCAAACAAATACCTCTCAGTCGTCAGATGACCGATCGGCCGATTTTCTAATCGTGTATTCCCACCTTAAGCTTTGACAATAAAACCTGGAAGCTTATTATTTTCTATACTGAGCTGCACCAGATTTTGCACCAGGGAGTTTTAGTAAATAACTCCCACTTTGTTTCTAAACCACAAAGTTTTTTTTAATAGTAGGGTGTGTATTAGAGCCCCTGTTAGGTTTTTATTGCTTATAGTGCTAAATCGATGGCGCTGGAGCCTTAGAATAATGGTAAGTGATGTTTTGAAGTTTTATTTTATTGATTTGAGCTTATAGTGCCCCTGTGAGGCATCTGGGTAATATGTAGGCTGTTTATGTGCAATGAAGAACTACCACAAGAACCTTAGTGTGAAAACAATGTTGGAAAGTGAAATCAAATCACCACACCAGAATATTAGAGTGCAATGTAAGGTTTTATTCCAGACATTATTGGATACAAGAGCCAACATGTTTCCTTGGTCATACATAGCTCTCTTCTAGATCAGCACTTTCAATTTCTATCATATATACAATATATAAGGTTCACCCTGTGATAAAAGAGGCTACTAACAGAAAGGTTTATATATAAAAACCCTACGGAACCATAAAGATAATCTGCAGCACTGCACAATCAGAGAGCAACAATTATTCACAAAATGCAGCAATTATTCACATACCTATGTAAAGTGAAAAAATCAACATAAATATGAATACATCAATCCTAAAGTGCAGTGAAAAAAATCAAATATATATGTACCTTAAGCTTTGACAATAAAACCTGGAAGCTTATTTGTTTCTATGCAGAGCTGCACCAAATGTTGCACCAGGGAGTTTTAGTAAATAATGCCTACTTTGTTTTGTGCTCAAAAGTTTACATACCCTGTCAGAAATTGTGAAATTTTGGCATTGATATTGAAAATATTACTGATCATGCCAAAAAAATGCTCTTTTATTGAAGGATGATGATCACATGAAGCCATTTATTATCAAATAGTTGTTTGGCTCCTTTTTAAACTATAATGATAACAGAAATCACCCAAATGGCCCTGATCAAAAGTTTACATACCCTGGAATGTTTGGCCTTGATACAGACACACAAGGTGACACACATGGGTTAAAATGGGTTTATCTTTGAATCCCAGACAATTCTTCTGTCAGTTATGGCTGCAATCTTTCTTGGTCTACCTGACCTTGGCTTGGTATCAAGAGATCCACGAACTTTCCACTTCTTAATAGGTGATTTAACAGTACTGATTGGCATATTCAAGGCTTTGGACATCTTTATATGTCCTTTTCCATCTTTATAAAGTTCCATTACCTTGTTTTGCAGGACTTTTGACAGTTCTTTTCTAATCCTCATGGCTCTGTATCTAGCCTAGTCAGTGCTTCCACATAAGAGCTAACATACTCATTGACTATTTATACACTGACACTAATTGCAATTTGAAAAGCCACAGATGTGGGACATTAACCTCTAATTGGCATTTTAACCCGTGTGTGACCTTGTGTGTCTGTACCAAGGCCAAACATTCCAGGGTATGTAAACTTTTGATAATGGCCATTTGGGTGATTTCTGTTATCATTATGATTTAAAAAGGAGCCAAACAACTATTTGATAATAAATGGCTTTATATGATCATCATCCTGCAATAAAAGAGCATTGTTTGGCATGATCAGTCATATTTTCAATATCAATGCCAAAATTTCACAATTTCTGCCAGGGTATGCAAACTTTTGAGCACAACTGTATATGTAGCACTACCTTCTTGAGGGTCGCTGTGTTTCTGGGTTCCCCTAAGCTTCAACATACATTTTCCACACTTGCATCCACAGTCAGTGAACAGTCCATGAGCTTAGTTTTTGTTATTTTATTAGTGGAAATAACTTGAATGGGGTAATATTGATTACGGGATGGCCAACTTGATTGAGTCAATGCCCAGAGACAACATCCTTCCTATTTACAGAGAAAGATCCTGGACTGTTCTTCTCCTGGAATACGGTCAGTCTTTACAGATCAGCAGCAAAAACCCCTTACGGGCTAGGAACTCGCAGACCCCTCTGAAAGTTAGCTTAGCTTGCTGCAAACTACATGCAGAGATGTCTCCTCTCCCCTGTAGGACTGCTCACAGCTCCACAGTCTGTAGACACTACCAGCCCTCCTGGCTGCTCTGAAGACCTCCCAGGACAAAGGATTAAGAACAGCGCTGTCCTTTGAAAGCTTGCTACATATGGCAGTCTCTCCCCATGTGAATCCCTGGGTGTGCTGATGTACTCACTCTGTCCTCATTGCCCCCACTGCTCCCAGGCAATGATCCTGTTCATTCTGCAATGCTGAATGGATCCTCCTGAGCCAGTCTGAGCTCAGCCTGGAGGACAAGCCCCCTCTAGACCTAGGGGACCCCTCCCAGGCCACCAACAGCCTCCTCAGCACTCCATCTTCCACTTGACTTCCCTGCTAGCATGAACCTCTCATATTTATGGGCTAGTCTGCACACTGCCAGGCGTCCCTGCCCAGGATTGGTCAGACTTCCATAAATATGCAGATTTAGGTCTCCACCCCTTCTGCCCACTGGCTTCTGGAAGCTTCCATGGACCTTCAGAACCATAATAGAGCCTTAACCTGCTGAGTCACGCCTGACCTGCAGTAACCCGACCTAGTTACAGACTAACAGTTACCATGAGCCACAAAAAATGTATCTACACTAGTAGCACACTAGTGGGTGATACATATAAAAGTGCATAAAGTCCTATATAGTTCAAAAAACATCTGTATTATAATTCCTCTACCAAAGACTCACATTGTTGCCAGACTCTTACCAGTGTAAATAAACATCAGCCACCATCTCATGAAATGAGCGCTCATTATAAGAAGTGCTACAAAATGTATAGCAAGCTTGGCATTTCATCATAGGAAGGTGCCATCCAGGGTAGCCTATGCATCCATCCACAGTGCTCTCCTCTCCTGTTCCAGCATTGATCTAAGTTGCAACAAATAAAGCTTACACTTGAACCTGCAAACATGGCAATAGTGTGTAGTATCTGAATAAAATCTTGCACGCTTCTATGGATCAATAAACTACTAAAAACTAACTTTTCATTACAGCCCTAGTACACATCCTTTCATGTGGATCCAGATCGGAAGACACGCTGATAATCTAACTGATGGCCCTTGTGTCAATTGTGTTACATGATTTGTATATGAAATGATGGTGTGGATGGAGGGTATACAACTGCAGTTTTATTACACACTATGTGAATCTTTGTTTTCATTATGATGGTGAGAGATGTTTTCTGAGCTAGATGTTAACAGCTATTATCCATCAAGTTGACCTTCAGTGTCCACTGTGGGACCAAAAGTGCAGTTAGCATAATAATATGTGAGGTCATACTGCTGGAGGTGAGCAGATATTGGGTGGAGGATTTGTGCACTTTTGCGGTTGGAGAACTTGGTGATCACAGGAGGGAGGGAAGATAATTGTTTGAACTTTTTTTATATTAGTTATTATTATTATATGGTTTATTTATTTTTTATTAAATTTTTTTTTTGCACATTTCATTATTTGTTGCGCTTCATTGTTTATACTATTTGAGTGTGTAGTATTTATTTCACCATGAGCATCATATACATAGCACACCAAACAGACTGATAGTTGGTATCATGCAGCGGCATTACATCAGCACTAAAGTCTCTGCCCCAACGCGCGTTTCAGCCAATAGGTCTTTTTCAGAGCACTGTCTTCGTCCACCTTTTGTTCTTTCCACATTTCCCAGAAAGTTTCTCCAAAACACAATGTTTCGAATAGGGCCTGCAGGTGTTACACTATTTAGATGTCTTATACCTGAGGAGACTATCAGGACATTCTGATTAGAACTCTGATTCTAAAAATCCTCAGAAGAGAATATAACAGCTACTATAGGGGTCTAGAGTCACAGCTCACACTACTTTATACCAGCATTTCTGGAAAAGAAAAGAACTATGGAAAAGTTCAGCTGAATCATCAATTGGGAGGAAAGCCATATCAGTCTAACCCAAAAGATGACGTTCTTGGGGGTAGTCCTGGACACACTGAGAAATACTGTGGACTAACCCCTAGAAAAAGCAGGTTTTAGCATCTTGTCAGAGCCAAGTAATTTCTTTATTCCACCTGTTCACATTTTACTGTCTAAGGCAAATAGGGAAACTTATGTATAAGCAACAATCTCACTGTTGAAATAGGCTCACTGAAGGTTGAATACTTTTCAGACAGGATTTCTAAGTCAGTGGAGAAGTATCAGATGATCAGACTGACTCCACACATGAGGTGGTTCCTCTGGTGGTGATTGAACTTACAAAATTGTCATCTGTTGAGTCCTGATCCACCAACTGTTATCATGACAGATGCCTCTTCAATCGGCTGAGGCACCCACCATGACAATCTCTTAGCCCAAAGTCGATGATAGCTTCTATTGCAGGACAAAATAAATCCTTAGTAATGCTAGGGACTACTATGTGGTGATGCAAATCTTTAGACTCAATGCTGGGAACTTTTACGCAGTGTTGCAAATCCTTAAAATCAATGCAAGGGACTTCTGTGTGTTGATGATAATTTTATGTGGAGAAAGAGCTGCACTGTGATATAACAGCACAGGAGAACCAGCACCAGAAAATAACTGACTGGCATCCAAAAACCTGGATGTGGCTTTGTTATGTAATGGTATTACTCAAATGGTCAGTGATGTGTCATTTGACGTTTACTGAAATAATGCAGGGTAAATTGGCAATACAGAAAGGCATCTGTTTTGCACATATAATATATTCTTAGGGAAAATTCATAAATATTAATGCTCAAATACTCATATTGGCACGCAACATGCGCAAATTACTGACCAAAAATGCAGATTTTTATTTTTACTGAAGAATACACAGAGCTTCTTTTCGCACCTGTGAGGCACATTGTACATAATGGGCTACATTTTACCTCAGTAAAAAAAATTATGAACTGAGCTTTTTCAAGCTGCAGTGTGCAAGAGGCCTAACAGTGTAACAGATATTAGAATAAATACAGTTACCTGAAGTTTCTTAGAAATAAGCTTTTACCACTGCTTCCACTAGGACTGTTAGTTTAGGGTTGTAGGGATCCCCTGACAAGTTCCACAAAGCTAAGAGTGAAATAGTCTTTGATCTGAAAGTTCAGGTGGTTAAAGGCAATGCCACACCACTTGAAAGGAAGCTTGGTAAAAATATCAAAGTAGAAGTGCAGCCAAAGCTTGTTTGGCTGTACTTCTCATGTGGATCACAGGAGTGCAGTTTGTTCTGCACTCGTGTGACATGTTTTCAGCTGACAGCGGGCTAAAGGTTGGATCCACTGCTGAGAGCCTGAGACAGCTACTCCTGCCCCCTCCACAGCAGTACTGGGGGGAGAGGGTGGCAGAGCAGAGAGTAGTCCAGTGGCTGACATTCCCGGCTGTCTGCTCAGAGTGGCAGGGAGGACTGAGCAATCAGCAGTGTCTAATCGCTCAGTTCTCAGTCT
This sequence comes from Staurois parvus, assembly GCF_062004578.1. Taxonomy (NCBI): domain Eukaryota; kingdom Metazoa; phylum Chordata; class Amphibia; order Anura; family Ranidae; genus Staurois; species Staurois parvus. The sequence continues at coordinate 1,365,949 of NW_028317849.1, forward strand.
TAGAAACGGCAGGGGACAGATGCAGCATTGGATCAATGCTGCATCCACCTAGGTAAGTATGATTAAAAAAAAACAAATTCCAAAATGTCTTATATATATAAATATATATATATATATATATATATTGCCAAAAGTATTGGGCCAGCCCTCCAAATTATTGGATTCAGGTCTTCCAGTCACCTCCATGGCCACAGATCAAACACCTAGCCATGCAGACTGCTTCTACAGACATTTGTGAAAGAATGGGTCGCTCTCAGGAGCTCAGTGAATTCAAGCGTGGTACCGTGATATGTTGCCACGTGTGCAATAAGTCCATCTGTGAAATTTCCTTGCTACTAAATATTCCACGGTCAACTGTTAGTAGGTTTATAACAAAGTGGAAGCAACTGGGAACAACAGCAACTCAGCCACGAAGTGGTAGGCCATGAAAAATGACAGAGCGGGGTCAGCGCATGCAGAAGCGCACAGTGCGCAGAAGTCGCCAACTGTCTGCAGAGTCAATAGCTAAAGACCTCCAAACTTTGTGTGACCTTCAGAGTAGCACAACAACAGTGTGTAGAGATCTTGATGGAATGGGTTTCCATGTCCGAGCAGCTGCATCCAAGCCTTACAACACCAAGTGCAATGCAAAGCGTCAGATACAATGGCGTAAAGCACACCGCCACTGGACTCTAGAGCAATGGAGATGTGTTCTCACACCCCACTTATTCATGAAGGCTCTATAAACAACAAATTATTATCTATTCCAACAATAATATAATTTGTATAATAAATGTCTTTATAACAACCTATACCTTTTGTTATATGAACACCAAAGATTGGTATCAGGAGTCTGGGGACCACCAGCCACACCAAGCCTCCCCCTGTGTGCAGAAGGCCTAAAAAACACTCTGGTAATATCATTGCTACACATTAGTTAATTGTTCTTTGTAATTGGTGTATGAGAATTCCCAGGCCATCACTGCAACTTAAAAGACTGAATACTTCATGTGTAATGCTACATTTTATTTGTTACAAATTTGGTATGAAAAAACAAACAGCAATAACAAACAAAAGTAAAATATGCATGAGATACCCAGGTGTATGGCTCAGACATAGCCTGATATAAAGGCTAGGTTATATATTCTATTTGTATTACATGTTAATCTCCCTGCCTTGGACAATCCTATATATGATTTAGAATAAATTATATTATCACAAATAAAATATAATAAAAAGATCAATTTGTTTATTACCTGTGTGTTTGGAGATGCATTGCTTTTTAAGTGGAAAAATTATTGCTTTTTAGCATATAATGCCTACATTTCTCCTACAAAACATTTATATAACGAGTAAGTGTTGGATATAAAGCTTTCTAACTTAACAAAAAGGTCTACTCTCAGGTTCATTTTTTTTTAAGTTTTACATTGCAATGCTTAGAATCCAAGAAATATAAAAAAAGATGCAGGATAGTTTAAATGGGTTTCACTATATAGCAAGCATTGCACTGTGCATCTAGGTCATGTATGATCATGTAACACCACACTGTCTAACCTGTTTTCACATAACTGTCAAATTTAGAACCTCCATGAAACTGTGGGAAAAACATTACAAATTCCACAGAGATGAAAAAACAAATTATCCAAGAATCACACAGCATTTTGCCTGTATCAGGGATTCATAATATATCTAAGCATCCAAATGTATCTTTATTTTCACATTCGGAGATATAAAAATGAAAACAAGAACACCGGTATAGTTTTTCAAACAGAAACGTAAAAAATTTGTAGCGACTGATGGGGTTTGTTTAATTGCCTTCAAGGTGAATTCAGCATACTAAGACTATTTAAGAAGTCAGACCAAAATTTTTAAGATTTTTACTGGCAGAGCTGTTTACATCCTCTCCCTGCTTTAGGCAAACTGCAAGTCAGTGGTAACCATACTGTATCTTTGCCCATCATACCATTACATATGATTGTTGAGGACTTGCCTGCATTAATTTAAATAGGTGATCATTCATTTGCATTGTGTGTGGGTGCCTTGTGCATAATTTTGCCTTAAGTGGCTGTCTGTGAATTAGTCCATACTGTTCTATCCTTCTGGCAGTTATTCCATCACCTCAGATCTAATTTCTTTTGGTGTGCCTCCTTTTTCATTATCTGGATCTTTCTACTCTTAAATGAGAACTGAACTTTGGAAGCTGTACCCAAAAAAGGCAAGCAGAGGGCCAAGAGCTAGTCACCAGTATTGCCTGCAGCTGATCTTTTCCCATTACTGACTTACCATACCTTTGTGGAGGCTGCCATTTTGGTAGAGGCAAGCTTTGCTCCCCCAGGTCAGGTCCTCCAGCAAGAACAGTGAGCAGTAAAGTAGTTACATCTGACTGGGTGCAGCCACTTTTTGTCCAACAATTTTCCACATAGCTCCTTCAATTTTTCAAAAAAGAGCTACTCACTGAGCACATTTTGGCCAGTAGGAACCAGCTGAAGATCATACAGCATATAGGGTTCAAACTGCATATATACAACTACTAGTGAAGTCTGATTCCTCACTGTTCTCATGATCATTGACACTCCACGAGCAAATAGTTTGGGGTGTCTACTTTCCAAAAAGGGGTCATTTGGGGGGTGGGGGCATTTTATGCCCAGCATTAGAAGTTTATGCAACACATCATTCACCCTTCTAACCACCTGAAGACCAAACCTTTTCTGACACTTTGTTCACATGAAACAATCTGTATTTTTTGCTAGGAAATTACTTTGAACCCCCAAAGATTATATATTTTTTAAATCAGACACCCTAGTGAATAAAACGGTGGGTGCTGCAATTTTGTATGTCGCATTGATTTTTCAAATGCTAATTGTTTGAAAAAAATTACATTTTTTTTACTTCTAATGCACAAAAACACAATATATTGGCCAATTATTTGGTACGAATAAAAGATGATGGTATGCCAAGTAAATTTATACAAAAGAATGCAGCACAACAATATAATAGCATATTGCTTCCCATATTAACCATGCATTATTGCAACATATCCACTGTGCATCTAATATCAACAGCCAGTGTCCCAATAGTATGATATCACAATCCTTGGTGAACCGCCCCTTTAAGACTTCAGTGCTCCAAGTGCTTATGTGCAATCACTCCACTGCATATATTCATTCAGTGATATGTTGCAATAACGCATGGTTAATACAGGAAGCAATATGGGCTTCTCAACAACACCAGCTGCCGTGGTAATTTGAATGGTCATACCTGCGTGAATGGAAGACAGGACGAAAACATCCCGTTTGTCCTTCCACTTCACTGTGAGCAATTCCTCAGTTCTCAAGCAGGCTTTTCCCCCTTTTGTAAGACGGGTATTTACAAGCCGTTGGGGGAAGCCCCGGCGATTAGGTCGCAGGGTGCCACATTCCAAGATTGTACAAATGTCTAAATAGTGGCACGCTTGAATAAAAATTGTCCACGTATAAGTGGTACCCCATATGGAAAAAGGATAGCATCAAGTCCCAAACTATCTTGCCACTGCTCCCCATGTAGTCTTGGCATCTGGGGGGCACCACGTGAATATTTTTTCCCTTGTAAACCCTAAACTTATATGTATAGCCTGTTGCCCTCTCACAGGTCTTCTACATCTTGACCCCATATCTGGCACGCTTGCTAGAGAGAAATTGTTTGAATGCAAAGCGGCCAGAAACTAATGAGGGACTCATCAACACAGATGTTTTGCTGGGGAGTATAGACTTCTGCAAATTTTTGGTTAAGGTGATGTACGAGCGGATGAATTTTGTGAAGCCAGTAAAATTCAGGGTCACCCCAAGGACGACAGAGTGTATTGTCATTGAAATGCATAAAACGCATTATATTCTCATATCTATGCCTGGCCATGGCAGCAGAGAACACTGGCATATGATGAATTAGGTCTATGGACCAATACAACTGCAATTAATTTTTTTAGTAGTGCCCGTGTTGAGGGTTAGGCTCCAAAAACTTTAAATTTGAAACCATAATGGGTTTCCCTGCGACTGGTATGGCAAGGTTTGAATTTGGGTTGGCAGCGAAAAACTGTTGTGCATATAAATTGATTTGATCCACAATCAATGCATACAGATCTTCCGTGAAAAACAGCTCCAAAAAATCAAGTTAAATTTGCTGTTTCCACCTGAATTCCGGGTTGGGCAGTGAATAGGGGAAGTGCGAGTGCTGCAGAATTTGTAGGCTGCCAATCAGGATTTGCAAGCACACCTGGAAGGATACTAGGGGCTCTACAGGCCTGTGTTCAAAGTCTTGGTGGCTGTAGGACACTGCTTGCCACCACACCAGCTTGTACTGCACTTATGGGACTTGCCACATCACCAAGTGATACTGCAGTGCTGGTATGTGAAAGACCAGGATGCACTAGGCCACTGGTGCTCACCAGTTTACCAAAAGGTTGAGTGGCACTAGTACTGGCACTCTGCTGTATATGAGAATCATCATGTGATTGTAAAATTTTAGCAACCTGGGAATGAGGTCGGGTACTCCTGACCTTAGCAGGGAACTCTTCTCTATCGTCTGAGCTATCTGTCAGGGTGCCGCTGCTGTCTACAGGTTCGTATTCTGAGGCAGATTCTGTCAGTGAGGCTTCCCCTTCGCTCTCATCTGACATGCTCAGAATCCAGTAGGTCTCTTCACTACAGTACCTTTCGTTGGACATTTTGGCCACTAAATTTATAAATACCTAGTGCGACTCATGGGAAAAAAAGCACCTGGCTGTCAGAGACTGCTTGAACAACTGCAAAAAAATTTACCTGCAAGTGCTAACAGAGATCAGGCCTGATTCTGCGAACACTGCAGTTTTGTGTGCAATATATCAAGTGACAGTGATCTACTGACACTGCACTTGCTGGGGGTGGAGGGGGTTAAGCATAGGGGTTAAACGCAGGTGCTGGCAGGTGCCAGGGCTGATCCCGCTACTGCTGCATTTTTGGGGTCACTATACTAATGTGAACACTGGTATAGTGCTGATCTGATCAAAGATATTGATCCGTTCAGATACTATACTAGAAATGGAGGTTTATTGTGTATGTGACCGTGTTCCTGGCAATCAAGGGGTTAAATGTGATGACTGGTGTAATGAAGGGCAATCTGAATCTATTTGGGAGGGACACTAACTGACACTAACGCTATCTGACGTTGCCAATGATAATAATACAGTGATCAGTAAAAAAAAATCACTTTACTGATCACTTCACTTTACTGATGACACTGGTGACAGGGCAGTGAAGGGGTTAACTGGGGGCGATCAAGGGGTTAAAGTGTTATTAAACCCACAACAGTAAAATCAGTCTGTATGTGCAGTAAAGCATGCTTGCTATACTCACTGAGGAACCTAAGGGGTTAATCCTCTGCATTGTGTAAAAAGGCTGTTTGATCCTTTCTTCTCTGCCCCTCCTCTTATACAGATGCCATACAGGCTGAACCTGTGATCACATGCACATGCTCAGTTTGGTGATAATAGGATCCTCCAAAATAGAAATTGGTATCGTTCCATTTTCCCAGTAATGATTAACAAATTTAATAGTCAATACTATGAACTAGTTGATACGGCATTCCTTAATGGCATTATCACCAAAGTCACATGGGAGTTTATTAGAACCAACTTCCCTAAAATTCCCACCTTCTACTCTCATCCTAAAATCCACTAAAAAATTGACAACCCCCAGGAAGGCCCATCATTTTGGACAATGGAGCTTTGACTGAAATTCTGAGTTGGCTCATTGATGAACACCTGAGACGTCACGTATTAAACCTTCCCTCATATGTAAAGGATACGATACATCTATAAAAATTATTGACAACATACATCTACCTGAGGGGCTCATCTTGAAACATTAGATGTAGAGGCCTTATATAGCTCCATTCCACATGATAGAGGATTAGCAGCAATTGAACACGTATTAGCTCAGAGGAAACAACAGGAATGGGTATATAATAAATGTATTCTGGCATCCTTGGAATTTGTCCTTAACCACAATGTATTTACCTTCAATGGGTCCCACTACCTCCAGGTACAGGGGGTTGCTATGGGGACCTGTTGTGCCCCATCCTGTGCCAACCTGTACCTGGGGGAGTGGGAGCAAATGTTCAAGGCTGATGAGGGGCTCTCAATGTATACAGACCACATTTGCATGTGGAGCCGATACATTGATGATATCCTGATAGTATGGGATGGATCGGAGGATTTATTATTGAAATGTTTGGATAGAATGAATAAGAGTTACATCAATCTTACATTTACCATGACCTCTGATTTGAAGGAAGTCACTTTTCCTGATGTTACTGTTCAAGTGCAAAATGAATCTACTGCTGGCAACACCATTATGCACTCCTCTAGTTTTCCTCCCAAGCCATTATTTTCATCTATCCCCTACAGCCAATATTTAAGAACAAGAAGGAATTGTTCAGATTAGCAAGATTTTAAGGTAGAAGCAGATGCTTTATGAGTTAGACTATTGGAAAGAGGGTACACTAATTCCTGTCTGAAAAAGCATACAGACTGGCAATTTCTAACACTAGGAGTGATCTGCTATATGGGAATACAAAAAGGAGAGAATCGGATCAGTGTACAAGAATTATTATTAAATATTACAGCCAACATGGCCAAATTAGGAATATCATCCAGAAATATTGGTACTTGTTCATTATATATCCCATAATAGGGAAGTTTGTATCTTCAGCCCCCCAAATCACATTTAGGAAGGCTACTTCCATAAAAGATTGCATAACACAAAGTGAATACAAGGCTGATATGTCTAGAGATCAATGCAATCTCAAAGGTACCTTTATCTGTGGTTCTTGCAATTATTGTAAATATATGCACACTGAGGTGGAACCCAGATTGCCCAATGGGGACTGCTTTAAACCTAAACATGTTGCCAACTGTAAAACCTTTGGCGTTGTTTATCTCTTGATGTGTGAATGTGGATGTTTCTATGTGGGTAAGACCAAATTGGAATTTTGGAGATGAGCTCATAGGCACATCAAACGTATGAAAACATGCAATACTAAATTGCCCTTGGGGCGACACATGATCTCTGTGCATGATGGTAGATTTCCAAGAATTCGATTTCTAGTTCTTGATAGGATACATCCATGCCTTAGGGGAGGGGATTGGAAGAAGCTGCTACTACAATTGGAACTCCGATGAATTTTCCAATTACGTGTGACATCCCCTCTGGGCTTGAATGAATCCGTCAGCTATAAGCCTTTCCTACGGGGTTTTGTATCTGGTGGCATAGAAAAATATCTATCTTGCTGCTGATGCATTCTGTCCTTTTTCTCCATGTTTTGTATGCTGTTTTGTCCTACTAGCATGCATTGATGTCCTGTTTGTAGTGTTTATATTATGTAATCTACTTTGAGAACTGAAGTATCTTCTTCCCTAAGTAGGATGTATATGCACTAACATACCTCTATCATTGTTTTTTGGAACAATATCATATTAAATAATGTGAAATCAGTTTGGTGGTTTCTTTTGTAGAGATGTGCTGGTTGCTTTAAATCTTAAACAGCAGTTGCAAAGCATTTTTCTTCTTTTCTCTCTTTGTGAGTGACAGACAGGAAAAGCAGGACTGTGCTCTAATTGGTTGTTGCTACAGCTGAAAAGGATCCACCCGTAGCAGCACTGTTGCAGCTGAACTTATGATTGGCTGTGGAGGAAAGGAGAGAGAAAAAAAGGAAGAAGAAGCACATGTGGGGAAGCAGACATTTTCAGGGGACCGCATGGAGCAGGGGCTCCTGATGTAAAGTCACAAAGGCTCACTCTCTGTGCTGCTGGAACCCATAAACTGGGCTGAGAGTGTGTAGCAGAGGAATTGTTGCAGGAGGACAGTGTGCAAATCAAGGATTGTCCTGCCTGCCACTCAAGATTACAGCCACTCAAGTGCATGTGTCTTTCAAAGTCTGGAGCTGCTGAAAGAGAGAGGATTTCTACTACTGTCTAATGCTATCTAGAGGACAATCCAGAAACAGTGAGTACTCTGTGATGAAAGGGGATTTTGATATTGCTGCACTTGCTGTTCATCTCTGGAGAATGGTCATGAGAAAGCCTGCTCTCTAATTCTCAGAGTGACACAGATCTTGGAAAGCCCAAGCTGCTCAGAATTAGCTATTCCTGCTGCTGATTGATGAGAGAACTCTGTCTCTGTATATTACTGGTTTGTCTCCTCAAGACTTGTGCTGTGGCTGAAGAGTGTGTTTTAGTTCCAAATCCCCACAGAAGCTTGCTGCTTTGAATATACTGAGCAAGTGTCAGTATATCAGGATTTCACCTGTATGGTAAAGATTTGTTGAAGTGTTGTTTTTTTCTATTGCAATGTTCACTGAAAGATTCTGCTTAAAGAAGACTGTGCTATTCTGCTATCCCTGGATTACAAATACTCTCCCATGCAGAGAGTGAGCGCTCTTCCATTGATTAAAGGGCCCCAACGTTGAGAGACTTTAAGTTTCATCCCACTGGCCAGTGGTTAGGTAGGATATTTCTGCTCTAGATAGTATTGCTATAGCAAATGTCAATAAGCTGCTAAATCTCATTAACAGTTATTGTTTCATGTGTCAATGTCACTCTCATATGTCACCCTAGTCAGTGTGATACTAGTCAGTTTTTGGAGAATTTAGTGAGTGAATTGTGACTTCTTACTATGTTATGCAAAGTGGTATCTGTGTTTTATGTACTTTACCTGTGTTAAATCAGCTAGTTCTTTTTCAGGGTTTGTCTTCTTCAATAAAACACATAAAAAATATTCTCAGAGTGTTGAAGTGCTGGGTATAATCAGAGATGTCACCAAATTCAGGTGGGAGCTGAACCTATACAGTTGCAAGAAAAAGTATGTGAACCCCTTGGGGTTACGTGGAGTTTTGCATGAATTTGGCATAAAATGTGCTCTGAACGTCAGCTAAGTCACAACAATAGAAGAACACAGTCTGCTGAACATAATACTACACAAACATTAGATGTTGCCATGATTTAATTGCACATAACATGTAAACATTCACAGTGCAGGGAGGAAAAAGTATGTGAACCTTTGGACTTAAGAACTGGTTGACCCTCCTTTGGCAGCAATAATCTCAACCAAACGTTTCCTGTAGTTGCAGATCAGACCTGCACAACGATCTGGAGTAATTCTGGACCACTCCTCTTCACAAAACTGTTTCAGTGTAGCAATATTCTTGGGATGTCTGGTGTGAATCGCTCTCTTAAGGTCATGCCACAGCATTTCAATCAGGTTGAGGTCAGGACTCTGACTGGGCCACTCCAGAAGGCGTATTCTGTGCTGTTGCAGCCATTGTTTTGTTGAATTACTTGTATGCTTTGGGTCATTGTCCTGTTGCATCACCCATCCTCTGCGGAGCTTCAGTTGGTGGACAGATGGTCGTACGTTTTCCTGCAAAATGTCTTGATAAACTCTGGAATTCATTTTCCCATCAATGACAACAATCCATCCAGGCCCTGAGGCAGCAAAGCAGCCCCAAACCATGATGCTCCCTCCGCCATGTTTTACAGTGGGGATGAGGTTTTGATGTTGGTGTGCTGTGCCTTTTTTTCTCCACACATTGTGTTGTGTGTTCTTCCCAAACAACTCAATCTTGGTTTCATCTGTCCACAGTATATTTTGCCAGTAGTGCTGTGGAACATCCAGGTGCTCTTTTGCAAACTTCAAACGTGCTGCAATATTCTTTTTGTACAGCAATGGCTTCCTCCGTGGTGTCCTCCCATGTACTTCATTCCTGTTTAATGTTTTCCTTATTGTAGATGTGTCAACAAAAATGTTAGCATGTGCCAGAGATTTCTGTAGGTCTTTAGCTGACATTCTGGGATTCTTCTTTACCTCATGCAGCATTCTGCGCTGTGCTCTTGCAGTCATTTTTACAGGACGACGACGCCTAGGGAGAGTAGCAACAGTGCTAAACTTTCTCCATTTGTAGACAGTCTGTCTTACCGTGGAAACATGAACATCAAGGCTTTTGGAGATACTTTTGTAACCCTTTCCAGCTTTATGCAAGTCAACAATTCTTGATCGTAGGTCTTCTGAGAGCTCTTTTCTGCGAGGCATGGTTCACATCAGACAGTGCTTCTTGAAACCAGTAAACAAAAAACAGGTGTGTGTTTTTTAAGGGCAGGACAGCTGTCAGCAACACATCCAATATCATCACACTGATTGGAGTCAAGGTTGGCTCACTCCTGGCTCCAATTAGCTCTGGGAGAAGTCATTAAGCTAGGGCCTCACATACTTTTTCCTCCCTGCACTGTGAATGTTTACATATTATGTGCAATTAAACCATGGCAACATCTAATGTTTGTGTAGTATTATGTTCAGCAGACTGTGTTCTTCTATTGTTGTGACTTAGATGACGTTCAGAGCACATTTTATGCCCAATTCATGCAAAACTCCACGTAATCCCAAGGGGTTCACATACTTTTTCTTGCAACTGTATATCTAGCCAAGCATCACCCAAGGGTGTGCTACATTTGGGGGCTTGTCGGGGATATTTAGCTCCACCTACCTGATTTAGCTATACCTAGTTCACCCCAAAGACATGAGGATGGAGCCTGCCAAAGGGTCAACTATACCTCCTAGTGCAAATACGGCTCAGGCTGAAGCTGATTCTTCACCAGCTACTGTTGGCTTAGAGGTTTTGAATACCCTCAGGAATTTAGTGGAGAAGTGTTTAATATCTATTCCATTGAATAATAGATCTGAATATCGCAAATTGCGATTCTTCTCTGGAAAGCAACCTACACCAGTGGGAGATGATTTTGAGGAATGGATGGAACAGGCCATACAGGCGTTACATGAATGGGATGTCTCTGAGACACAAAAGAAACAGCGAATTTCTGAACGTTTAAGGGGAGCAGCTTCAAGGGCAGTGCGAAACCTAAAGTTCAGCCAACCAGACTGTACTGGCCAGGACTACCTCAGTGTTTTACAAGATGTTTTTGGGAAGACAGATAAGATCTCAGATCTTATGTACAAATTTGAACACACCTATCAGGCAAAAGGAGAGAAATTGTCTGAGTATATAATGTGCCTGGATGAGATTATACATCAGCTGTTAACAAAGAAAGGTATCAAACCCAACATAGTAGACAAGATCAGAGTTTGGCAGGTTCTACAAGAAGCACAGCCCTTAGACCCTATTATGATCCAGTTGACACGGACAGACAACGAAAACTTAAAATATCCTGAGCTGATCAGAATTGAAGGAGAGGAGGATGCAAGGTTAGAAGAAAAAAAGAAATACTCTGGACCATATTCAGCTGTTGGGGTTGGTTTAGTAAGTACGACAAATACTCACTCTGAAATAGCCTCATTGAGGGCTGAGGTGTCTAAACTGAGAGAAATGATTGCCATGCTGATGTTCTCCAAAGGGGGTGAATCAGGACAGCCTCAGATCAAGACAAACCCCATTCTAGCTGGAAACAACAAAAACCCTGTAATCTGTTACAATTGTGGTGGTGCAGGCCACTATAGAAGCAGCTGTGTAAGTCCACCTAAAGGGAAACTTCAGGGGACCTTAGTAACGGATTCAGCCAAGTATCCAATTGTGAAGAGCTCCAATAACACAAAAAGATTCAAATCCACTGCTCGCTTTTTTAGGGCCCCTGTCAAGAAGGGTAGAGAGCCAACAATTAAAGTTACCTCAGATCCACCTAAATGGATTAGAGACCAAAGGAGAGTAATTCAGAGAGAGTCTCCTTTTTCAAGACAAACCCCAGACAAGTCGAGAAGGCAGTCATTTGTGCAACATGGAAACACTGATTGTGGAACTACTGGTCAACCTAGATCAAGAGGGTTACCCAAGGGATTAATTGGACCTTCACCTGAAGTATCAGTGAAAATAGAGGGAGTGTATGGCCGAGCTGTGTTGGATACTGGTGCACAAGTCACTATCCTCTACAGGGATTTTTACCAGAAGTACCTAACACATTTGCCCTTAAACAGATTGGAAGATTTGGAGATCTGGGGCCTGAGCAATACCAAAGTTCCTTATGATGGATATGTTTCCCTCAAATTAGAGTTCCCTGCTATTGTTGTGGGGTCTGCTGAAACCTTTGAGACCCTGGCAGTTGTATGTCCTAAGCCAAAAGAAGATACAGGCGCTGCTATTTTAGTAGGGACTAATACAAATTTTATCCGAAGGGTGTTGCAGCCACAGCTGAGTCAAAAACACCCTGTATTAAAATCTGTATTCCGTGCTTCACAACGAGAGAAGACTTACCCTACAGAAGAGGTTGGACATGTGTGGTTACTAAACCGGAAGAAACAGGTGATTCCTCCAAGGAATGCAAAGTGGTATCTGTGTTTTATGTACATTACCTGTGTTAAATCAGCTAGTTCTTTTTCAGGGTTTGTCTTCTTCAAAAAAACCCATAAAAAATATTCTCAGAGTGTCGAAGTGCTGGGTATAATCGGAGGTGTCACCAGATTCAGGTGGAAGCTGAACCTATACATCTAGCCAAGCATCACCCAAGGGTGTGATACACTTGGAAATATAAAAGTGGGAGGTGGGCTCTATGTTTGTATTATAACGATATTATCCTGTTCACAATAGAGATATTGTGCAAATGTTCTCTTTTAGGCGCTCTTTTCCATAAATAGATTTCACATTTCACAGTTATTGATGTTTTTTTTGTTTACTGTATTGTACATTGGTGTGGGCCTTGCTTTGCTGCTCTTCTGGCCCATTTGATGGCTGGGATCAAACCAGGCTATGCGTGGGTTTCTTTTTTTAGGTGGCCCAGCACGTACAGGCCACATAACCATTTTTGTGGTGAGCGCAGCCTTTTGTTATGGCCCCTGGAGCATGAGATGTCTCCTTTCAGGAGACTGTGCTTTCATCCTTTCCCACCCGGTGGCCATCTTGGTGTGTGTCAGCGGTTCGCCAGTGCGTGACGTCATCCCGCACTAGGGGCAGGGTGGAACACATCGGGGGCAGAGCCTGATGCCCAGAGGTGGAGGAGCCATTTTTGGACCAGAGGGTGGTGACTCACTTGATGCATATACTTTTGGAGATATAAATAGATCCCCCTTTTTTATCTTACTCTTTCTTCTTTATAATTGGGTGACAAACCTAACATACTACTGTGTGGTCTTGCAGTTAGTCTTCCATTTAGGTAAACAGGCCCCGTCTTCTTTTTTTTCTTTTTGTTTTGTTTTTCTGATCTTCAATGGGGTGGAATATGTGACTACATCTATACATGCCTTTTTGTGATTTATATGGGGACCTTTTGCCTTTGTTTTGATATTTTTGCCAGGTTCTTTTGGATCAATTTTGTCTATAAAACTGGAGGATCTTACTGTGTATGGAGCTATGTTTTTCAATTAGCCCTAATGGTGGGTGTTTTGTTAGACCTACCTAAAAAAAACTACATGATACCCCCTTTTCTTGCCTACATGATAGTTATTATTGTTATTATGCATTGTATGTAGCTTGCTTCTGTGGTTGTCAGTGCCTTCTTGGAGGGCCCCAGCCTGGTCGGTACCTGCCTGGATGTGGTCTGGAGAGAATATGCAAACTCGGCTATATATCAAATGCTTTTAGTGTGGCAAAAATCTTCTTCACTTTCTCTGGTCCTCACTGTAATATGCTCTGAGTATGTATTTTTTGATGTCCACATAATGACGCTGTATATAATTGCTGATAGCATTGCTGTATGACCTCAATATATATGTTTCAGCTTCTAGTGGCTATACCATTCATGCAGTCTCGTCCCTGAAGAAGGAGTAGACTTACTCTGAAACGCGTCGGATGTTATCGAGGAACTCTGTAATGTTGATATATCTTTGTATGATATTATTGTACTTACCTTTCAATTTACCGCCTGTTCACTGTTTTATGGTTGACAAGTTTTAACATATCTATATTCAATAAAGATTGTTGTAACTTTTACTTACTTTTTCGATGCCTTTAAAGTTCCAACTAGGGGGGTTTATCTCCAATACAACTTTATATTTTAGGGATGTTGGCATCCATTAGAGATACCTCAGAATAATTTTTTCATGCTCAGTTTGGTGTGTATTGCTAGATAGGTTTTTCTTTTACTTGGGAGGGTGCATGTGATCATCACAGGGCCAATCAGCACTGTCCAGACAGAGGGTCAAGAGATTCACATTCTCCTAGAGCAGAAAGAAAATTCCTCCTACAGATTTAACCAGTGTTTGGCTGAAGTCACAAGACTGCTGTAACTGCTGATGAGAAAAGGTATTTAGCTGTTTCTATTTATTAAAATAATTGCACTTCCATGTTGTGTGTACTGTGAGAGACCAGATATAGTGAATGCAGGGTCCTGGGTTTAGTAACACTTTACATGTGTCCTAAAAGTGTTCTAAACTGTGTAAGTGTGCTGTTTTACCCACTGTGTCTTCTTTGTTCTCTCTCTGGGATGGAATGTGCCCAGAAAGAGATTTCATCATTTCCTGTACCTGTGTAGGTGTAAACACAGGTGCAAGAAGATCTGTGATAGGCCAGGGATTGATCATTCGATTTAGACCAAACATTACTGGCCTAAATCGGATGATTGATCCATTGGGGACCAAATAACGGCACTTGCGGGTTGGCGGGCGCACGCGCCCCCGCCCTGCGATCACTACGGGAGCATCTTTAGTTAGGTATTCTTGTTATATTTTCTTTTTCTTTATCTGTATCTGTCATTACTTGTAATAAATGTTTTACTTATAAGTATTTGTGTGATCTCTCTTTGCACATATCGACTACAACCCCAAAACCCTAACAAAACATTAGGGAACAAATTAATGCTGCTGCAATGGGAAATATATATTCCCTTATTGGACAACATGGTGCAAGCACACAATTATTGTATGCCCAATCTCCGCTTCTGGGTTTTGGAACGGGTCATCCAGGGGCGGAGACTGGAACAAACACATTCTCCAATGAGAGTCTTGCTGGATTCATAGACTTCGGGCCACACAATGGCCTGGGTTGAATGAGATTTTGAGTTTCAGACCATTCTTGGATGGTTTTACTTCAGTTTGTTTTGAATATTTAATGTAAGTCCATAATCATTAATTGATAAAATTCTGGATAATTTGTTTTGTTTCTTTAATATAATTTGTTAATGTTATTACTATATTAAGAATTTTAATGTCATGTTATGGCACTTTTGTATATTTGTGGTATCCACAATAGCGCAATTGTACAGATTGATGCATGTTCCTTTAATTGGTGGGGGCTTCCTTTGGGGGCATTTACATGGTGGAGCTCTGCGTGCTGGCACCTGCCCTGATCCAACATGGCTGCACATCTCCAACTGAGACTGTGCACTGGTGGTTACACCAGATATAACTTCCGATGCACCAGATTTGACTCTGTCTTCATGTTCACCACCCATGGTGACTGCAGCAGCCGATTCATTGGCTGCTCATGAGCACCCCATGTTAGATTGGGGAAGAAACAAGGGGCATCTCTCCTCATTTGAGACCTTCCTTCTTTGGTTACCCACATGGCTTTAATGAGTTTGGGACTAGCTGATTGTAATTGGCTGGTTTGCAACGCTTGATTGTCTGTTTGGCCTTTATTAATGAGGCAGTTTTTTAAGGTATTCAGTGCAGTCCTTGCTATGGATCTGTTTGGAACTATCGAGGCAGTCTGCGAAGCTCCACATTTGTATGCTGAAATTCTGACAGTTAGTCTATTGAAATTTTAATGACATTGGTTTCTTGGTGTAATATGCATAACTATATTGTGCTTTCTTACTAGGTTAATGTGCTTTCCCTCTATGATAATGGATTGGTTGCTGAGTTCCTCTGGGGACCTCATCAAGTGGCCTGTTTTGGTTAATGCAGTAGTATTATTCAGTGCTATGGACCTTTTGTGATCATCTGTGTGACCCTTAAAGCTACACCTTGTGAAACTCTGATTTTGGCATGTAATGAATATAACTATATATTGCCATAACTAGAGATGAGCGAATTTTTCAAAAATTCGATTCGGCTGATTCGCTGAATTTGCGGGAGAAATTCGATTCGATGCGAATTTATTCGCCGCGAATTTAACTTATTTAAAGGGTTTCTAGGCTTCAGAGAGCCTTTATATTAGTGCAGAACACTGTACCTTTAATTTAAATGCCCTTGGAGTCTGCTGGGGAAGAGAAATAATACTGCCAGTCAGTATGACATGCAGATGAGTGCCGTCGATCTTAGAATCACCGCACACTTCACTCATTTGGGCAGTCACGGGGCACGACGAAGAAGAAGAAGAAGAAGAAGAAGAAGAATGAAAAGAAGAATGAAAAGAAGAAGAAGAAGAAGAATGAAAAGAAGAAGAAGAAGAATGAAAAGAAGAATGAAAAGAAGAATGAGAAGAATGAAAAGAAGAAGAAGAATGAAAAGAAGAAGAAGAAGAAGAATGAAAAGAAGAATGAAAAGAAGAATGAGAAGAATGAAAAGAAGAATGAAAAGAAGAAGAAGAATGAAAAGAAGAATGAGAAGAAGAATGAAAAGAAGAATGAGAAGAAGAATGAGAAGAAGAATGAGAAGAAGAATGAGAAGAATGAAAAGAAGAATGAAAAGAAGAATGAAAAGAAGAAGAAGAAGAATGAAAAGAAGAAGAAGAATGAAAAGAAGAATGAAAAGAAGAAGAAGAAGAATGAAAAGAAGAAGAAGCAGAATGAAAAGAAGAATGAAAAGAAGAAGAAGAATGAAAAGAAGAAGAATGAAAAGAAGAAGAAGAAGAATGAAAAGAAGAATGAAAAGAAGAATGAACTATATTACTATATCAGTCTCTAATGGATGCTGGAGAGTTAAACCCCCTAACACCTGCTGTGCCCATTATGAGGGGTTCCCACCATCCCTGTGCTGAGGTTCTGGGTATGCACACCTGCTGTGCCCATTATGAGGGGTTCCCACCATCCCTGTGCTGAGGTTCCAGGTCTGCACACCTGCTGCGCCCATTATGAGAAGTTCCCACCATCCCTGTGCTGAGTTCCTGGGTCTGTACACCTGCTCTGCCCATTAGGAGGAGTTCCCACCATCCCTGTGCTAAATTCCTGGGTCTGTACACCTGCTGTTCCCATTATGAGGGGTTTCTACCATCCCTGTGCTGAGGTCCCAGGTCTGCACACCTGCTGCGCCCATTACTAGGGGTTCCCACCATCCCTGTGCTGAGGTTCTGGGTATGCACACCTGCTGTGCCCATTATGAGGGGTTCCCACCATCCCTGTGCTGAGGTTCCAGGTCTGCACACCTGCTGCGCCCATTATGAGAAGTTCCCACCATCCCTGTGCTGAGTTCCTGGGTCTGTACACCTGCTCTGCCCATTAGGAGGAGTTCCCACCATCCCTGTGCTAAATTCCTGGGTATGCACACCTGCTGTGCCCATTATGAGGGGTTCCCACCATCCCTGTGCTGAGGTTCTGGGTATGCACACCTGCTGTGCCCATTATGAGGGGTTCCTACCATCCATGTGCTGAGATTCCGGGTCTGCCCACCTGCTTTACCCATTATTAGGGGTTCCCACTGTCCCTGTGTTGAATTCCTGGGTCTGTATGTACACCTGCTGTGTCCATTGTGAGGGATTCCCACCATTCCTGCACTGAGTACCTGAGTCTGTACACCTGCCAAAAGAAAGTTTCAGGATTTTGAAGGAGCAAAATACAGTAATACTGGAACAAAAATGAGCTGCGTGGTGGAGTTGCCAGAAGAAAAAGAAGAAGAAGAAAAGAAGAAGAAGAAGAATGAAAAGAAGAATGAAAAGAAGAGGAAGAAGAATGAAAAGAAGAAGAAGAAT
This sequence comes from Staurois parvus, assembly GCF_062004578.1. NCBI lineage: Eukaryota > Metazoa > Chordata > Amphibia > Anura > Ranidae > Staurois > Staurois parvus. The sequence continues at coordinate 1,383,718 of NW_028317849.1, forward strand.
GAAAAGAAGAATGAAAAGAAGAAGAAGAATGAAAAGAAGAAGAAGAAGAATGAAAAGAAGAATGAGAAGAATGAAAAGAAGAAGAATGAAAAGAAGAATGAAAAGAAGAAGAAGAATGAAAAGAAGAAGAAGAAGAATGAAAAGAAGAATGAAAAGAAGAATGAGAAGAATGAAAAGAAGAATGAAACGAAGAAGAAGAATGAAAAGAAGAATGAGAAGGAGAATGAAAAGAAGAATGAGAAGAAGAATGAGAAGAATGAAAAGAAGAATGAGAAGAATGAAAAGAAGAATGAAAAGAAGAAGAAGAATGAAAAGAAGAATGAAAAGAAGAAGAAGAAGAATGAAAAGAAGAATGAGAAGAATGAAAAGAAGAAGAAGAAGAATGAAAAGAAGAATGAAAAGAAGAAGAAGAATGAAAATAAGAAGAAGAAGAATGAAAAGAAGAATGAGAAGAATGAAAAGAAGAATGAAACGAAGAAGAAGAATGAAAAGAAGAATGAGAAGGAGAATGAGAAGAAGAATGAGAAGAAGAATGAGAAGAATGAAAAGAAGAATGAGAAGAATGAAAAGAAGAATGAAAAGAAGAAGAAGAATGAAAAGAAGAATGAAAAGAAGAAGAAGAAGAATGAAAAGAAGAAGAAAAAGAATGAAAAGAAGAATGAAAAGAATAATGAGAAGAATGAAAAGAAGAAGAAGAAGAATGAAAAGAAGAATGAAAAGAAGAAGAATGAAAAGAAGAAGAAGAAGAAGAATGAAAAGAAGAATGAGAAGAATGAAAAGAAGAAGAATGAAAAGAAGAATGAAAAGAAGAAGTAGAATGAAAAGAAGAATGAAAAGAAGAATGAAAAGAAGAATGAGAAGAATGAAAAGAAGAATGAAAAGAAGAAGAAGAATGAAAAGAAGAATGAGAAGAAGAATGAGAAGAAGAATGAGAAGAATGAAAAGAAGAATGAGAAGAATGAAAAGAAGAAGAAGAAGAATGAAAAGAAGAAGAAGAATGAAAAGAAGAATGAAAAGAAGAAGAAGTAGAATGAAAAGAAGAAGAAGATGAAGAATGAAAAGAAGAAAAAGAAGAAGAATGAAAAGAAGAATGAGAAGAATGAAAAGAAGAAGAAGAAGAATGAAAAGAAGAATGAGAAGAATGAAAAGAAGAAAAAGAAGAATGAAAAGAAGAATGAAAAGAAGAAGAAGAATGAAAAGAAGAAGAAGAAGAATGAAAAGAAGAATGAAAAGAAGAATGAGAAGAATGAAAAGAAGAATGAAAAGAAGAAGAAGAATGAAAAGTAGAAGAAGAATGAAAAGAAGAATGAGAAGAAGAATGAGAAGAATGAAAAGAAGAATGAGAAGAATGAAAAGAAGAAGAAGAAGAATGAAAAGAAGAATGAAAAGAAGAATGAGAAGAATGAAAAGAAGAAGAAGAAGAATGAAAAGAAGAATGAAAAGAAGAAGAAGAAGAATGAAAAGAAGAAGAAGAATGAAAAGAAGAATGAGAAGAATGAAAAGAAGAAGAAGAAGAATGAAAAGAAGAATGAAAAGAAGAAGAAGAAGAATGAAAAGAAGAATGAAAAGAAGAAGAAGAAGAATGAAAAGAAGAAGAAGAAGAATGAAAAGAAGAATGAAAAGAAGAATGAAAAGAAGAAGAAGAAGAATGAAAAGAAGAATGAAAAGAAGAATGAAAAGAAGAAGAAGAATGAAAAGAAGAATGAGAAGAAGAATGAAAAGAAGAATGAGAAGAATGAAAAGAAGAATGAAAAGAAGAAGAAGAATGAAAAGAAGAATGAAAAGAAGAAGAAGAAGAATGAAAAGAAGAATGAAAAGAAGAATGAGAAGAATGAAAAGAAGAAGAAGAAGAATGAAAAGAAGAAGAAGAAGAATGAAAAGAAGAATGAAAAGAAGAAGAATGAAAAGAAGAAGAAGAATGAAAAGAAGAAGAAGAAGAATGAAAAGAAGAAGAAGAATGAAAAGAAGAAGAAGAAGAATGAGAAGAATGAAAAGAAGAAGAAGAATGAAAAGAAGAATGAGAAGAATGAAAAGAAGAATGAAAAGAAGAAAAAGAATGAAAAGAAGAAGAAGAAGAATGAAAAGAAGAATGAGAAGAATGAAAAGATGGTTCCTACCATTCATGTGCTGAGATTCCGGGTCTGCCCACCTGCTTTACCCATTATTAGGGGTTCCCACTGTCCCTGTGTTGAATTCCTGGGTCTGTATGTACACCTGCTGTGTCCATTGTGAGGGATTCCCACCATTCCTGCACTGAGTACCTGAGTCTGTACACCTGCCAAAAGAAAGTTTCAGGATTTTGAAGGAGCAAAATACAGTAATACTGGAACAAAAATGAGCTGCGTGGTGGAGTTGCCAGAAGAAAAAGAAGAAGAAGAAAAGAAGAAGAAGAAGAATGAAAAGAAGAATGAAAAGAAGAGGAAGTAGAATGAAAAGAAGAAGAAGAAGAATGAAAAGAAGAATGAGAAGAATGAAAAGAAGAAGAAGAAGAATGAAAAGAAGAATGAAAAGAAGAAGAAGAATGAAAAGAAGAAGAAGAAGAATGAAAAGAAGAATGAAAAGAAGAATGAGAAGAATGAAAAGAAGAATGAAACGAAGAAGAAGAATGAAAAGAAGAATGAAAAGAAGAAGAAGAAGAATGAAAAGAAGAAGAAAAAGAATGAAAAGAAGAATGAAAAGAATAATGAGAAGAATGAAAAGAAGAAGAAGAAGAATGAAAAGAATAATGAAAAGAAGAAGAATGAAAAGAAGAAGAAGAAGAATGAAAAGAAGAATGAGAAGAATGAAAAGAAGAAGAATGAAAAGAAGAATGAAAAGAAGAAGTAGAATGAAAAGAAGAATGAAAAGAAGAATGAAAAGAAGAATGAGAAGAATGAAAAGAAGAAGAAGAATGAAAAGAAGAATGAGAAGAAGAATGAGAAGAAGAATGAGAAGAATGAGAAGAAGAATGAGAAGAATGAAAAGAAGAAGAAGAAGAATGAAAAGAAGAAGAAGAATGAAAAGAAGAATGAAAAGAAGAAGAAGTAGAATGAAAAGAAGAAGAAGATGAAGAATGAAAAGAAGAAAAAGAAGAAGAATGAAAAGAAGAATGAAAAGAAGAATGAGAAGAATGAAAAGAAGAAGAAGAAGAATGAAAAGAAGAATGAGAAGAATGAAAAGAAGAAAAAGAAGAATGAAAAGAAGAATGAAAAGAAGAAGAAGAATGAAAAGAAGAAGAAGAAGAATGAAAAGAAGAATGAAAAGAAGAATGAGAAGAATGAAAAGAAGAATGAAAAGAAGAAGAAGAATGAAAAGTAGAAGAAGAATGAAAAGAAGAATGAGAAGAAGAATGAGAAGAATGAAAAGAAGAATGAGAAGAATGAAAAGAAGAAGAAGAAGAATGAAAAGAAGAATGAAAAGAAGAATGAGAAGAATGAAAAGAAGAAGAAGAAGAATGAAAAGAAGAATGAAAAGAAGAAGAAGAAGAATGAAAAGAAGAAGAAGAATGAAAAGAAGAATGAGAAGAATGAAAAGAAGAAGAAGAAGAATGAAAAGAAGAATGAAAAGAAGAAGAAGAAGAATGAAAAGAAGAATGAAAAGAAGAAGAAGAAGAATGAAAAGAAGAAGAAGAAGAATGAAAAGAAGAATGAAAAGAAGAAAAAGAATGAAAAGAAGAAGAAGAAGAATGAAAAGAAGAATGAAAAGAAGAATGAGAAGAATGAAAAGAAGAATGAAAAGAAGAAGAAGAATGAAAAGAAGAATGAGAAGAAGAATGAAAAGAAGAATGAGAAGAAGAATGAAAAGAAGAATGAGAAGAATGAAAAGAAGAATGAAAAGAAGAAGAAGAATGAAAAGAAGAAGAAGAATGAAAAGAAGAATGAAAAGAAGAAGAAGAAGAATGAAAAGAAGAATGAAAAGAAGAATGAGAAGAATGAAAAGAAGAAGAAGAAGAATGAAAAGAAGAAGAAGAAGAATGAAAAGAAGAATGAAAAGAAGAAGAATGAAAAGAAGAAGAAGAATGAAAAGAAGAAGAAGAAGAATGAAAAGAAGAAGAAGAATGAAAAGAAGAAGAAGAAGAATGAGAAGAATGAAAAGAAGAAGAAGAATGAAAAGAAGAATGAGAAGAATGAAAAGAAGAATGAAAAGAAGAAAAAGAATGAAAAGAAGAAGAAGAAGAATGAAAAGAAGAATGAAAAGAAGAATGAGAAGAATGAAAAGATGGTTCCTACCATTCATGTGCTGAGATTCCGGGTCTGCCCACCTGCTTTACCCATTATTAGGGGTTCCCACTGTCCCTGTGTTGAATTCCTGGGTCTGTATGTACACCTGCTGTGTCCATTGTGAGGGATTCCCACCATTCCTGCACTGAGTACCTGAGTCTGTACACCTGCCAAAAGAAAGTTTCAGGATTTTGAAGGAGCAAAATACAGTAATACTGGAACAAAAATGAGCTGCGTGGTGGAGTTGCCAGAAGAAAAAGAAGAAGAAGAAAAGAAGAAGAAGAAGAATGAAAAGAAGAATGAAAAGAAGAGGAAGAAGAATGAAAAGAAGAAGAAGAAGAATGAAAAGAAGAATGAGAAGAATGAAAAGAAGAAGAAGAAGAATGAAAAGAAGAATGAAAAGAAGAAGAAGAATGAAAAGAAGAAGAAGAAGAATGAAAAGAAGAATGAAAAGAAGAATGAGAAGAATGAAAAGAAGAATGAAACGAAGAAGAAGAATGAAAAGAAGAATGAGAAGGAGAATGAAAAGAAGAATGAGAAGAAGAATGAGAAGAATGAAAAGAAGAATGAGAAGAATGAAAAGAAGAATGAAAAGAAGAAGAAGAATGAAAAGAAGAATGAAAAGAAGAAGAAGAAGAATGAAAAGAAGAATGAGAAGAATGAAAAGAAGAAGAAGAAGAATGAAAAGAAGAATTAAAAGAAGAAGAAGAATGAAAATAAGAAGAAGAAGAATGAAAAGAAGAATGAAAAGAAGAATGAGAAGAATGAAAAGAAGAATGAAACAAAGAAGAAGAATGAAAAGAAGAATGAGAAGGAGAATGAGAAGAAGAATGAGAAGAAGAATGAGAAGAATGAAAAGAAGAATGAGAAGAATGAAAAGAAGAATGAAAAGAAGAAGAAGAAGAAGAATGAAAAGAAGAATGAAAAGAAGAAGAAGAAGAATGAAAAGAAGAAGAAGAAGAATGAAAAGAAGAAGAAGAATGAAAAGAAGAATGAAAAGAATAATGAGAAGAATGAAAAGAAGAAGAAGAAGAATGAAAAGAAGAATGAAAAGAAGAAGAATGAAAAGAAGAAGAATGAAAAGAAGAATGAGAAGAATGAAAAGAAGAAGAATGAAAAGAAGAATGAAAAGAAGAAGTAGAATGAAAAGAAGAAGAAGAATGAAAAGAAGAATGAAAAGAAGAATGAGAAGAATGAAAAGAAGAATGAAAAGAAGAAGAAGAATGAAAAGAAGAATGAGAAGAAGAATGAGAAGAAGAATGAGAAGAATGAAAAGAAGAATGAGAAGAATGAAAAGAAGAAAAAGAAGAATGAAAAGAAGAATGAAAAGAAGAAGAAGAATGAAAAGAAGAATGAAAAGAAGAATGAAAAGAAGAATGAAAAGAAGAAGAAGAATGAAAAGTAGAAGAAGAATGAAAAGAAGAATGAGAAGAAGAATGAGAAGAATGAAAAGAAGAATGAGAAGAATGAAAAGAAGAAGAAGAAGAATGAAAAGAAGAAGAAGAACGAAAAGAAGAATGAAAAGAAGAATGAGAAGAATGAAAAGAAGAAGAAGAAGAATGAAAAGAAGAATGAAAAGAAGAAGAAGAAGAATGAAAAGAAGAAGAAGAATGAAAAGAAGAATGAGAAGAATGAAAAGAAGAAGAAGAAGAATGAAAAGAAGAATGAAAAGAAGAAGAAGAATGAAAAGAAGAAGAAGAAGAATGAAAAGAAGAATGAAAAGAAGAATGAGAAGAATGAAAAGAATGAGAAGAATGAAAAGAAGAATGAGAAGAATGAAAAGAAGAATGAAAAGAAGAAGAAGAAGAATGAAAAGAAGAAGAACAATGAAAAGAAGAAGAAGAAGAAGAATGAAAAGAAGAATGAGAAGAATGAAAAGAAGAAGAAGAAGAATGAAAAGAAGAATGAAAAGAAGAAGAAGAAGAATGAAAAGAAGAAGAAGAAGAATGAAAAGAAGAAGAAGAAGAATGAAAAGAAGAATGAAAAGAAGAAAAAGAATGAAAAGAAGAAGAAGAATGAAAAGAAGAATGAAAAGAAGAATGAGAAGAATGAAAAGAAGAATGAAAAGAAGAAGAAGAATGAAAAGAAGAATGAGAAGAAGAATGAAAAGAAGAATGAGAAGAAGAATGAAAAGAAGAATGAGAAGAATGAAAAGAAGAATGAAAAGAAGAAGAAGAATGAAAAGAAGAAGAAGAATGAAAAGAAGAATGAAAAGAAGAAGAAGAATGAAAAGAAGAATGAGAAGAATGAAAAGAAGAATGAAAAGAAGAAAAAGAATGAAAAGAAGAAGAAGAATAATGAAAAGAAGAATGAAAAGAAGAATGAGAAGAATGAAAAGAAGAATGAAAAGAAGAAGAAGAATGAAAAGAAGAATGAGAAGAAGAATGAAAAGAAGAATGAGAAGAAGAATGAGAAGAATGAAAAGAAGAATGAGAAGAATGAAAAGAAGAATGAAAAGAAGAAGAAGAATGAAAAGAAGAAGAAGAATGAAAAGAAGAATGAAAAGAAGAGGAAGAAGAATGAAAAGAAGAAGAAGAAGAATGAAAAGAAGAATGAAAAGAAGAATGAGAAGAATGAAAAGAAGAAGAAGAAGAATGAAAAGAAGAATGAAAAGAAGAAAAATGAAAAGAAGAAGAAGAAGAATGAAAAGAAGAATGAAAAGAAGAAAAATGAAAAGAAGAAGAAGAAGAAGAAGAATGAAAAGAAGAAGAAGAAGAATGAAAAGAAGAAGAAGAAGAATGAAAAGAAGAATGAAAAGAAGAAGAGGAATGAAAAGAAGAAGAAGAAGAATGAAAAGAAGAATGAGAAGAATGAAAAGAAGAAGAAGAAGAATGAAAAGAAGAATGAAAAGAAGAAGAATGAAAAGAAGAAGAAGAAGAATGAAAAGAAGAAGAAGAATGAAAAGAAGAATGAAAAGAAGAATGAGAAGAATGAAAAGAAGAAGAAGAAGAATGAAAAGAAGAATGAGAAGAAGAATGAAAAGAAGAATGAGAAGAATGAAAAGAAGAAGTATTCCAGTACAGCAAAAAGTGTATCTGCAGAGAGCTCCGCTATTTCTGACAGTTCTCTGACAGTTCCTTCACATTTACAGCGGTTGAAACATTGTATCTGTTTCCGAATAAAAACATCTGTATCCTAAATGGAAACAAATAGATACAATGTTTCAACCGCTGTAAATGTGAAGGAACTGTCAGAGAACTGTCAGAAATAGCGGAGCTCTCTGCAGGGACACTTTTTGCCGGCTGATCGGGAAAAATCCGATTTGCGCACCCGAAGTTGGCTAATATTCGGATTCGGCACGAATCGAATTTTTCCTGAAATTCGAAACGAATTCCACTTCGCCTGGTTCGATTCGCTCATCTCTAGCCATAACCATTGAATGAATCTATGGTTTTTTTAGTGGGTTAAAGTGTCCAGTACTGAATATTATACCTTTCTGTTCACACTTACTACTTTGTGGACCCCGCTAAGTGACCTGTCCTGAGGCGTACAATATTGTAACTACTATGGACCTATTTTTTCAACTATGGGATCCTCAAGGCTATATCTTATGACACTCTCAGTCTGGCAGGTAATCAATAAAGCTATATACTGCCATAACTATTTTATGAACCCTTGGTTTTTCAGTGGGTTTAAAGTGTCTATTATTGTATTTTTTTGCTTAGGCCTGTTGTATTTTTGTGCCATTTGAATGGGTTTATCCTCTTTGCACTTCACCTGATCCCACTGAAGGTTCACCATGCAGGACATGCATCTTTCTATGTATCTTATATTACATTAACCTTTGGGTAAGTATAAGTAGCCTTTGTGACCTGAATGGCCTTATCTTTACTTGTATGTACGTGTGGTATTTATCCATATGCACTTTTGTTTCAGACTATCTCTCACTCCTGATGAAGGCTCCTTAAGAGATGAAACGTGTTGAGGTTTCAAGGGCTTAACCTCCATCTGGTCCATATAGTGAACTTGGTGTTGAGTTATTCACCTTAAGTAATCACAGAGGACAAGGGGCACTCTTTACATCTGGAGGAAAAGAGATTTAATTTCCAAATACGAAAAGGCTTCTTCACAGTAAGAGCTGTGAAAATGTGGAATAGACTCCCTTAGGAGTTGGTTCTGGCCAGCTCAGTAGATTGTTTTAAAAAAGGCCTGGAGTCTTTCTTGGATACACATAATATAGCTGGATACTAATTTTTATCGGTAAAGTTGATTTTATAGGTAAAGCCTCTTGGGGGATCAGGAAGAAATTGATTCCCCTGCTGAAGCCTTCCTCTGGATAAACTGTGGGTATAGAATTGTATAAAAAAAAATATATTTTTCCCCTTTCATTGGTCGAACAGGATGGACTTTTTTCAACCAGACTAACTATGTTCCTATGTAAGGACAATTTCAAGCTTCCCCTTCTACTCTATGTCCTTCCCGACTTTAGTTTCTCCTTGCGTGTCCAACCACCAGGTTTACCCTGTTCATATGAAAGTGTGTGGATGGGCATGGCAGACGATAGAGGATACAAGCGTGCATCCCGATTCGTCAAGCTTCCTTCCTAAGATTGATCTTTTTCTACTCTTAGGTTGGCCTTTATGAAACATGTTAGCTTGTGCAACTTTCTGCTGTTCTCCAACTGATGTCTGCTGCTCATCTCATTTTTCCTGACGTTGTCTGAACTACACTGTATTTTGGCAAGAAAAATGTTAATGGATTCATTTAAAGTGGACCTGAAATCAAAAAGTTAATATTTCCATGTTATAAGCAACATCTAGAAATGTTAACTGTGTCAAAGGAGAATTCTGAAAGATTTACCCTTTGTCTGGAATTCTGCTTAAAATAAGGCAGTGCATTTCCTGTGCCTTAAAGTGGAACTTCACTCTCTCAATCAACACTATTTTTAATCCTTGTGCTGCTATCATTAGTAAATAGATAGGAAAGTATATCACATTTACTTTTTTTATATTTTGTTTTACATTTCTTCAGTTACTTCCTGGTTTTCATGCTTAGGCAAATTATTTTATACATCCCAGGAGTCTACAGGAGGGCAGGATGGGCTTTTTCAGCTAAGGACACCCTCCTGCCTGCATGCCTGAGCTAAGGGCAGATGGAGTCCAGGAAGTAAATGCTACATGGATCATCTGCCTATACTCAAGATGGCCATGGCCAGAAATGCTAGGAGATGTTTTTCATTTTGATTTCTCAGCAAAAAGAAGCAAGGAGACATGGATGGATGGATGGTTGGATGGGGGAGTATGCTTTGAATATTACAACTGAATTAAATAGAATTTTTAGTTTGTGGTGCCCATATGCAGTGTAGTTCCGCTTTAAGCATCAGCGCAGTATATATGCAACGTGAATGCATCCAAAAGGAGGAAAGTCTGCCTGTGACTGTTAGTTTCATGAGATATGCAGAGAGTATTGATGATGCATTGTGTGCTGCTCCTTGCTGGAGAGGAAGCTCCTACACAAGGATCTCTGTGCCTTTGCTTTATTCATGACCGGTACACTGTTCACTTCTCCCTGAGATTGACTAAAATAACCACACTAACAACAAAGATACTTTTAACTGCATTGATACTTTATTATTTAAGTATTGGCCACAGCTTGATATCTATGAATAACGAATAATCAACCAATAAAACATATTTAACACCAAATCCCTTTTAGCAGTGCTGAGTGGGGTATCTCCACTTCTCTTTCTTAGTAGGAGCAGATTCAGTCCCCAGCCATCCAGGTTAGGCTCAGGGGCTTACTGCTACCAATTCCACCACCTCTACCAGCCACCTGTCACCTCAGCCCGTAAAAGGGATAAACGCCAGCTGTGACAAAAAATACCACGTGACAACAAATATACATGACTGGAACCAATAATAACAAGTTGTCTTTTAATTAATTACTTTGTATTTATTTATTCATTGTCCTGTAAGAAAAAAATTGCACTTTTTTTTATTTTTTAATTTATGTATGTATTCTTTTTTTTTTTTTCCTCATTTATTTATTTTGTATAAATGTCATAAGCAAAGCCACAACAAGAAAACCCAGGAACAAAAACTCAGGGAGGTAGGGTGGGGACTTTCTTCATGGAAGGGCGCCAACTGAGTGACCAGTATGTCACGGGACTTAATGTGATGCAGGAGTCCCCTCCTTTTTCTTCCTGCTTCCAATCTGCCACCACAATCCAAATCACGCCCCTTCACCATCCTGCCCTTCTGCCATCACTTAACCCCTTTATTACCCTACAGACTAATCCGAAGGGACCGTCCCCAGTCGTGATGCCTGCTGTGTTTATAACAAAGGGCATTGCTTTCTGTGGATCTGTCCTTCCTTTACCTCCCCCTCCCCTCTGCTTCTTTAATGATTGTCCACCATTCCTCAGATCACCAGTAATCGCATATGAGGAAGCACAGCCCTGCCCTTATAAACACAGCTGCTTCTACACTGGGACTCTATGCAGAGCAAAGCATGGTAAATCAGAGAGCCTATGGGCAATAGTAATGACTAGTCCTTTGTTTGCCTTTTTAGACACTACTTCCACAGTTCTGGTCTTTAAAAAAGTTGGAATGGTTTCAGTATACTGATGCTACAGGTGGGCAATAGATTCTAGTGCACCTTTTAGGTGAAGAAACTCTATCAATGGATCAAAGGTCTGAAGGCTTTTGGCGTGAGCAAAGGCAGGGCTTTTTTTCTCAGACAATAGGCGCGGGAACTCTCCCTTTCTAAGTCACCCCTTGTCTCCGCCCCCTACTCACCTCTGAGCACTGTTCCTTGGTTTCACCCCCTTCCAGTACCGCCCTTTTAGAGAATACAGAATCAAGTATAATTTTGTGGTGCTAAGTATTTTTTATGGAATTTAATGCCAACAAGAAAAGCAGTAAAATAGACCTCCTGCAGCCAGCAACAATAGACAACCCTCCAGCAACAATAGATCCCCCAGCAACAACAGATTTCCCCTCAGCCAGCAACAACAGACCCTCCAGCAATCAGCAATAATAGACCCCTCTCTCAACAGTAGATCCATCCCATCAACAATATATCCCCCAGCAACAACAGATCCCCCACCAGCAACAATACACGTTCCCTGCACAATAGACCCCCTTACTACACAAAAATAGATCCCAAGCAGCCAGCATTCCCCCCCCCCCCCCCCCCCGTGTTTCCACTGAAAAAAGGCACTAGGCAAAGGACACAATATTGTAAACTGGTATCTCGCTGGGGTACTGCACAGTGCTGTTAAAAACCATGTTGCTTCTATTATACAGAACTCTTGAGTGTTTATTTGTAAGGCTGGATACACACTTGAGCTATTTGTAGCTTGAAGCTCAAAAACGCTCATTTATTCTCAATGGAGATGGTTTACATCTCCACTCCAAGTCACCAGAAGCCAAATGCCTGAAGGTCAGACAGGTTCTGGAGCTTTTTTTGTCGCTCAATTCAGGCAGATTTTTGTGTTTTTGAGCGTTTTTAAATCCATAGAAATGTATGTAAACACGTGATTGCGCATTTTTTGTGTGCAATTTTCTGCCCTAATGAAAAAATTAAATTCGTAAACCAAGGTACGCCTGTAATAATAACAAATTATTATTATGATTATTACCATCATTATTAATAATAAGTTATTTATTTCATATATTTTTAGGGTTAGGGGGTTAAGTTTAGGGATTAATATTTATTTATTATTTATTATTACATATTATTAATATATTGTATTTATTATTTATGATTAATTTTATTTATTTTACATTTATTCATGTATTATTATTATTAGTGTTATTGTTAACTGATTCCCATCCACCCTATAGCAGAAATACTCCTACAGGACGGCACGGGTGTGCAAAATCACGTGTATATATACATGATTTTGCATTTACGGGTGGGGGGGCGCTCACGCTGCCATTTGCAGCCATGGCTGTCAATCACCGGGTCACCGATTACTCACCAGCGCTTGGTGATTGCCGAGCATCTCCGATTGGGGGGGGGAGAACTGTTTGTAAACAAAACAGTTCTCTCCCCTGTCAGCTCCTGCACACTGCTTTGCATGGCTGTGCATAACACAGCCATGCAAAGCAGTGTGCTTAGAGTGAAGCACAAACACACAGCCCCACAGTAAAACACACACAGCACACAGTTAACCCTTTGATTGTCCCACATGTTAACCCCTTCCTGCCCAGTGTCATTAATACAGTGTCAGTGCTTTTTTTTTGCACTGATCACTGTATTGGTGTCACTGGGGATGTCAGTGACACCAAGTCAGTTCCCCCCACTGTCAGAATGCCCGCCGCAGTCCCGCTATAAGTTGCTGATCGCCACCACAAAAAAAAATCCCAGTATAACACATATTAATTTACACATATTGGGATTTTTTTTTAGCAAAGACATGTAGCAGAATAAATTTTGGCCTAAATTTATGACGAAATTAGATTTTTTTAAATTTTTTTACTGGACTTTTTTTTTTATATTTTGTCTTTTCCTCAAAATTGTCTGTCTTTTTTTTTTTATAGCGCAAAAATTAAAAAACGCACAATACCACCGAAAGAAAGCTCTATTCATGGGGAAAAAAAGACGTAAATTTCATTTGGGTGCAGTGTTGCATGACCGCGCAATTGTCAAAATAATGCAGCGCCGTAACGCAAAAAATGGCCTGGTCAGGAAGGAAGGTAAATCCTCAAGAGGGCAAGTGGTTAACAAACATCAAAAAAATGATCTAACAATCTAACAAAAAAGAAAAATATAATATGTATAATAATATTTAAAAAAAAAAAAGAAATAAAAGCTGATGGAAAAGCTATCAGATAATAGATGATATTTTTTTCTATTGGTTAATAGAAAAATGCCAAAGCTCAAAAACGCCTGAAAAATGCTGTATGAAAACGCACAAGTCGCACGCAAAAGCTGATATGCTCAAGTCTGAATCCAGCCTAAAAGAATTCTATAGGCAACCACAAATAGAACCAGGGCTTTCTTTACTAGCATACAAATTAAATTACTGGCACTCTGAATTGCTGACAGACAATCCAGCAGTTAACAATGGAGGCTCAGGTTTAATAAATACAGGCTTTTACAGTGGGCATTTGGAGATCCCTTCTAATGTCTGCTGAGCACCCTATCCCACCCTTAATTGGAGCCAAGGGGGCTCTGCACACAGGCCCACATTTAATGAGAAAAGCTTTGCTTTGTGCCAGCTCTGATATTGCAGGCAAGACTCATACATGCCATTTATGCACACTGCATCTAGCACTTATATGAGATAAAAGTCAACAGTCAGGTTAGACTGGTATGACAGTTCCTAATTACAGAGCTGGAAGGAGATCTGTAATAGCCTACTTGTGTACGTCTGTCTTCCTCTAAGTCTAAAATATGATTAACAAACCCAAAGTAGAACATAGGCAGAAAGCCTGCACTTACATTGTACATCACGATGACCCCTAGGGCCTCGGGCAGATAGGAAGACCAGTGGTATACCACTCTGACTCTCTGTTCCCTTACTATCAAGTGTCAGCAACATTCCAGGCAGCAATGGAGCAACTTCCACTCATAGTAATGGATGTTGAACTTAAGTCACCTAATGGATGTTGACCTTTAGTCTCCATGGCCATAAGCAGTATCAAAGCAGCTGCTTTGCATGTATAGACTGTAGTCATGTTGGAGGGTCTGTAACTAGTTGTAAGCAGTGAACCCTTGGTATGAAGATAACTTATATTGAATATTTCACAGTAGAAGGAGGAATAAAGCATATCTAAACCCAAGAACAAAAACTGATAGCACTGCACCTTGCTGGTCCTTAGATGTGGTGGCTGCAGTTGTTTTCTTTTTCACACTTTTTCATTTATTTATACCTGATGATCCTCCCCTTAACCCACTTCCTGTCCTAGGGTGACAACTGTGCTGAGCAGCACTGTCACCCTAGGATAGTGAGTGTGTTAGGACTACATAAAACTGTGTTATGACCACACAACCTCTTCTCAATACCATGGGGAGCTTTTTTGTAGTCAATGGAGATAGCAGAGAACAATGCTAATAGATAGCAGTCCAGAGGCAAAGAGGTCAGGGAGTTATCAGGTCACAAGATTTCTGGCTGGATAAACAGCTATATAATGATATAATAACATTTTTTCAATAGCATTTTAACAGAGAATAAAGGAGCAAATAAGAGAGTTTAGATTTTAACTTGAAGTTCTCATGCACACTGGACATTTTTACAGTTGCTGTTTTCAGCTTTTGGCATTTTTTTCTACAGCCATTAAACTCCCCAGCATAGTATTCTATGTGTCCATGCACACATAGGCTTAAATCAGCATTGTTTGACAGGGGTGTTTTTGGCTTGAAAAAAAATCATAACTAGTGGGTTTGTAGAGGAGTTTTTTAGCTGTAAAAATGCTCTAACGCTGAAAAACACGTTTTTGGGCATTTTTTTTAGCAAACATTTTATTATTATTATTATACAGGATTTATATCGCGCCAACAGTTTGCTCAGCGCTTTACAATACAGTTCAATACAAGAGGGTTAGGAGCGCCCTGTTCCTTGGAGCTTACAATCTAAGAGAGAGAGGCTAGGGGTACAAAAGGTAATAACTGTAGGGGATGGACTGGTAGGAGGAATAGAAGATTCCATTATTAGCTGAAGGCAGGATAGGCTTCCCTGAAGAGATAGGTTTTCAGAGATCTCCCAAAAGTGAGTAGAGTCGGCGATAGTCTGATTAATTGGGGTAGAAAGTTCCAGAGGATGGGGGAGACTCTGGAATAGTCCTGGAGATGAGCATGAGAGGAGCGGACAAGGGAGCTAGAAAGTAGGAGGTCGTGCGAGGAGCGGAGAGTACGGTTTGGGTGATATTTGGAAACAAGATCGGTGTTGTAATTTGGGGCAGAGTTATAAATGGCTTTATATGTTATTGTTAATGTTTTGAATTTTATTCGTTGGACAATGGGAAGCCAGTGGAGGGATTGGCAGAGAGGGATGGCAGATATGGAATGGTTAGTAAGGTGGATGAGTCTGGCAGCAGCATTCATGATAGACTGAAGAGGGGATAGCCTGCGATTTGGCAATAGTCAAGGCAAGAGATAACCAGGGAGTGAATAAGTTGCTTAGTGGTTTCCGAGGTTAAGAACGGTATCTTGGAGATGTTGCGGAGGTGAAGTCTACAAGATTTGGACAGCGGTTGGATTTGGGGCTAAAAGAACCGATGGGAGTCCAGGAATATTTAATTATTTGTTGAAAAAAATGCTAAAAACCGCAAACGTGTAAAAACACAGTTAAACGCTAATGCAAAAAAACACTGAAAATCTCACATTTTAATGCGATTTTACACAGCTAACTCCACCCCAGTGTTATTAAAATGCCCAGTGTGTATGGAGCCTAATGCACATGAATCAATGACAAACTCATCAGCTGGAGTAGCAAGTCAGAAGTAACTTTTTATATACCATATGATAGTGCTACTTAACTTTTACAATACCAGCACAAAATAGATTTCATTTCACATTACGTTAATGACTAAATGATATTCTATCAATCAACTGCACAAACCAAGCATCTCTTATTTTGTAAAAGTTGTTAAAAGAGCCTCTAAAGCTAGCCATAGGTGGGTAGAATTGTGAACGAAAATTCTTAGGAAAAGAAAATTCTAAAAAAGTTCTTTGATTTTTCTAATCTATAGCGGGGTCAAATAGATGTTCATTTTCAACATAAGTGATGAGAAAATACAAAGGAGCAGGATAGAAATTTTTTCTTGAAAACAAATTTCTGACAGTGTATAAGGTTTATCGATTCATGCCAAAATCAAATGTTAAAAGCAAAGCAAATATTCTGCTTTTTGTGTGGTCCTCTGACTCCTGTAGCATAGTCTGCTCAGTTTTCCTCTACCTGGCATGCTAAATCAGTGCAACTACTAGCGGTCTGGATGACTGACCTTGGGATTTCTAGTTCATGCCAGCAGCTTGTAGTTTTCTTCTTTGCCTTGCTTCTTCTATAGTTTCGGTGGTTGTCTTCCCTCAGGCAAGTATGGTAAGAAAGGAAGAGAGAAAGCATATACCCTGGCAAGGTTACCAAATGGTGGTGCTGACACATGGGAAAATCACTTGTGGGCCACATAAGGAGATATCCTGTAAAACAGACATGGCTGTAACTCCATGTTTACTCTACTGTGACTCCTGCCCCTCTCCTAATGTGAAAGATCAAAGTCAGTCAATGCTATAGATGTAGGCTCTGTTGGGGAATTTGACTCTCCAGGCATTGTGAGTACATTTACTCTCTTACATACTAATGTTCAGCCTCATGGAGAGATAGAGCCCACACTTAAAGATGCATTGGTCACAGTGCAGGAGTGTGGTTCCTCCCTCATGCTATTATAGACTCAGATTGAGACAATAAGAGAATAATCACCTTTATCAGAAATGTACTGAAAAAAGTTTTGTAATACATCTCAGCCTTGGGAGATACTATAGATATGGAAGATATGGTACATCCTTTAAAACAAGAAATGTAGTGGGCAGTACAGTGGCTAAGTGGTTAGCACTCCCTCCTAGCAGCACTAAGGTCTCCGGTTTGAATCCCAACCATGACACTACCTGCCTGGAGTTTGCATGTTCTTCCTGTGTCAGTGTGTGTTTCCACCAGGTACTCTTGTTTCCTCCCACACCCCAAAGACATGCTGGTAAGTTAATTGGATCCAGTCTAAATTGGCCCTAGTATGTGTATGTATGAATGTAAGTTAGGGACCTTAGATTGTACGCTCCTTGAGGGTTAGGGACTGATGTGAATGTACAATATACATGTAAAGCACTGCATAAATTGATGGTGCTATATAAGTACATGTAATAAATAAATAATAACATGTAGTCAAGTTCAAATCAAATTACAATGCTTATAAACTGGATGACACAGAGAATCAAATACATCAGAATAATATTTGAGGTGTTGGAATTCCCAAAAATTACTGAGGGTGATAGTGTACGTAAGCCAGCCGATCTGGTGGTCAAGGGGGCTAACTGTAACTGAACTTACTGAGAAATTACTTTTATATATTTTGCGGAAAGACGCTTTCACATCATACTAACAGGACTAAAAATAAAAAGGATTTATGCACTCACAATCTCGTATCTGAAAATCTAATCATAAATCTTTTATTTTAATAGAAAAAGACAAAAGCATGCTTTATACCTTCACCATAAAAACTACAGATCTATTTCTAAAGCTTCACACAAATTTAGGGTACCCCCACAGTCAAACAGGCACCTTGATACATTTTTGCACTATTCAACTTCAAAGAAGCTAGTCCCTACACTTATTCCTTTTCCTGTAAATCCACTATACAGATTATCCATGAAGTATTACTGGTAAACAATTCAAAAACTAATCTTGTTATTGCACATTCCAGCATGAAATCCCAATAGTATCCTTTACTCTGTGCTTTCACGCAAGAAGGTTTACTGGATGTATTGCTTCCTTATGTGTTTCTGTTTATGCATGCAACCACTGTATTAGACATATTGGCAAATAGCATCATACTCCTAGCTGTTTGACACACATATAACTATATTATTTCAGCTCATGTTATTTCTTTAGTTCGAAAAACATGAGTCCTTGTACCAAAAGGAAGAAGTGATCATCCCCATAAGCAAATGCCAATAACACATATGCTCTGAAATAACAATATATAGTCCATCTTGCATTAATAGTAGTGCTTGTGGAGTACTTTAACCACTTGCCTACCGGGCACTTATACCCCCTTATTTACCAGGCCAATTTTCAGCTTTCAGCGCTGTTGCACTTTGATTGACAATTGCGCGGTCATGCAAGATTGTACCCATATGAAATTTTTATCATTTTCTTCTCACAAATAGAGCTTTCTTTTGGTGGTATTTAATCACTGCTGGGCACTTTACTTTTTGTGCTATAAGCAAAAATTGCAAAAAAATTTGAAAAAAAAAAAAGTTTCTTTGTTTCTATTATAAAATTTTTCAAACAGGTAATTTTTCTACTTCACTGATGTGCATTGATGAGGCAGCACTGATGGGCACTGATATGCGGCACTGATGGGTACTGATGGGCACTGATAGGCAGCACTGAAGGGCACTGATAGGCAGCACTAATGAGGTGGCACGGATAGGCTGCACTGATAGGCAGCACTAATGAGGTGTCACAGATAGGTGGCACTGATAGGTGACACTGATAATGGGTACTGATAGACAGCACTGATATGGCACTGACTGATATCACCGCTGGGCACTGACTGGCGGCACTGCTGCGCACTGACTGGCACAACCGCTGGGCACTGACTGGTGGCACTGACTGGCAGCACTGCTGGGCTGCACAGGTGGGTGGCACTGGTGGGCACAGGTGGGTGGCACTGGTGGGCACAGGTGGGTGGCACTGGTGGGCACTGGTGGTGACACTGCTGGGTGGCACAGGTGGGTGCACTGCTGGGCACAGGTGGGTGCATTGCTGGGCACAGGTGGGCGGAACTTGTGTGTGGCACTTCTGGGCACCGATCATCAGGGCACTGATGATCAGTGACCCTGATGATCGGTGCTGATCCCCGCTCTGACAACTGCCGGTTTTCGGCAGCACTTTCCTCCCGATCTGACAGCGTGAGGAAAGTGCAGCCGAGAACCGGCATTTGCATTTCCCGGTGATCAGCGTGTCATTGGACACGGCTGATCACGTGGTAAAAGGCCGCTGTGATTGGCCTTTTACCACGGCACGTGATCAGCTGTGTCCGTAGGAGACAGCGATCACGGAGATCACCGGGGGCAGGCAGGAGAGCGCGTTCTGGGAGGACGTCATATGACGTCCACCCAGAACTGGCCAGCCGCAGTGCAGCCGTCATTCGGCTATCTGCGGTCGGCAGGTAGTTAAAGATCAACCATCTGATCTGATTTACTGTGTAAAACAAAATCTTTCCCATGGCTGGTAGATCACACAGGTTCCACATCACTGCAATGGTTGATTTTAAATCACTATAATAGTGTTTGAAAACATCCTAATGGAGAGTTTCCCAATCCATCAGTGCTATTATGCATATATGATTACCCACAGACAAGTAATTTTTGCATGCCACAATATCTCTCCACAGCTGCTTACCTTAGTGGTGTTATTACCCGCTTGCCCGCCGCTCTATAGTAGAAGTACTACTACAGGGCAGCAGGACTGTGCAAAATCACGTATATATACGTGATTTGCATTTC
Organism: Staurois parvus; assembly: GCF_062004578.1. Lineage (NCBI taxonomy): Eukaryota > Metazoa > Chordata > Amphibia > Anura > Ranidae > Staurois > Staurois parvus. The sequence continues at coordinate 1,403,085 of NW_028317849.1, forward strand.
CAGATAGGCAGTGTGTGCGCGCTGCCCTACCCGCGCCACCATTGGTAGCTAGGGATGTCAATCACCAGGTCCCGTCTGGATATTTCTTGCCGGCACCCGGTGATTTCTGTGTAGAATTCACAGGGGAGAGACCAGTGTGTAAACAACACAGGTCTCTCTCCTGCCAGCAAGGACATGCTGCTTTGTATTTCTCTGCACAGCAGAGAAATACAAAGCAGCATATCTCTGTAGTAAAACAAAACACAGCACACATAGTAAAACACACACAGCACACAGTTAGCCCTTTGATCGCCCCAGATGTTATACCCCTTCCTGTGCAGTGTCATTAGTACAGTGTCACTGCTTTTTATTAGCATGATCATTATATTAGTTCCTTTGGGGATGTCAGTGACAGTAAGTTAGTTCCCCCCAGTGTCAGAAAGCCTGCCGCAGTTCCGCAGTCCCACTATAAGTCACTGATCGCTGCCATTACTAGTATAAAAAAAAAATTTAAATCCAGTATATATACCGCCATTTGTAGATGCTATAACTTTCACGTAAACCAATTAATTTACACGTATTGGGATTTTTTTTTAGCAAAGACATGTCAGAGAATACATTTTGGCCTAAATTTATGACGAAGTTTGATTTTAAATTTTTTTTTTTTTGGATATATTTTATAGCAAAAAGTCAAAAATATTGTGGTTTTTTTCAAAATTGTTGGTCTTTTTTTGTTTATAGCACAAACAATAAAAACCGCACAGGTGATCAAATACCACCACAAAAATATAATTGAATACAACTATTAACCAACTTACAAAAATGTCTCTAGTTTCAATTTAGGGTTTAATCATTTCAGTGGCATTGAGCACTCAAAGATCCAAGCACTTCTTTCTGCAGGAGGTATATTCAGGTCATAACTTCCTTTCACCCTTAGCCCCGCTGTGGTTTCTCATTATAAAATATAAAATGTCCAGCTACCAGAATTTTGTCATTACCGTATAAAGTATTTCCTTTATGTTCTCCTATTAAAATTTCTTTTGGTCTTTCCTATTTACTTCAAGTTACAGGGGCAAATTATCACCCAAGAACAATTAATAAAACTCTCATTTGTTTTCAAATATAGGTTTCCAGCTCCCTCATACCAACAAATCGGGCAATCTCCACAACCAAACATCTCTTTTCTTTGGTTACTTTTTTAATACCTGTGGGACAAAATTCTCTGTGTACCAGCATGTCACACAGATTAGCTGTTACAGTTGGGTATGGTCCCAAAATTCTCTCAATCCATGGATCTATAATAATAGATGCCAATCTCTCTGCAAAATGTCCATTATTCCTTTCCACTGTAATTCAAAGGTTGTACTGATTCTGTTCTATAACCTGTTTTTGCATTAATAATTCACTGTTCATTTGCACAAGCTCTTATAAACCCTTGATGGATTTTCTTTCAAATAACTCCTCTTCTTAAATTTCTCTGATAACCTTTTGATTAATTTACGGAATTCTTCATTTTTTAGAGGGAGGTACCTGACACTACATTTGCTTGTTGTAGTTGTCAGACTACAGACAGTTAAGAGCCTAATGTTTTTAGTTTCTGGTTTCTGTCATTGTTAAATAAGGCACTGTTGCTTCTTGTCAATGTGTACATTATTGCTATGAAAATATCTAATTCTTGGAAATTACTCATGTATTGGGACTGATAAATGTGCACAGGGCATGATTTATGATTCTATAGTCAAGGTAATTTGTTTTATATGTCTACAATGAAAGAAAGATTACAAAACAAATCTTCCATTTTGAGGCATTTCTTCTGCAAGCATATAGACAGGGTTAATCCCACTAATGGAGGTAGAGACAGCAATAAAAACCTAATATGTGTTATAATCCATCTCCACTCAATACAAAACTAAAAAAAGTATCTTTAGTTGTACTTTAAGGTTGTCTCAGTCGAAATTCCTCAAATCCCTCTGAACCAACTCCGTAAACAAAGAGGTATTCTGGTTCAATGTCAAAGAAGGAAACGTGGAAGATTTTGGGTTAGTTTTGTGTTTAAAGGGGGATTCTCCAGTCCCAATGCCTCAATGTCTGCCTATTCCCATTCCAACAGACTCAAATCTATATCATCAGTATCAAACATTTCTTCTTCCATTTGATCATGGATTGACTTTTCACCCTTCTTCTCCTTCTTTTTCCATATCATATGCCACTTCTTTAGTTGTATCCATTGTAAGAATATTCCTATATCTTTATACACTTTAAATTCCTGTCCTACTTATGATGGGCAGAAATGCACACCTTTCTCTACACAGAGATATGATGTTCTGATTGGTTTTTTTTTTCCCCGTCAAATTAATATCTAAACCATTTCCTATGTATCTCTTGAGTCTTATTCTTTCCCTTCTTTGTTCTTTTTTAATACCTTTCCCTCACCTTGTATGTCTCCCGTCTTATTTTCCTGGTCTAAAAAAAGTAATGGAATTACTATATTATGATGTATTTAATATTCTTTGTACTTCTTTATCTTGAACAATTTCCTCATGGCTTCTGCAAATTAACAATTTCACCTTCCTCAGGGAATTTTTTAGTTTGTTGTTGTTCTTTTTTTTTTTTTTTACATCTCTTTGTAAATCGGCATTTAATTTATCAAATTCTGTATGATCCTTGATCCAAACTTGTCATACTTTTAGTCTTTTCCATATTTAATCCCTCTAATTGTAACCTTTCTTATTATATATATTATTTTTGGTCCATGGAATATACCCTCTTGCTTCCATTAAAAAAATGTTTATTCCTCAAGGGTAGAAACTGTTCCTTTAATCCGTGGAAAACCAACCCTGAGTTTATATATATATATAGCTCAAGGCTCATAGTATCCCACTTTCATCTCAATTGTTTTATCACCAAATTCTTACATTTTCTTACTTTACTTTGGCCCTGATTGTTCATTCCCTGGTCTCCTGATCCCCAAATACAGATCTTAAAATTTTCCACTTCAGTTCCCAATACAAACATCATATTACCTCCTATACACATACAAACAAATAAAGAGGAACCTTTTTTATTTCTGACAGATTAAAAGCTAGCAGTTACAAAGATTGTAGCTGCTGAGTTTTAAGAAACAGACAGTTGCCAGCCCATGGAGTCCAGAGCTGTCTTCGCCGAAATCGATTCATGGCCATTCTTCGGATCCCCAACACCACAATCTTGGATGTGGAGAGCTGGTTGTGACTTCCTGTTTAACAGCCAGCTACTCACTACACATGCACAAGATCATACAGACTGGTCTTTCAGCCTCCCGTAATGTGTGAGGTGTCCCAGGAGGGTGTGGGCATGGGGGCAGGCCAAGCTGATGTAATTCTCACCTAGGTGAGAATTGTGGTAGTGGGAGCACAGGTACCAGTCAGAAAAAAGTACCCACTCCATGAGAAAATAACAACCATATGTAGCACCCTCCGAGTGCTAGGTTAGGTACATTTAGTTGGCTCCTCTATAGGCAGAAGAGGTGCAAGGGTTAATTTGTGTTTGGACTGTGCAGTGCTTCCAAGGCTGGGGCTCTGTTACCTCCCCATGTTTTCCGGAACTTGATGAATAGTTCTAGAATCTAGTGGGTGGAGGAGCAGAGACTGCAGCCTGAATATTTATGGAGTTCCCACCAATCCCTAAGGAAGCCAGTCTCTAAAGCGGTGGAAAAAAACATTAATACTCAGTAGCCTGGCAGTCTGGGAGCTCTGCCCCTGGGCAGAAGGAAGGCCAAAAGAGAGAGAGGGGCAAAGGAAGAGAGAAGGAGCAACTGGAAGCCTCACACATTTTATCAGCCTCAGCTAGGCATAGATGAAGACACCCTGAAATCAAGTCTAGGCCTATACAGCAGTTTGCTTCTACAGCAGCCTCTTGGATTCCAGGATTTACTGAAAGGGACTGAGTGTGTAACCTGCATTTCTACCTACCCCAAACCTGTGCAGAGAGGACAGTAAGGCTGAAATACTTTACATGTCCAGGTTCAGGGGACACCTTAGTGCCAGTGCACAGCAGCCAGAAGCAACCCCATTTCTCAAATTTGGGGCAGCAGTAGCCAGATGCTTTGACAATCCTGCTAGGAGCAGTACCTCCATCTTCAGTTTTTGAACATTTTGCTTATTGCTAGTTTGCTGCACCATCACTCCCACAGGTGGACAGCACATTTGAAGTCAGTTTGCAGTAGCCAGAGACATTAGGCAGTCCTCAAAAGCTATCCAGTATCTTCAGTTCTGGGCATCCCATGCATCCCTATCCAAGGTTTACCCAAAAATGAAAAAAAAAAACCTTATACTGTTTTTTGGGGCCTTTTGGAATGTGGAAAATTCCTGTTGCTTGGCTGTGAGCATGGTGCAGGGCGAAAAGGCCAGAAATCCAGCGGTCCTTGCACGGGTATCACTACACAAATATGATAGATGAGAGGGTAGAGACAGTTGAGTGGTAATTTCATGTTGAAGGCCCACTTTAACCACTTGAAGACCAAGCTTTTCTGATAAAAAAATCAGGATTTTTTGCTAGAAAATTACTCAGAACCCCCAAACATTATATTGTTTTAAAGCAGAGGACCTACTGATTGGATGTTTCAATTTTATATGTCACACAGTATCTGTGCAGTGGTTTTTCAAATGCAATTTTTTTTAGAAAAAATAAACTTTTTTGAGTCTTAAAGCAAAAAAAACAATACCAGATTGTTTTGTATAATATAAAAGATGATGTTACACTGAGTAAATAGATACTAAACATGTCACTCTTTAGAATTGCGCATGCCTGTGCAACATTGACAAACTACATACATTTTATTATCCATAGGTGAGGCTTTAAAATCTTTTACAGGTTACCACTTTAGATTTACAAAGGAGGTCTGGTGCTAGAATTACTGCCCTTAGTCTGACATTCATGATGATACTTCACATGTGTAGTGTGATAGCAGTTTACGTATGTGTGCAGGACCAAGGTGTGCATTCACCTTGGTGCATGAGCACAGGGGGACAGGGCCTCTTTAAAATGTTTTTTTTTTTAATTATGTATTTCTTTATTTTTACACTGTCCCTTTAATATTTGTAATCACATTTATTGTTATCACAGGGAATATTATTATCCCCTGTGAAAGCAATAGGTAGTGACAGTACTCATTGCTGAGAGATCTTTCCTCTGCCTTTCAAAGCTTCAGATCATACCAAGAATTGATTTTTTTCAAACCACTAAGTTTGTTTACATCTCGTAAAATGAGAAGAGGTGAAATGGTTATTGCTTTTGGTTTCTTAGACCAGGGCTTGAAAAAGCCGCTCGCTCGGCGAGCGGCAAGCACAGATGATGGATGGAGCGGCTGCACCTGCGCTCCAAGCCTCATTGTGAAGCCGAGTTCTGGTTTCCAACTTCCGGTTTCCGACTTCTTCGGCACCGCCATTACACTGGCAGTGCTGCTTAGGGGACAGGTACAGGAGAGGTCTGCTTTCCTCCGCTGAGAGGATACACCCTCTCCATTGCTGCGGGGGAAAGTGGTATTTTGCATCAGAAAAAGGGAATTACACAAGTCTTGTTCCTGCTGTACAATGAAAACCATAGCAAATCTTGATGTGAAACTGGCTTCCTACTGCTTTTTGGCATCCAAAAAAATAATTTTTTGGTGTGTTTTCTCTTCATGGAATAGATTGCAATCCACACAAAGCCATTGGAGTGGTATTTTGCATCAGAAAAAGGGTATTACACAAGTCTTGGTCCTGCTGTACAACGCAAACCATTGCAAATCTTGATGTGAAACTGGCTTCCTACTGCTTTTTGTCATCCAAAAAATTATTTTTTGGTGTTTTTTTTTCTTCATGGAATAGAATGCAATCCACACACAGCCATTGGATTGGTATTTTGCATCAGAAAAAGGGTATTACATAAGTCTTGGTCCTGCTGTACAATACAAACCATGGCTGCTCTAGCACATCTTTGGTAAAATGTTTACTATTGTTATGCCATGTTTTTTGGCATCTAAATAAGCACTTTTTTGTTTTTTCTTAATGCAGTGCTTCTCTAAGCTCGCTTTTAATAACATGCTGGAGATAAAAAATGCAAAATGTTTACTATTGTTATTTATTTTATGCAATGTTTTTTGGCCATCAAAAGAGGCACATTTTTCTTAATGCCACACTTCTCTAAGGTCTCTGCTGGAGATAAAAAATATGTTTACAGTAACTATTATTCCATGTTTTTTGGTATCAAAATAAGCACTTTTTCTTATGCTATACTTCTGTAAACTAAACTTACATCTTTTAAAAGAGACTTTAGTTACTAAAGTCTCTGTTTAAAGATGCAGGAGATAAACATAAAAAATACAAAATGTTTACTACAGGTTTAAAGCGGTAAAACTTGATATTTTGATTGCACCCTATTGCTATTAAGCTATTGCTGTTATGTTTAAATTGACATAATAAAGCTATGTTATAATTGCAGTTTTTTATATTTCGGACTCTTTATTATAAAGAAAAATGTAATTTCATAAGCTTTAAGGGGGCATGGTTGGGGGCAGGGCTGGGGGGCGCGGTTGGGGACTGGCCAGGGGTGGGGTTGGAGGCGGACCTGGTGAAGGTTGGGTGGGGCAACTGGTGGAGAGTAAGGTTTGTGCTTGGCTAGTAGGTCTAGACGCAAAATTTTAAGCCCTGTCTTAGACTATAGAGATGATTGGAGCCGTTTTGGTGGGACGGAAGAACCCAGAAGAGCCGTGGAAGGCTAATTAGCCACTAGGGTTTTACAAGAAATCTGAAAAAAAAAAAAAAACACATTAGAATGTGATGCCTGCAACTATAGTCACTCAAATGGTTAATTTCATTGGTTACATTTAAAATAGTGTTTTTTTTCTCTTACTATCAAATATCCACAGATTTACAAAGAGGGACAGGCAGTATACAAAGTAAGGTAAAGACACTGTGTACCTTCTTTTGCAGTGGAGAAGGCACATAGGATTCCAGCTTACTCCCTTTTACCTGGAGGACTCCAAAGATTGATTTTAGTCTGACTGTAAAAAATGTTTGTAAAGGCATTTTTTTTAAAATAACAAACATGCTAAACTTACCTGTCCCAATCTTCCCTTTTCTGGGGTTCCCCTCTGGTGCTCCTGGCTTCTCCTGCCTTCTGAGTGCCCCCATAGCAAGCTGCTTACTATGGGTGACTCAGCTCCACCCCCAGCTCTCTCCTCACAGTCTGTGATTACTTGTGGCTCTCACTGCTGCCTCCATGCCTAGCGAGGAGAGAGAGAGAGAGAGAGAGAGGAGGGAACTGCTGCTCTCGAGCATATGGCTGGAACAAGATCAGGCTTAGAAAGGCAGGGGGGAGCTGAACACAGAAAGTTTTTCTATCTTAATGCAGAGAATCGATTAAGGTAAAAAAAAACCTTCTGCCTTTGCAAAGTAAGGACAGAGATTCTCACAGACAAGACATTAAGAATATTTTTAGGAGCAAAGATTTCATATTATCCATATTTATTACCAGCTATAATTTGTTTACAAAAAACACATAAAACATTTGCAAGGGAGTAGGTACACTCAGGGCGGACATTCCTGTTATTCATCATCTTCTTGGTAGTGTTAGTATATTAATACACAGGTTGGTATAGTTTAGCTGAGTTCACAAAGAGTGGAACATTATATAGGCAGGTGAAGTCTCTTTTCTCTACTCCAGGTGGTGCTTGAACCACAGAGGCATTGAAGAGGAACAGGAAGAAGAAAGAAACTTAGTCCACTAAGGTTTCCTGGGTCTCTGAGAAGCGATCCGGTTGGATGTCGCTGTCCTATGTGACTCTGGTGGCCATCTTGAGTCAGGCAGAGTTTATTTAAGACCCTGACTTGGCTTGGAGAGCTTTATGTGAGTGGACAGTATAGGGCCAGGTTACCCATCTGTCAGGGAAAGTGAGTAGTGGTAGGGAAAGGTCCCAGATGAGTAGGGATAGGATAGGGACATGCTATCCTCTCCAGGAATCGTCCCACTCGGCTGGCCAGGCTGCATTCCACCCTCTGAGGCATATGTGATCAGGGCATCAAAACCTGCTCTGCTGTACACCGCTCTACAGAACTGTGAGTGTTCTTAGTCGGGCATTCTCCTGCTGGGTTGTTTGTAACTTTAGACCATTACTTCAATACAAGTTTTGGCATTTGCAACCAGACTCAAAGTATTTACTGCCACTGCAACACACTGCACCCACACACAACTGGGTGGTATTAAATGTATAATTGCTAAATCTACATTCTTCCTTTACATTTATGAAAAGTAGTAAAACCTTTACCAAAAATTGAAGCAGACAAGCAATAAAAAGTTCCTTAATCCAGTAGTAGACTTTAACAATGTTACAATGGCAGGTATGGATAGATACCTCTCTCCTATTGGAGTGCCTTCTGATGGTTTTTCTTTTCTTGGGAAATTATTAAAAGAGCTTAGGCTAACAGATATATAGCCTGTAATATATCGCAAAGAGAAAAACATTTTGTCCCATTCAATACTGTGTAGGATAGGTTTGGCAAAACTGAATACAGTATATGAATATATGACCAAGGGGATGGCTGATCATTCTCCACTGGTAATACAATTTTGAAGTAATCTTAGAGATAATACCACTTTTTGGAAATTAAACCCATTTTCGTTAAGATTGTTTCCTATATCACCTCCTATTCACTCTGATCTAGGTAATTTTCTATTGTGGATTAAGGGCTTCCTACTTGATCATTTGGGATGCCAGGCTCTTAGTGAAGCAAATTTCAACTGCAAACACCAGTAAGAAAGCATTAGACAAGAATTTGATGGTACAAGTAAATTGAACAGAGGAGGAATATAATGTAAGTCAGAATGTACATATGTCAATATTGTTGTCAATGTAAATATGTAAAGTGTACATATTCTATTTTTCTACCAATTTACTTATTTGTACGTATTCCCTTCCAAGTGTGTTCCCTTTCTTCCCTGCAAGTTTTCATATGGGATGCCCTGCTCCTGGGCTCAGGAGCAATTTTTGCTCCCCAGCCAGTGAGGACATGGCTGTTTTGTAGTGGGGGGGGGTGGATGTAACATCTTCTAGGTTTAGCTAGATAGGTTTGTTGTGTTTTTACTTTTTTTAGACAGAGGATGAGTAGCAGCCTGGGATGAGTCGCCCTGGGAGTAGGCAGGAGTTCACCTCAGGACAGGCTGGGAGGTTCTACAGGTCTGAACTTCTGAGCCTCCCACCTTTTAAGAAACCGAGAGAACTTTCTGGATCAGGAATGGAGCAGTGAAGGAGGCTTAGATCTGCATGTCTGAGGGACCTTGGCCAATACCCTGGCAGGAGTTTGGGTATGGTGACGAGGACAACCCTCAAATATCACAGAGCCTGGGAAATAGTGTGCAGAGTTGGGTGGAAGATGAACTGAGAGGAAGGCTGGAGAATGGAGCCTGGAATGGGGCTCCATGGTGGGGAGCTTACCTACCAGCAGGATGCTGGACAGGAGGATCTCTACTGCTTTAATGTCTCCTAATGAGGACAGCCTGAAGGCAGCCACCAACTGACCTTGCTAACAAATAAAGGACAGTGTGATTACTCCTACAAACCCAGGGCCAGATAAGAGGAGAGGGCAGTCATGTGTAATGCCCAACTAGTCCTCATCCAGGACTGCCTAACAGCAAGCACTTGGGACCTTGAAGAGGAGGATTCATCCAGGGTCTGAGAAAGTACACTAAAAGGGGACTACAGTGCTCCTTAAAGGGATAGTGCTATATTTTCACTGGTCCACATTTTTGTACAGTGCTGTTGCGAAAAAGTTGGAATCCCATATACCCCTAGACCGCATCCAAATTGTTAACCTCTTAATAAAAACAAATAAACAGCCAAGGACTGTTTTACTGGTTGTGCATGTGGAAAAGTGAAGAAAATGTGTTGCCTGGCCATGCCAAGCTTAGGGGGACCCAAAACTAGTGCTATAATAAAAAAAATTCCTCTACGTTCTCCTTGATTAAATCAGAGTAGGAGCAATATCTAATTTTAAAAACTGTATAAAACAAAGCAGAATATATTTTTTATGTTTCTTTTTTAAATAGCATTATTTTAAAGCAGGGGATAATGGCCTTCTGGCAGAGATTTATAAAACCTCTAAAGGGGTTAATTTGCAATCATTACTTGACACTTTTGACAAATACTTTGAGAATAATTCACTATTATCTTTGTTTTAGGTGATATTAGTGACCATATTGAAGCTAGCTAAATATATGCTCCAGTCAGGAATCCTATCACCCAATATATTTGCTCTGCTACAGTAGATGTTAAGTTGATAGCTAAAACATTAGCAAATTGTTTGGCCGCAGTAATAAATAAATAAAATTATTAATACTCACCAAACTGTTATGCCCAATACGTCTATAGACCCTATTATTGGGCATCCTTTTTAAAATGTAGAAATGTCTTTGGATCATTTGGGAGACTTATAATCCTTAGATATTGCTAAGGCTTTTGACAATATTAAATGGCCCTGTTTGTGGGCTGTTGGAAAAATTTTGCTTTGGTCCCAATTTTATTGAATGGGTTCAGATTCTTTATTGAGATTCTAATATAGGAATCAGGGTAAATGACTGCTCATCCTCTCAAATTAAATTACAACATGAGACTCATCAGGGGTGTATTTGTACCCTTTACTGCTTGCGATAGCTATAGAACCATTTGCAGCTATGGATAAAAGATAGCATTAAATTATGAGTGCTGATACTGTTGGTCAAGTACTTGCCGAAACCAAGTACCTATACTTTGCAGTGCGATTTGCGTTAATGGACGCACATTGCACCACAAAGAATAGCATATGATTTGAACAGGAATGTGATTCCTGTCCAAATCGTATGCTTTCCCCTCTGCTCCTGTGTGAACCCAGGCTTGTCATAGCCAAAGTTCACACAGGACTGTTGCGGGAAACCTCCCTGCAGGCATCCCATGCTGAGTGTCAGTGGTAGGAGGAGAGAAAGCAGCGGAGAGTTGAAATCCCCATCGCTTTCAGTGATTACAGTTTGGGCTAGACGGTATCTGATTGGTCAGACCAATCAGATGCTGTCTGATTTAAAAAACAAATGTTTTCAATATTTTCAACTGCATCATGACATTTGTTGTCAAGAAAATAATTACTCCTATTATATAAAATACCAGTAAAAGAAGAGAAATGGGTGATTTATTGTACACAGGGTTTTCTTTCTTCTGTGTACAATGGTATGATTCATGAACATTTGGTTAAATATCACTTGTAATATAGAAAGCAATGGTCTTGAGATTTTGGGATGAGCGATCAGTAGCACTATAGGGGATTCCTTCTGTCCCGATTTCAGCCTCTCAGAGTGTAACCTAGTTTATTCATTGTGCATAGGACATATAGAACCCCTTATTTTCTTATTAAAGCAGGTATTCAAGAGAGCTCTAATTAATATAATTCGCATGTCCCTAGTGCTCTTATCCATTTTCTTTGGAGATGCCCTAAATTGGTAAGATATTGGAAATATGTGGTTCAGTTTAATAATGCAATTGAGACTGAGGCTTAGTGAAACATTGTTCCGCACCAGAAAGCGAATTGCACAGAAGAGGACTTTGCCATACACATTCACTGCAGGAGAATGGATATTGACTGTTAATCTGAGTTTGAAATTAGAGCTTCATAGCAGGGCATTGTAAATATTTCAGAATGTCTTGCAGGAAAGGCTTCATACGTCTGGCTCGGCAGCAAACAATTTTTATTTGCTCTTTGGCTAAATGTAGGACAGAGAAATAGAGGGTCACCTCTTTTATTTATTTTTTGTTTTGTTATGTTCAATTAAATTAAATTGAAATGTTAGATTAAATTGTGGGATGTTTTTTGTATATGTTATATGTGTCATATGAAAAATCTTTAATAAGTAAAATATGGTTAAATATGCTATTCCAATACCCCACCAGTTTCAAGTATCAATTGGTGCTTTAATCTGTGTGAGTGGTAGCCAGAGTTGGGCTCAGCATGCAGAAATACAGAGATGGAAATGCCCCAACCACACTACACAAAGTATGTTGTAAGACTAGGGCACCATTAGAGAACAATTCTCTAGTTTTTCCCACTAACAATGGCCCTGGGACTTCCACTCAATAGGCACTAACAGAATCCTTCCAGATTTCAGGAATTGTTTTGTTTGCAAACGTTTTTATTTTATTTTTTGTCAAGAAATAGACTGCAAAATGGCAGTACAACATAATAAAATATACAACAGGAACAAGGCACATCTGTAATGTACATTTCAAATGGTACAACCGTGTAAAGTAAAAAAAGAGAGAAACAGAAAATAAATTAAGTACATGAGCAATATAGGTAGAAAGGTAGGCAGAGCTATACAGCTACCAAGAAAATAACTCAATCAACCAAAATATGAGTGGTCCTTAGTCATATAGTAAATGCCTATGAGTTCTCCAAATTTCCCTTTTTCTGCCAAATAAGTGCATCTTATCCAATAAAGTATTAAGAATTTTTTCCATGAGCATCACTGCATCAACTCTATGCAGAACTGTGGTCAATGGTACCATGATGGATTTCCAATGTAGGGCTATAGCCCGTAGGGTGGATATACAGATGGTATGGATTAGCCTCATAATCTCAGTCCAGACTCCCGTGATATGGGCTCCTAGTAGGCAATACTGCATAGACAGATGCACCAATGCATCTGCCACAGCAGACGCCACATCAGAGATCTTGCGCCACACCAATGAAAGGCTTGGGCAGTCCCAAAATATATGCACTAGTGTATCAGCAAGGCCACAGCCCCAGAAACAAAGGTGAGACGGCCGTGGAAACATGATATGTAATCTAGATGGGGTATAATACCATCTGGTTAATATTTTGAGGGTTGTCTCATGGACAGAAAGAGATCTAAAGCTCTTACGTATATTATCCACCATGGATTCCCAATCCTCATCAGAAAAAGTGACACCACCATCCTCCTCCCACTTCTGTCTATAAAGGGGGGGAGATGGAAAGGCTGTAACCAAAAATTGGTGATACAAATGTGAAATGAGACCCCTGCCCCTGGGAAAGTCACGACTAATATGTTCCAAAAATTAGATCAGGGATGAAGGTGTCAGACCAAAATGTGTGTTGAAGAAATGTCTAATCTGTCAATAATGATAATATTCATGAAGCGGGATATCAAAAAGTATGCGAAGAATCTCAAAAGTGATATAAGATCCTCCTCTTTGAAAGTCAGATGTGACGGGAGTGACTTTGGGTGGGGGGCCCATGGTACACAGCTCACTTTGGAGAGGTGGGGAGACCCCTGTCTCAGCTCCCCATATCCCCCTTATGTGTAAGTCACCCTGTGCCTGTTAGGGGTACAGGATGAAATGTCCTGATATTGTGTAGACATGTATAGGAGATAGGTGAGGGGTTGTGGATTGTTTGGTGTTATGTGATTGCATCCCATTGTTCTATTGTGTGTCTTGCTTAGGAGCAGACTATTATGGGATGTATGTGTTTGTGTATTGGCTTGGTGGGGGGTGTCAGCTGATGTGTTTCTTGTTACTAGATTTGGTTTGCCCCGCCCTGTGTCCCTGTGCAGAGGGGGAGAATTGTTCCCTTGAATGTATATATCTTGTGTCTGTGTTAAAATTAAGCAGTCTTTCCTGTTTTAATACAAGATTGGTGTTGTCTAGTCTTGTATGGCCAGCGATGGGGTCCGGGGACAGTGTTCGGACAGGGAAGCGGGGGTCTAACGGAAATACCCTAGTGCAGTATGGGTCGGTTCCGTTACATCAGATAACCTGATAAGGAATCTATCATACCATCAATGGAATGCCTGTGGGGATGAGAATGCTGTGATAAAATTCAGGTAATCAAAAAATGATGAACCTAGGGAGATAGAGGAGACAAGATTTAATTTAAGTTTATATCGGGACCAAATCATCAGCGCCTGGGCAACAATGGAGTTATAGATCAATAACAAATGGGGGGGCGTATCTGACCATAATATGCCTGGAAGATAGTATGGACGTATAGACTGGGATTCAAATCTGATCCAAGGGACCTGGGAATTAATAGTCGCGCACTGTGATACCTGTGCAAAATGGGCCGACAGGTAGTAAAACCAGAAATTGGGGAGTCCAAGGCCTCCCGTCCATTGCGATCGGTATAGGACCGATGAAGTAAAACGAGGGTGTTTATTACACCAAATAAAATTATTAATCGTCCATTGAAAGTGATCTAGGAACGCCTTCGAGACAGGGATAGGGAGTGCCCTAAATAAGTAAAGTAATTTAGGCAAGATATTCATTTTTACTGCCGTGACTCTGCCCAAGAATGAGATAGGGTATCCATGCCAGATCTTCAACAGAGTAGCGAGGCGTAATACGCATGGTGGGTAATTAACAGCAAATAGTTTTGAGCAGTTGGGAGTGAGGTAGATACCTAGGTATGAGATCCGATCTGTGGCCCATCGAAATGGAAAAGAATTCCGGAGAGATGCACTCAGGGAATCAGTAACATTAATAGGCATAACTACTGATTTGGTAAAATTTACAGTAAGACCTGATAATGTACCAAAGTCATTCAATAATGTGCATAAATTAGGCAAAGACACTAATGGGATAGTAAGGAAAAGCATAATATCATCTGCATACATTTATAATTTTAATTGCGAAACCAATAATGGATAACCAGAAATGTCTGAGTGTGATCTTATTGCATTGCCAAGGGTTCAAAAACAAGCGCAAATAATAAGGGTGAAAGTGGATAGCCTTGACACGTACCCCTGCCCAGTGTAAAAAAAAATCAGAATTGCAACCTGGGAGTCTTATTCTTGTTTTTGGGGAGTCATACAAAGCATGTACACCAGACAAAAACTCATCATTGAAGCCCATCTTCCGCAGTAGAGAAAACAAATAGGGCCAGATGACACTATCAAAGGCCTCGTTAATGTCCAGGCTCAGTAACAGGCTAGTAAGAGTGCAAATTGGCATCCTGTATAACATTTATCATGAGACAAATGTTGTCTGTGATAAGTCTGTCCGGGATAAATCCTGATTGGTCCGGTGAGACCAAAGAGGATATAATAGGGGCCAACCTATCTGCCAGAATACGGCTGAAAATTTTCAGATCTTTGTTCATTACCAAGATTGGTCTATAGTTTTGAGGGAGATGATAATCTTGTAACTGTTTAGTCAATAGAGACATATTAGCCAACAGCATCTCCTCAGGAAACCTGCCGCCCTGCAAAACATCATTGAATAACGACATCAAAAAGGGAGCCAGTGTAGGAGCAAAATGTTTATAATAACTAGCCATAAACCCATCTGGGCCCTGTGCACTGGAAGTTCCTAGTGCGCTAATCGCACAGGTTCCTCCAAGGTACATGGGGCGTTAAGGGAGGATACCTGAGAGGGTGTGAGAGCAGGGAGGGGTATAGAATCAAGCCATGAGCCGTTTGGAGGAGCGAAAGGTGGTTGTGGGGGGGCTAATAGGGTAGAGTAAAATTTTTCAAAAATACCCAGGACTTCATGAGGCAAAGAGGAGCCACTGTTTGTTTTAGTTCATAATTTATAGATATGTGGGGGTCGTATAGAATGGTTTCATTTCCGCGCAAACATAGTAGAGGCTGAGTTGCTATGTAATAAAAAAAGCGGCTTTAGACCAACGTAGAGCTTTTTCAGTTTTCTGGGACAGTAAAATATTCAGTTCTAAACGCTTCTGTGATATCATCGTTTTATCCAAGAGAGATGGATTGCCAATATGAGCTCTATAATGTGTTTCTAATTCTTGGGTAAGTTTCTGAATTTACAATAGTGACTGGGAAGAAGCGCCTTAGTAATGAACAATAGTAAAGCTGCTATGCACAAATGAGGTACCAATAACCCCTAGAAGACAATATAAAACATAGAATAAAGTGCAGCGCTAAACATGTATAGGTACTGACATATATACAATCAGTTCGATCCAAGTACAAAAGTCCTCCTTAATTAGATGACAGAAAGTAGGTGCTCAGGTATTCAAGTGACTTGGTTCTGGTATCCGTGCACGTAAGTGATAAACAGTGCGCACTCACCAGACCCGCATCAAATATGCGCCTTTGTGTATAAGTGATCCAGATGTCATCCGATACTGGGTGGTCCTCCCTCAGCTGTGTATGACGCTGATGATCCTCTCCACTTAGGGGTCCCCCTGATATTGGACGTGTAGAGATCTGGTCTGGGTCCCTCCGGTGTGTCCAGGAGTAGGCCTGCAAATTAGAATGCTCCCCCAGGGGGTAACAAAGATACTCCCATAGTGTAGTATTTTGTAATAAGATATGGTTTTATTGAGCTTAGGTATACAGCGTTGCAGACAGTCAATAGTACACAACTAACCGTCTGGAATGATAAAATGGCCGCCAGAGCTCCGCGTTGCTCTGACGGCGTGACTTCACGGCGTGTTATGGCGTCCTCCTTACGCGTGTCGTGCTCCAGCACGTCTTCAGAGGGGGGTTGCCAAACACGCCATGCCGTTCGTCACTTGTATTTAAACGGAAGTGCGCACATGCGCAATGAGGTGTAGCCTGACGGGACGTGCAGAACAAACTGCGCATGCGCGAATAGACGCGCGCCATTTTCCCTTGGTCTCCCCGGGTAGATAAGCAATACAGGCAAAACTGTCTGTGTATGCTGTAAACTGCTGAGACTACATAGGGCGAAGAATATAACGCCCTTGAGCAGGGGTTGGGTAAAGATATTAAAACCATGAAAATGACTATACCCCGGCAGAAAAAACTGGAATGGTATATGTGACCCCCTAATGAAGGAGTTATAGGGATAATCAGTGCTACATATAAAAAGTGATTACTGCGCATGTGCTAATCCAAAACAAACATAATAAAATCAAGATCAATAATGACATCAGTAAAAGACCGAATAATATGAACCAGCCACCTCCAAGTCGGCCAAATATTCCAAATGGAGGTGATGTAACATCATATGGCCCTCACAAAAACAGAATATTATAGAATCTTTGCATATAGATATGAGGTATCTCACAAAGACATAAACAGAAATGAAGTATCAAATTATTAGGACCATAGATGAAACTAACAAAATTGTATAAAACTGTAAATATGTTAAAAATGTATATATATATGTATAAACCCACATACATACATATAGAGTGAAAGCATGAAATATCAAAATAATAGAAAGATAAAAAACAGTTAAAATAAATGGTTAAAATAAATGAAGACCTTAAAATCAAAGGAACTATAAATAGTTCTTCATATAAAACAACAGAGGGCTGGTGATAAGGACACCCTTAACCTAAATGTATTTATTCATATAGAACAACAGAGGACAGGTGATAAGGACAAACTATTAAAGTTAATTGGGTAATAGTTTGATTTTAAGGTCTTCATTTATTTTAACCATTTATTTTAACTGTTTTTTATCTTTCTATTATTTTGATATTTCATGCTTTCACTCTATATGTATGTATGTGGGTTTATACATATATATATACATTTTTAACATATTTACAGTTTTATACAATTTTGTTAGTTTCATCTATGGTCCTAATAATTTGATACTTCATTTCTGTTTATGTCTTTGTGAGATACCTCATATCTATATGCAAAGATTCTATAATATTCTGTTTTTGTGAGGGCCATATGATGTTACATCACCTCCATTTGGAATATTTGGCCGACTTGGAGGTGGCTGGTTCATATTATTCGGTCTTTTACTGATGTCATTATTGATCTTGATTTTATTATGTTTGTTTTGGATTAGCACATGCGCAGTAATCACTTTTTATATGTAGCACTGATTATCCCTATAACTCCTTCATTAGGGGGTCACATATACCATTCCAGTTTTTTCTGCCGGGGTATAGTCATTTTCATGGTTTTAATATCTTTACCCAACCCCTGCTCAAGGGCGTTATATTCTTCGCCCTA
This sequence comes from Staurois parvus, assembly GCF_062004578.1. Lineage (NCBI taxonomy): Eukaryota > Metazoa > Chordata > Amphibia > Anura > Ranidae > Staurois > Staurois parvus. The sequence continues at coordinate 1,420,986 of NW_028317849.1, forward strand.
TGTAGTCTCAGCAGTTTACAGCATACACAGACAGTTTTGCCTGTATTGCTTATCTACCCGGGGAGACCAAGGGAAAATGGCGCGCGTCTATTCGCGCATGCGCAGTTTGTTCTGCACGTCCCGTCAGGCTACACCTCATTGCGCATGTGCGCACTTCCGTTTAAATACAAGTGACGAACGGCATGGCGTGTTTGGCAACCCCCCTCTGAAGACGTGCTGGAGCACGACACGCGTAAGGAGGACGCCATAACACGCCGTGAAGTCACGCCGTCAGAGCAACGCGGAGCTCTGGCGGCCATTTTATCATTCCAGAAGGTTAGTTGTGTACTATTGACTGTCTGCAACGCTGTATACCTAAGCTCAATAAAACCATATCTTATTACAAAATACTACACTATGGGAGTATCTTTGTTACCCCCTGGGGGAGCATTCTAATTTGCAGACCTACTCCTGGACACACCGGAGGGACCCAGACCAGATCTCTACACGTCCAATATCAGGGGGACCCCTAAGTGGAGAGGATCATCAGCCTCATACACAGCTGAGGGAGGACCACCCAGTATCGGATGACATCTGGATCACTTATACACAAAGGCGCATATTTGATGCGGGTCTGGTGAGTGCGCACTGTTTATCACTTACGTGCACGGATACCAGAACCAAGTCACTTGAATACCTGAGCACCTACTTTCTGTCATCTAATTAAGGAGGACTTTTGTACTTGGATCGAACTGATTGTATATATGTCAGTACCTATACATGTTTAGCGCTGCACTTTATTCTATGTTTTATAAGTTTCTGAATTTGTTTCCACCGCTCCCTATTCCTAGATGAAGCCATAGAAATAGGGCGGCCTCGCAGGACCGCCTTATGGGCCACTCACAAAGTAGCCGGAGAGATGTCAGGAGTTGTGTTCAGCTGAAAGTATTCATGTAACTACTTCTTGGCAGGAGTTAGTATCCGTAAGCATAGAGTCGTTAAGGCACCAAGAATAGGGAGGAGGTGCCAGACCTATGAAAGCAATAGACATTGCCATTATATTATGCTCCAACCAGGGACTTAATGTATACATGCCTTCCTAGAGTTAGCTAGCAGAATGGGGGAGCAATAGATATAATCTAATCTAGCATTAGAGTCATGTGGGTGGGAGTAAAATGAATAATCTCAAGGTCCTACATTGTGTGCCCACCAGGAGTCTACCAGCTGAAATGTTTCTAGTTTTTTGGTAAGGGATTTTGTCCAAAAGGGGGTTAGCTACCAGATTAAAATCCTCTCCCACCAATAAAGGAGGTGATAGAAACCTATCAAGAACTGTGAAGAAGTGGGAAAAGAAGGATGCTTGCGCCGAATTTGGTGCATAAACATTCGCGATCGTGAGTTCACGACCCAAAAGGGTGCCTTTAATAATGATAAATCTGCTCTCAGGATCATGATGGACCTGTTGAATATCGAAGGGGAATGAGTTGTGTAAAAAATTGCTTCGCCTCTGCTTTTAGTAGAGTGTAAGGTGTAAAACCCCTGTTTGTAAGATATGAAAATATGTCGGGTGTTTAGTGACTGCAAAATTAGTTTCCTGCAATAGAATAATTTTTGCCCCTATGCGTTTATACTGGTGTAAGGCCGTTTTATGCTTATTTGGAGAGTTGAAACCCTGGACATTGTGTGAGATGTAATGGATAACCATGGCAAAAAAGAATAGTGTCAGTCAACATTATTGTACCTAGCTGAAAAGTATCAATAATAGCTTGTCTAGTTTGTGGAACATCCGAATCCACATCATATAAGGTGAAATCCGTCAATGTCAATTTATGGAGTCCCAATATGACAGCCGGGACATCCACAAGTTCATGTATAGGCAACATCATGTACCAAAATTGTCAAAAAAACAAAAACATAAAGCAATAGAATTGGGGCCTTAAGAGCCCCTACAACTAAAGAAATCACAATAAACCATGGATCAGGTAGGCTAGCTGCCTTCCCTGAAAAGATAGAAAAACTTAACAGCAAAGGGCTAACCGGGCCCAAACTCCATCACCTTAAAACACAGGAAGTGGAGCAGTCACTCCACGTCTGGGCAGTGACATCTCCGGCCATGTTAGGTAGCAGGGTGGGGTCACGTGTCCGATAGTCCTATGAACATATGGGCGGTAAAGTGAGGGTCCGAAGACCCATGCTGGGTTTTTGCATGTCCAGGTAACTAAAGAATAGATCAAAAGTAACAGATTATTATGTAAAAATTTGCAGCATCCTACAAAAGACCATCAAAACAGTGTATAATAAGCAAATGCCAAAAGGGAGATACCCAAGGGGTGGAAGGTGGACGTTGAGGTGAGGGAGCGTCCGCCAGGCCCAGTTTGGCCAGGATTTCTTGGCCTTTGGGAAGGGATGCGGCTATGTATGTGCTACGATTATGTGGAACTATCAGCTTAAAGGGAAAGCCCCATTTGTAGAAGATATGAGCTGGGAAAAGGGCAGTTGTGATTTCCTTCATTTTTCTGTGTTTCTCCAACATAGTCGGAGAAACATCCAGAAATATTTGCAAAGTTGAACCTTCAAAGGTGATCGTTGGGTATTACGAGCAGCTCTGAGTATGTCTTCTTTGGTCAGGAAATCCTTCATACACAGAACAATGTCCTTATGTGGTTTATCATTAGGAGGTTTTGGACACAGAGCTCTATGGATGGTCACAAGCAAAGGACCTAGGGTCGTGGTCCGGAAGGAGAGACTTAAATAGCTTAGTTGTGGCTTGTGAAAGGTCAGTCACAGTCTCTGGGACTTCCCGAACTCGCAAATTATTCCTACGGTTGCGATTGTCAAGATCTTCAACCTTTTGCCTGCAATTGTGTAAATGCCGTTTGTAAATAATCATGATCTCTGGAAAGTTCGCCATAAGCTAGGCTGAGCTCATCATGTTTTGTTTCTAAATGGTCAGTTCTAGAGCCCAACGCGGCTATTTCCTGAGAGAGAGCGTTTGTGCTCTTGTGGAGTTCTGATTGGAATTTAGCGGCTAACTTGGTGTACATAGTTTCCAAGCAAGATTCCAAGTCCCCATTTGTAAGTTGCTGTGCATACTCACTGTCCTGAGCTAAAGAATGAGCTGCGCTATCCTGCATGATGAAGCTTGTTCTTAATTATCTTGAGACATGCTGCAAATCTCATGCGTTTAAGAAAATATGTCGTAAGGGATTTTTGAGCATTTCCCCTACTTTTGTTCTTGGTGGACGGCATGCAGGAAGTCTCCTGGAGGTGATCGACTGAAATTTGTATAGCCAAGGATGATAATAACCCCAGGGGACCTATAACGCCCGATACAGGTGTAAGGTTATAGTTACGTAGATGTGATCAGGCATCTCAGCGCAATCTCTATATTGTAAAAATGATGATCAACATGTGGAGAGGCAGAGTGGATATAAGCTGTGGTAGGTATTATTGATAAAGGCCAGAGACCCAGATGCAAGCCCTAGGTCCTATTATGGGGTCAGATAGGGTAGAAGGGCCTGTATGGCACAGAATCCCCTGTATGCTGACTCTAGAGCCCTCCAGAATGGGTGTAGGGAGCCCAGATGCCTCATTTTCAGCAGGTTGTAGCGCCACAGCAGGCCTCCAGGGGCCATGTTAGTAGAGGGAAGGACCTCCTGGCTTGTAAGTGTGAGTAACAGTCCCCAAAGCACTGGTGGGGGACCCGATGGTCGTCGTCTGCCCTCCCCCTTGCCAACTGTACTCACTGTGCGGCCCAGGTGAAGCCGAAAATGGAGCCGGGTGGGGTAGACCCTGCAGACATCCATTGCCGCCGAGAGGGGTAAAAATGGCACAGCTCCCCTCTACCAGATGCAGGGATAGCTGGAAGTTCCTCCGGCACCCACCGAGGGTCCGCTGCTGCCCGGACGGCAGCGGATTAGATACCAAGGCGTCGGAGCTCCGGATTATGTGGCCGCTCCGGTCGCCATCTTGGACACTCCCCCAGATTTCAGGAATTTTAACAATTATTGTAAGAAAGGACTGCAGAGGGCATGCAATGTGTTATACCTTTCCAAGATAAAACCCTACTGTGAGCCCTTTTGTATCATTGGCTAACTACTAACAAGTTTTACACTTCAAAATACAGAAATTGTAAATTATGTGTTAGAGGGAGCTCAGTCTCATTCAATTGCTCTGTCTCCCTGTACAGCTGTTATAATATCAGCCACATGGGGAGTGCATTGATTTCAGTGAGTCCGATGTCTCCTAAACAGTACTACTGCACTCACAGGCAGGTGTTTACAGTGCTGAAAATAGAGCATAGAATTAAATGTAGTTGATACATTAAATTCAATTCCCACTGTCCTTTTAAAAGAAAAAAAATTCCTGTTTTTCTTTCAAGTGGAATTCTTGGCATAATTAAAATAAATATATATGCTATCTTAGATATTGAAAGATATAATGCTCCTATTACTAAGCAGTGATGTAATAATGAAGAATTAATTTACAGAAACCTCCACAGCACACTACAAGTCTCATCTTTCAATGTCCAATGGCAATGACAATGGCAATGGCAAGTTCCAACTGAGCCAAACAGAGAAATCAAAAGTCATGAGGTAACAGGGTCCTGTAGTTCCCAGATAGGGATCTGGGATGATCCAATATAGCTCCAAAGACAAAAAACAGGTACACTGGATCCACATTCATTTGTTAGCAAATAAACATAGCACACTTACAGCTAAAATTCTTGTAGATCAGCGTTGGAAGCAGCGGGCTCTAGCAGAGAACCACAGGTCTCATAGCTGGCATTACAGAGAACTGAACTGACAGCTGTCAAAAGTCTGCCAATAGATAGCATTCTCCACTGCTGTCTCCTGTCACGTGGTAACCTCTGTGTGCAGGGGGAAAAGGGGGTGGTAACGCATTTCGAAGGACAGTCCCTTCTATCTCAAACCTGCTCCTGGGAGTGACTGGGTGGCTGACACCAGGAAAAAGGGGGACTGCAAGTTTTATGTATGTAACCCCTTCACTACTGTCCATCCATATCTGTAAAATTTACAATGGATTACATATATATAGTACATGGTTAAATAGTTATAAAAATTGGTATACAAATAATAATGAAAATCATCTAATTATTCTAATAGTCAAAAATAAAATTAAAATACAATAATAAACTATAAAATACCAATATTATGTGATTAGACTAAAAAAATACTTAAAGTGTTACTAAACCCAGGACCATGCATTCACTATATCTGCTCTCTCACAGTACACACAACATGGAAATGCAATTATTTTAAAAAATATAAAGTGCTAAATACTTTTTCTCATCAGCAGTTAGAGCAGTCTTCTGATTTCAGCAGAGCACTGGTTAAAGCTTGTAGGAGGAGTTTTCTTTCTGCTGTAGGAGGATGCAAAACCCTTGACCTCTGTCTGGACAGTGCTGATTGGCCCTGTGCTGATCACATGCACCCTCCCAAGAAAAAAAACCCCTCTAGCAATACACACTAAACTGAGCATGTGCATGTGACTACAGGTTCAGTCTGTCTTATCAGGTGGACATTTTAACAAGACGAGGGGCAGAGAAAACAGGACCAAATGGCTTTTTTACACAATGCAGAGGATTAACCCCTTAGGTTCCACAGTGAGTATAACAAGCATGCTTTACTGCATATACAGACTGATTTTACTGTTGTGGGTTTAGTAACACTTTAAGAAGATTTCATATACAGTATATACAGGTGAAACTCGAAAAATTAGAATATCGTGCAAAGTTCATTTATTTCAGTAATGCAACTTAAAAGGTGAAACTAATATATGAGATAGACTCATTACATGCAAAGCAAGATAGTTCTGATTTGTCATAATTGTGATGATTATGGCTTACAGCTCATGAAAACCCCAAATCCACAATTTCAGAAAATTATAATATTGTGAAAAGGTGCAATATTCTTGGCTCAAAGTGTCCCACTCTAATCAGCTAATTAAGCCATAACACCTGCAAAGGGTTCCTGAGCCTTTAAATGGTCTCTCAGTCTGGTTCAGTAGGAATCACAATCATGGGAAAGACTGCTGACCTGACAGTTGTGCAGAAAACCATCACTGACACCCTCCATAAGGAGGGAAAGCCTCAATAGGTAATTGCAAAAGAAGTTGGATGTTCCCAAAGTTCTGTATCAAAGCACATTATTAGAAAGTTATGTGGAAGGGAAAAGTGTGGAAGAAAAAGGTGTACAAGCAGCAGGGATGACCGCAGCCTGGAGAGGATTGTCAGGAAAAGGCCATTCAAAAGTGTTGCGGACTTTCACATGGAGTGGACTGAGGCTGGAGTCAGTGCATCAAGAGCCATCAAACACAGACGGATCCTGGACATGGGTTTCAAATGTCGTATTCCTCTTGTCAAGCCGCTCCTGAACAACAGTTATATGGTGGGGTACTACTAATCATTTGTGTAATACACACAGAAAGTCCAGTGAAGCCTATAAGAAACAAGGTATCTTTTTCAGTGTCATAAATAATTAGTAACATATTTATTGTTAATGAAGGCTTGTTAAACTGTGATCTTAACCCTGTATGTATCCTGTGCATAGAGACTGAAGCACAGCTATGATTCTATGGAGCTAGCTTAGAGGATATTATGAACCTCTAATTCTTCATTTAACCCCTTATCATTGAAAAGAAAGGTCTTAAGACAATATGCTGGGCCCTAATGAGGTCTTCTTCATAATACCTTTGTCTTTGAACTTCTGCACCAAGATTTTACTTTGGTTCATTTAGTCTTCTTCTTTTATATAATTCTTTCTCAATCTATGGAACTGGCTTTTGGGAATGTTATGGACCCAATTAGGATGGTGACAACTATCAGTATGCATGTAAAACTTACCTGATGGTTCTTTATAATGGTTTTTAGAAAATATGGTTGTATTTTTAATACCTAACTCCAAATCTCCCCTCCCCCCCCGCCAAAACAAACACGTTTAGTGGTAATGTACATGACTAAACGTCAGACCTAGGGGATTACTGTTCCAATAGTCAGCAAAGGATAATGCTGTAGACTGGGAACCAGTGGCGGACTGACCATTTGGAAACTCGGGCACTGCCCCGAGGGCCTGGGGTCAGAAGGGACTCCATGAGATGCCCCTGATACCTTTTTCATAGGCTTTTTTGAGTTTGGGCAAGGACACAGGGGCCCCATGATCCCCTATTGCCCGGGGGCCACATGAGTTGTCAGTCCGCCCCTGCTGGGGACCCACATAACTATAATATCAACAATAAAATGGTCATACAAAAAATCATATGGCAGGCAAATGTGTTGCTATTCCAAATGTAAAATTGTTACCAAAAGCCCATATTAGCCTTGGTTCACATCTGTGCGGTGTGCAGGCCATGATTTGCACAGGCACGAGAGCCCATTCATTTGAATGGACTCCCATGCCCCAGGACACGCAGGGAAGAAGTCCCTAGGTTCCCAATATGGTTACAATTTCCAGTACGAACAGCATGCCATTATACAGTTGCAAGAAAAAGTATGTGAAACCCTTGGGATTACGTGGAGTTTTGCATGAATTGGGCATAAAATGTGCTCTGAACGTCATCTAAGTCACAACAATAGAAGAACACAGTCTGCTGAACATAATACTACACAAACATTAGATGTTGCCATGATTTAATTGCACATAACATGTAAACATTCACAGTGCAGGGAGGAAAAAGTATGTGAACCTTTGGAATTAATAACTGGTTGACCCTCCTTTTGGCAGCAATAACCTCAACCAAACGTTACCTGTAGTTGCAGATCAGACCTGCACAACGATCTGGAGTCATTTTGGACCACTCCTCTTCACAAAACTGTTTCAGTGTAGCAATATTCTTGGGATGTCTGGTGTGATTCGCTCTTTTAAGGTCATGCCACAGCATTTCAATCGGGTTGAGGTCAGGACTCTGACTGGGCCACTCCAGAAGGCGTATTCTGTGCTGTTGCAGCCATTGTTTTGTTGAATTACTTGTATGCTTTGGGTCATTGTCCTGTTGCATTACCCATCCTCTGCAGAGCTTCAGTTGGCGGACAGATGGTCATACGTTTTCCTGCAAAATGTCTTGATAAACTCTGGAATTAATTTTCCCATCAATGACAACAATCCGTCCAGGCCCTGAGGCAGCAAAGCAGCCCCAAACCATGATGCTCCCTCCGCCATGTTTTACAGTGGGGATGAGGTTTTGATGTTGGTGTGCTGTGCCTTTTTTTCTCCACACATAGCGTAGTGTGTTCTTCCCAAACAACTAAATCTTGGTTTCATCTGTCCACAGTATATTTTGCCAGTAGTGCTGTGGAACATCCAGGTGCTCTTTTGCAAACTTCAAACGTGCTGCAATATTCTTTTTGGACAGCAATGGCTTCCTCCATGGTGTCCTCCCATGTACTCCATTCTTGTTTAATGTTTTCCTTATTGTAGATGTGTAAACAAAAATGTTAGCATGTGCCAGAGATTTCTGTAGGTCTTTTGCTGACACTCTGGGATTCTTCTTTACCTCATGCAGCATTCTGCGCTGTGCTCTTGCAGTAATTTTTACAGGACGACCACGCCTAGGGAGAGTAGCAACAGTGCTAAACTTTCTCCATTTGTAGACAGTCTGTCTTACCATGGACACATGAACATCAAGGCTTTTGGAGATACTTTTGTAACCCTTTCCAGCTTCATGCAAGTCAACAATTCTTGATCGTAGGTCTTCTGAGAGCTCTTTTCTGCGAGGCATGGTTCACATCAGACAGTGCTTCTTGAAACCAGTAAACCCAAAACAGGCGTGTGTTTTTTAAGGGCAGGACAGCTGTCAGCAACACATCCAATATCATCACACTGATTGGAGTCAAGGTTGGCTCACTCCTGGCTTCAATTAGCTCTGGGAGAAGTCATTAAGCTAGGGCCTCACATACTTTTTCCTCCCTGCACTGTGAATGTTTACATGTTATGTGCAATTAAATCATGGCAACATCTAATGTTTGTGTAGTATTATGTTCAGCAGACTGTGTTCTTCTATTGTTGTGACTTAGATGACGTTCAGAGCACATTTTATGCCCAATTCATGCAAAACTCCACGTAATCCCAAGGGGTTCACATACTTTTTCTTGCAACTGTAAGTAATGGCACTAGCCTGCAGGTCCCGCAGTCCTCTGTGTGGGTGGTGCTGCTGCAGGCATTTGTACAGGTCCCACAGCGGCACCACCCGCACAGATGTGAACCGAGGGTTAAGGTTTGCGTAGCACAGTGTAAAACTTGTGCCCATAAATGTGCCACAGGTTTGGAGATAATATTCTCCGTTAATAATTAAATAGTTATGTTCTAAACAGAAGTACGTTGAGTCCAAAATAAGGAGGAATATGGACCTTCAGGATGTGATAAAAATACGGTGTGTTTATAATTTCACAAAAGAGAAATGTCTGTTTGGTTTAAGACTTTACCTTCCAATGACAAGAGTAGTAGGGAGCAGGGTGTGGTCGAACAAAATTTATTACACAGTTTCACTGCGAATATTGCAGTATGGAAAGAATCATGAAGAAACATTAAGAAATTCGTAAACAATTTACAAATTAGGTGTTGTTCTATCTGACAAATCTACATTTACCTATAGAAAGGCCCCTAGTGTGAGGAATAAAAAAGCATCTAGCCAACTAAAACGGGAAGTCCAAAATTGTTTTGTTCTTTTCTTGTTATGAAAGGCATGTACCAATGTAGAAAAAAAGCTGTTCAAAACACAAGCAAAAATTCTTTTTAGATAACCAGGGGAAAAAAAAACAAGAACTTCAGGAATTTTTTAGTTGTTCAACAGAATTTGTCATTTATTGTTTACAATGTCTCACCGGATTATTTTCTGTAGGACGCACAATTACGACAATTAGGAAGAGATTTGGGATGCACAGGTGACTCATAGAGTAAGGTGACGTGGAACATAGTGTTTCTAGAAACGTTATGCTAAAACATAATAAATCAACTTGTGGTTTAAAAGTTTCGATATTAGAGGTAATCTCCAAGCAAGGATCCTTTGCAGAGAGATTCCAGAAATGATGCCACAGAGAAACATTCTGGATCTTTACATTGGACACCTTAGCCCCTAAGGAGGTTCATACTATCCTCTAAACTAGCCCTGATAGAATTATAGCTGTGCTTCAGTCCCTATATAAAGAAGACTAATTGAACCAAAGTAAAATCTTGGTGCAGAAGTTCAAAGACAAAGGTTTTATGAAGAAGACCTCATTAGGGCCCAACATGATTGTCTTAAGACCTTACCTTCCAATGATAAGGGGTTAAATGAGGAATTAGAGGTTCATACTATCCTCTAAGCTAGCTCCATAGAATCATAGCTGTGCTTCAGTCCCTATGCCCAGGATACATACAGGGTTAAGATCACACTTTAACAAGCCTTCATTAACAATAAATATGTTACTAAGTATTTATGACACTGAAAGAGATATCTTGTTTCATACAGACTTCACTGGACTCTGTGTGTATTACACAAAGGATTAGTACTCCCCCCCCCACCCCGAAAATGTGATTCTTTTATGATTGACAATATAAACCTCTCAATAGGGTTAACCTAAATATATGAAATCTTAAGCATTTTTTAGTCTAATCACACAATAATGGTATTTTATAGTGTATTATTATATTTTAATTTTATTTTTGACTATTAGAATAATTAGATGATTTTCATTATTATTCTTACACCAACTGTTATAACTATTTTATCATGTACTATATATATATGTAATCCATTGTAAATTGGTACAGATATGGATGGACAGTAGTGAAGGGGTTAAATACATAAAGCTTGCGGTTTTCACTCTCCCTTTTTCCTGGTGTCAGCCACCCAGTCACTTCCAGGGGCAGGCTTGAGATAGAAGGGACTGTCCTTCGAAATGTGTTACCACCCCCTTTTCCCCCTGCACATAGAGGTTACCACAAGACAAAAGACAGCAGTGGAGAACACTATCTATTGGCAGACTTTTGACAGCTGTCAGTTCAGTTCTCTGTTTCCAGCTATGAGACCTGTGGTTCTCTGCTAGTGCCCTCTGCTTCCCACTTTGATCTACAAGAATTTTAACTGTAAGTGTGCTATGTTTACTTGCAGGGACGTCTTTAATATTGATTGGACCCTGGGCAAACATATTCTTGTTCCCCCCTCCCCATGCAATTTCACTCTCCAGCTGCTCTGAGATATACAATAAATAACAGCTAGACTCAAAATCAGTTTACTGCAGCAGATCAGGCAGCGATTGTGATTGGTTGCTGGGGGTTACTATCAGGGCTCCTGGTAAGACCAGAGATGCGTGAACTGACACAGGGAAACGCAGGCTCAAGTATGGTGTAACAATATAATTTATTAAGGGTTATACACAAATATAATGCACAATATAACAAAGCCAAACCTCCAACTGATTACGGAATGTACACAGATAAAAGCAGTCAGGGCTGGCGAGGTGGAGTGGTCAGACGGGCCGGGTCAGGAATCATCGGGCAGACAAGACACAAAGGAGTAGGCAGAGCGTAGTCAGACGGGCCGGGTCAGGAACAATCAGGCAGACAAGGTACCAAAGGAGCAGGCTGGAGAGTGGTCAGGAATAGCTGAGGTCAGGACAGGCGGAGTTCATTCAGGGTCAGGATCAAGCAGAATCAGGAATCAGGCAGGAAGCAGACAGGATGCAGGTACAGGGGCTCATGGGAAACATACACCAAGGCACTGACTGCAGGTCTGGCCATTCATTAAATACACCTCAGGTGATGGCTGACTGCAGGAGTGAGCTTCTGGTTGCTGAGAGCACCCGCTGGCCAGCCCTGGTACTGCAGCCCACAAGGCAGGTGAGTCCCACCACCATTGGCAAGTCAATTCCTGACAGTTACAGCACATCATTACTGCTCACTATTTGGTTGCTAGAGCTTACTGCACATCCTTACTGCTCACTGATTGGTGGCTAGAGGTTACTGCACATCATTACCGCTCACTGATTCTTGCTAGAGGTTACAGCACATCATTACAGCTCACTGATTGCTTGCTAGAGGTTATAGTACCTAGTAATGTCTCACTGATTGGTTGCTGAAGGTTACAGCACTTTATCCCCTCACTGTCTGCACATCATAGACTGAGAAGGTGAGTAGACCAACCAATAGACAGAAAACTCTTAGGGATCCTAGGAGTCCTGGGATGAGTGGCAGTGGTGGGGGATGGGTTAAGTGTCAGTGCTTGGGGGGCAGGGGCGGACTGACCATTTGGAAACTCTCCGAGGGCCGGGGTCAGTAGGGGGCCCCATGAGATGCCCCTGGTACCTTTGTCATAGGCTTTTTTGAGTTTGGGCAAGGACACAGGGGCTCCATGATCCCCTATTGCCCGGGGGCCCCATAAGTTGTCAGTCCGCCCCTGCTTGGGGGGGTGAGTGACAGAGCTGCTGAGGGTAGAGGGATCAGTGACAGTGCTTGGGGGGGGTAGAGGGATCAGTGAAAGTGCTAGATGGAGATGGGAGGTGACATTTCCACACCAACCATCAATGAATGAGGGGGATTTACACTGATGACCGAAGTAAGGGGGGATTTTACACCAACAACCAATACATTTCTACACTGGCCACCGATGTAATGGGAAATCTACACTCATGACCAAATTAAAGGGGGATTCTACATGGACCACCAATGTAAGGGAGGATAAGACAATTACCACAAATACAAGTTAGGATTTTTTAATAACGACCAATATAAAGAGGAGTTTCTACACTGGTCACAAGTGTAAAGGGGATTTACACTGACCACTAATGTAATAGCAGCACAGTGACCACCTTTTTAAGGAAGGATTTACATTGACTACCAATGTAAAAGGAATGTCACACTGACCACTAGTGTGAATGAAAGGTTTCTGCACAATGGACTAATGTAATGAGAAGATATACACTGACCACCAATGTAATTGAGACATCTAGCCTATGTTCACATTTGTGCGTGTCGGGAAAGCAAGCAAAATCGCTTTCCTGACATCACAGAAACATGTTGCCCTTTAGCAGATACACAGAATGACTGATGTGCGCGTTTTCACATGCACCAAAATTCACGGAGCTGAAAAAAGGTCAGGAACTTTTTCCTGCATTTCTAGTGCATAGAGCAGCTCATTGAAATGAATAGGCTGGCCTACACGTGGCATACATCTTTATCCATCCCGTCAGTACACCTTTGTATATTAAATTTCCCTGCTAACCTCTGCACCCCAAACATCCCACATCCTCTCCACCCTGTAGTTGGCTACCAGGTTTGCACACATCTCAGGAGGGATTTTGTCCCACTCCTCTTGGCACATCCTCTCCAAGTAATTACGGTTTGCTGGCTGATGTTTGACAGCTCAAACTTTCAGCTCCCTCCACAGATTTTCAATCATATTAAGGTCTGGAGACTGGCTAGGCCACTCCAGGACCTTTAATGTGCTTCTTCTTGAGCCACTCCTTTGTTGCCTTGGCCGTGTGTTTTGGGTCATTGTCATGCTGGAACACCCATCCACGACCCATTTTCAATGCCCTGGCTGAGGGAAGAAGGTTCTCACTCAAGATTTGACGGTACATTGCCCCATCCATCGTTTCTTTTATGCAGTGTAGTTGTCCTATCCCCTTATCAGAAAAACACCCCCAATGCAGAATGTTTCCACCACCATGTTTGACAGTTGGGATGCTGTTCTTGAGTTCATAGGCAGCATTCCTCCTCCTCCAAACACAGCGAGTTGAGTTGATGAAAAAAGAGCTCGATTTTGGTCTCATCTGACCACAACACTTTCAACCAGTCCTCCTCTGCATCATTCAGATGTTCAGTGACAAACTTCAGAAGGACCTGGACTTTCTTGAGCAGAGGGACCTTGCGGGCACTGCAGGATTTCAATCCTTCTCGGCGTAGTGTGTTACCAATTGTTTTCTTGGTGACTGTGGTCCCAGCTGCCTGGAGATCATTGACAAGATCCTCACGTGTAGTTCTGGGATGATTCCTCACTGTTCTCATGATCATTGATCATTGAGATCTTGCATGGTGCACCAGTCTACAGAGACTGACAGTTGTTTTGTGTTTCTTCCATTTGCGAATGATTGTATCAACTGTTGTCACCTTCTCACCAAGCTGCTTGGCGATAGTTTTGAAGCCCAGTCCAGCCTTGTGTAGGTCTACAATCTTGTCCCTGACATCCTTGGACAGCTCTTTGGTCTTTGCCATGGTGTAGAGTTTTGAATCTGATATCCCTTTAAGAGACTGCTTCTAATCTCAGCTTGCTACCTGTATGAAGACACCTGGTAGCCAGAAATCCTGCTGAATGATAAGGGATCAAATACTTATTTCCCTCATGAACATGCAAATCAGTGCATAATTTGTTAGAAATGCATTTCTTTTGAATTTTTTGTTGCTTCTCTGTCTCTGTGTTACAATACACCTACCATTCAATTTTTAGACTGATCATTTCTTTGTGAGTGGGCAAACATTCAAAATCAGCAGGGGATCAAATACTTATTTCCTTCACTGTATACATGTGAATGCTGACACGGTCTGCACACATGAATCATCTGTACATGGCAATAGGGCATAGCTGGGCAGCATAAGTGACAGTACTTCACATTGAGATATCGAGGCACAGCGCATGATGAAGACTTTAAGGGACAAGGAAATGTAAACCCGGACAGTTGGCAAGTATGGAACAGCTGCTTTGGGCCCCACAACAATGACTGTGCCCAGGGCAGCTGTCACTTTTGCCCCTCTTTAAAGACGGTCCTGTTTATTTGCTAATAAATGAATGGCTTTATTCTAATGTGGATCCTGTGCTCCTGTTTTCTGTCTTTTGAGCTACTTTGGATCATCCTGCATCCCTATCTGGGAGCTGTATGACCCTGTTGCCTCATTACTTTTTATTTCTCTGTTTGGCTCAATTGGATGTTATTGCTATTGGACATTGAAAGATTGGACTTGTAGTGTGCTGTGGCAGTGTGTATTTTCACAAAGGATGAGTGCTCCCCCCAAAAATGATTTATGTTTATTTTATTTTTTCTTAATTTTGAGTTTTTACTCTTTATTACTCTTTTATGATTGACAATATAAACTTCTCAATAGGGTTAACCTATATATATGAAATCTTCACAAATGTTTTTTTTTTAAATTACGCAATAATGATATTTAATTATATATTATTGTATTTTAATACTTTTAAATAATTTTAATAATAAGATGACTTGCAATATTATTTTTACAATAATTTATTTGTACACCAATTTTTAGAACTATTTAATCATATATATATATATATATATATATATATATATATATATACTGTATATGTAATTTATTGTAAATTGGTACAACTATGGATGGACAGTAAGGAAGGGGTTGCAGTTTTTTCTCCCCTTCTTTCCTGGTGTCAGACAGTAAATAGAATTAAGTTTTTTTTAAATTGAGTAGAGATAGTATAATTAAGATTTTTGTTTCTGGATTTGTTTACACTCAAACTGTTATACTGCTTAAAAGCACTGCCGGTTATACATATTGTATGGCAAACACCCCCAGCTGATTCAATCACTGATAAACCAGTCAAATCAGTCACTCCCAAAGGCAGATTTGAGAAAGAAGGGACTGTCCTTCGAAATGCGTTACCGCCCCATTTCTCCCCTGCATGTAGAGGTTACCACAAGGCAGGAGACAGTGGCGGAGAACGCTATCTATTGGAAAACATTTGACAGATGTTAGTTTGGGTCTCTCTAATGCTGGTTATAAGACTGGGAGCTGCCACGTCTGTAGTACAGCTTCACTATGGTTCTCTGCTACTGCCCTCTGCTTCCCATGCTGTTGCAATCCCTTATAAACCTATCAGTCACTCCCAAAGGCAGGTTTGAGAAAGAAGGGACTGTCCTTCGAAATGCGTTACCGCCCCATTTCTCAACCTGCACGTAGAGGTTACCACAAGGCAGGAGACAGTGGCAGAGAATACTATCTATTGGCAAATGTTTGCTCTCTGCTTCCCATGCTGTTCTACAGAATTTTAACTGTAAGTGTGCTATGTTTCTTTACTGATAAATGAATACCTTTATTCTAATGTGGATCCCGCGCTCCTGTTTTTTTGTCTAATAAAGAGGAATGCTTAGTTTTATCCAAGGTCCTGCCGCAACTGACTGTTAGTTGCTCCACTCTCCAGTGCCGTAATGGGGGCAGACACTCCCCTGTCATTATATAAAGTGTAGGTCCAACAGCCCAGTGGCCACTGGTTCTGCATTGTTTCTTTACTTTTTTTACTATTACATACACAAGGTGCCACACTGAATCCTACATTGCTACTTAGCCAGGGTTGCTGTTAGAAATCACAGGGAACTGTACAGCCTACCTGACAGGGCCTTCCCAAAATGATATTTTTGTAAATAGAATATAACTTACAAAGTTGTTGCTAAATCTAAACAATAAAACTATATTGAGTTAATAAATAAAGATCTGTGTGTAAATGAGGCCTTGGGGCTTATTCACATGGGTGCTGTGGCCTGCACAGTGTGAAAAAGCATATTTTTTCTGTGGCTGGAGTTGTGTGCAGGCAGCCTATAATATGCTATGGGGATGTAGCAGCTGTATGAACACAGCCACAGGTCCTAATTTGACAGTGTGTGGATGAAGGTGTACAGCCCTGAACACCAGCACTGCACACATGTAAAATTAGGACCTGCGGTTGTGTGCACACAGCCCTTACATCCTCATTGGGTAACAGACTGCTGATTCACACTGTATAGGCCAGAGAAAATAACTTTAATTATTTTTTACAATTTTTAATTATTCTTTACAAATTTTTTGTTTTTTAAATTTTTTTTTTAAACAGACCCCTCACCTTTGAGAGAGAAAAAGGGACTAGAAACACAGATTCCCAGTCCTTCCTCTGCAGCATCAGCTGCACTGTAGATAAATAAACAGGAAGCGCTCACTCACTGTGTTCATTCAAAAAAGGAAGGGGAAATATGACAAATTTCTGGCCCTTTACCTGCCCTGCATCCTGAAGAGATCACTATGTCCTGCAGCAGCCAGTGGGAGGGAGAGGAAGCCACCAACACTGTTGGAGGGGCACACAGGGGAACTCTAGCAGCAGGGAGAAGGGAATAATCAACAAGAAGGCATGGTTAATGCAGAAGGAAAGGCATTTAGTAGAACAGATCGCTTCTAGTTCCCCCCAGCTAAAATCTGGTGGGAGGGAGAGGAAAAATAACCTGGCAGCACTGTGGCGGCACACAGGGGGGCCCAGGCAGCAGGGGTAGGGCGAATCTGATCATGGACAGGAGGCAGTGATTGGTGGGGCGGAGGGAGCACTTACAGGAACTGACCCTACCTGGAGCAGGTACAAACTGGCAGAATGGAGAGGAGGAGAAGCTGGCTTTGCAGGGAGAGTTTTACAGAAATCAGTTCCTATAATGCCCCCCCCCCCCCCGCAACCCCCCGCAATGATTACACCCTCCTGTTCATGATCCAATTCCTCTTGCTGCACGGGCCCCCCTGCTGAACCCCATATAGGAGGGCCTTTGGTACGCCCTTATTGTCAGCCTTGTGCCTTACTATTATGACAAATCATACTTCAAATCCATAGAGAGTGAATTCCAAGTTTGTCCAAAACTCATAAACAATGACAAAATACAGAGTAATAACAAGTAAGTAATAAAGATGAGTACTGGCAAGAAGTACTCTGCTGACATAAAGTTGTACTTTTGGTAAACCTATTGTCAAAGTGTGAACTATACACTGTATTCCTGCTTTTCTTGGTTATAAACTGGGAGTATTATTCAAGCACTGTATGTCAAGCCTCATGGTCATGAAGAAAAGTCTGGCTTTTGACCAATCTGGGGATATCCTGGCAGCTTTCACAAGACCATGACTTCATGTCTTTGAGAGCTTCATATTTTACATTACAGTAATTCAAAGTAGCTTCATGCTTATTCTGTAGCTGGCAGCTCATATGGAAAATTGTTGCATCAGGAAGCGGATTACCAACCAATGCTAATTCAGTCGTTTGCTAAGAAAATTAAAGGAACACTGATATTTTAATGTTATTTAAAAAAAAAGAATGTGAGCGAATAAATGAAAGCAGCCACTCAAAAATTGGTAGTAAATTTGTTTTAGGTAAGTGTAAATAGTGACACCGGGGTGTGATATTCCCAGTCTGGAGTTCTTTGTACTATATTTCTTTTATGAAAGCAGTACCAAGAAAAACACAGACTGTCCTTGCTTACCCCCTTCTGAATTTGCATGGCTGTCTCTTGCTAACACCGAACAAGCAAATAGTAAGTGAAATCAGCACACCTCCCAACTTTCTCAAATGAAAAAGAGTGACAGCTGTTAGCACAATTTGTGTAGGCAAAGGACACATCTCAGCCATGCACCCACTTCCTTGGACTACGTAGAACTAATATGAAGATAAAGATTGGTTAAACCCAAAAGTTATTTTTTTCGCGACCACTTTTACGTAATACATGCTTTTTAATGTAACATATAAAAATTGGAGTAAAGGAAATGGGACTTTACAGGCACCAGAGTCATTGAGACCACAAAAATGTAAAAACTTCAATCTTATTTTCAATTCTTAAAAAAAGGTAAAACACCATACATATTAAAATAAATTATCAATATCTTCATGAAACAATCAAAATTTTACATTTAATACAGCATCATTCTAATGGAGGGGGCTATAGATTCCCCTCAAATATAGAGTCCAGATGTGTTTCAATTCATTAAGAATCTTCTGCAGGGGATATGATGCAGAAGAATTTTCTAGGAGATAAAAGCATATACATAGATACATCAAATATATATCACATATGTGACGGACGCGGCGTCAGACCCCCAGCCCTTCTCACCGACTTGTGACCGAACGACTAGCCAATCTAAAACCGCGCTGTCACGTGCGTAACAATGCCACGCTCAACTGCACCCTGCACAAAGATTTTCCAGCTAATGGACCACAATCTATGTACCGCAGTAACACTATGATGTTTGAATAAGCATCTGGATACACACTGTCACAGCAGGCAGATGTATCCAGAGGTTTTAAAACACACAGTAGCGCTCTTCAGAGACAGGGATTCTTAGTTTGCATTAAAGAGCTTTAGAAACAGTTCAACACTTTTCCGATAATAGACACACTCATACACACTAATACACTCCCATGGCTTCAATTATCACCTCTATGCTGACGACACCCAAATTTACCTCTCCAACCCTCTCCTCACCCCCACTATCACCGCCCGCATCACTCACCTCCTAAACGACATCTCAGACTGGATGTCGCTCCATTTCCTCAAGCTTAACCTCTCCAAAACCGAACTCCTCGTCTTTCCCCCTGCCCACACCCCCCCTCCATCCTATCCATCACCACCACCAACACCACTATCATTCCCGCCCCGCAAGCCAAAGTCCTTGGCGTCATTCTTGACTCGAACCTCTCCTTCCTGCCTCATGTCAAATCACTTACAAACACCTGCAGGCTCCATCTCTGCAATATCGCCAAGATACGTACCTTCCTCACCCCAGACACCACCAAACTTCTTGTACACTCCCTCATCATCTCACGCCTTGACTATTGCAACTCTCTTCTCACTGGCCTACCCAAGTGCATGCTCTCCCCGCTCCAGACCATCCTGAACTCAGCGGCCAGACTCATCCACCTCACCACCCGCTCCACCTCTGCCACCCCCTTCTGCCTCTCCCTCCACTGGCTCCTGATTGCCCAACGCATCAAATTTAAACTTCTAATCCTGACCTACAAAGCCGTTCATAACACTGCCCCTGACTACCTCACCAACCTGATCCCCAAGTACCACCCTACCCGTACCCTTCGCTCCTCACAGGACCTCCTTCTATCCTGCTCCCTGGTCTCCTCCTCCCATGCACGACTGCAGGACTTCTCCAGGTCCTCCCCTATCCTCTGGAACTCACTGCCCCAATCCATCCGACTGTCGCCTTCCCTCCCCACATTCAGGCGCTCCCTCAAAACCCATCTCTTCAGGGAAGCCTACCCCACCCTCACCTAACGGCCATTCTCCCTCATTCCTCCCACCACTTCATCCCCCTCAGCCATTTCATTCCCCTCAGCCACTTCCTATTGTTCCACTACCCCCTCCCTCCTAGATTGTAAGCTTGAAAGAGTAGGGCCCTCTTACCCCTCGTACCCTGTCTGTTTTTGTTGTACTGTGCCATGTATTGTCCCCCCTATTGTACAGCGCTGAGCAAACCCTTTGGCGCTATATAAACTCAATGTAATAATAAAATGGTGCAATAAAAATATGTAGCCAATATATATATAAATACAGAGAGCAATACCACAACAGAGATAACAGAAGTTTAGAGAGATAGAATACTTGCAGTCAGCCTTGGTTTAAGCAGATCAAGGTCCTGAACAAAAGGGTCCCGTTCTCCCAAGTTGGTTCCTGATGTTAAATAGGGAGAATTCTTCAACTTATCTCTCTCAGGCCTGACAGCCTATTTTGTAGTACACCAGCAGGGTGTCTCCTTAAAGCAGAGAACCAATTGCCACTTTGGGAGGGTGTTTAGGCGGGGAACTCTGCTATGACCAAATCCCTCACGCGTTTATACCATGGTCAATAATCTTCCATAGGTACATAGAGCATCCTATCCACTGGTAGGATAATATGCAGAATCATCTGCTGAACGTCTAGATATCAGATATGACATATCTACCTGTGATGGTTAAAGAGATATTGCTTTCTGATAATCTGGGGGTGTAAGATATCAGGCAACTCGCATTAAACTGAGCTATCCGAATATATGCTTTGTTTGATTGTATATATTCCCTATTTTAAGTTATGAAAAGTGGTTTTTAAATGGGATGTATGTTTTACGGCTATTCTGGAACGTCTTTCATGTCCAGTGAAGGACTGGTTTATAGCTTTACGATCATCTCCAAGCAAGAGTCTCACAGACATACTGGGCCCAGGCTAATTGGGGTTTATAATCATGAAGCTATCCAGCTGTGCCTGATGCCATGTGAACTCAGCATACACACAGACCACATTTCTGAGGGAGGGGGGATTGGAGGGAGAGAGAATAATACAAGATGGAGGATCTTTAGCAAGATGGATGACCGCGTCCATCTCTGTGTGCACAATTGCTACAACATATACTATATTGTACTCAATTAGTGACAAGAAAAAATTAAACAAAAGGAAGCTGCGGAAGTTGCCGCACAAGTGGAAACTCATACTAATAAAAATATATATATATATTTATGTACCAAAATAGGACCTCAAATCAAAGTTGAGGAAGGGGCAGCACAGTGAGCCGAAGCTCAAAAAACAACTACATTCACTATTTGTTTGTGGAGGGTGTCATGCTGTGAGTAGACCCATGTGGCTTTGAAGAACTGAGAAAAATGCCCTAAAAAACAATCACCTAGAACAGGGGTGGGCAAACTTTTTGACTTGAGGGCCGCAATGGGTTCATATATTGGACCCGGGGGCCGGACCAAGAGTAGATGAATGATGTGTATGTGTCATCCATAGTAAGTATAGTAATATTCCCCCATAGTAAGCATAGTAATTAATCCCCCATAGTAATTAATCCCCCATATAGTAATTAATCCCCCATATAGTAATTCATCCCCCATAGTAATTCATCCCCCATATAGTAATTCATCCCCCATAGTAATTCATCCCCCATATAGTAATTCGTCCCCCATATAGTAATTCGTCCCCCATATAGTAATTCGTCCCCCATAGTAATTCATCCCCCCTATAGTAATTCATCCCCCATAGTAATTCATCCCCCATATAGTAATTCATCCCCCATAGTAATTCATCCCCCATATAGTAATTCATCCCCCACATAGTAATTCATCCCCCATATAGTAATTCATCCCCCATATAGTAAGTCCCCCATATAGTAATTCATTCCCCATATAGTAAGTCCTCCATATAGTAATTCATTCCCCATATAGTAAGTCCCCCATATAGTAATTCATTCCCCATATAGTAAGTCCTCCATATAGTAATTCATTCCCCATATAGTAAGTCCTCCATATAGTAATTCATCCCCCATATAGTAAGTCCTCCATATAGTAATTCATTCCCCATATAGTAAGTCCCCCATATAGTAATTCATTCCCCATATAGTAAGTCCCCCATATAGTAATTCATTCCCCATATAGTAAGTCCCCCATATAGTAATTCATTCCCCATATAGTAAGTCCTCCATATAGTAATTAATTCCCCATATAGTAAGTCCCCCATATAGTAATTCATTCCCCATATAGTAAGTCCTCCATATAGTAATTCATTCCCCATATAGTAAGTCCTCCATATAGTAATTCATTCCCCATATAGTAAGTCCCCCATATAGTAATTCATTCCCCATATAGTAAGTCCCCCATATAGTAATTCATTCCCCATATAGTAAGTCCTCCATATAGTAATTAATTCCCCATATAGTAAGTCCCCCATATAGTAATTAATTCCCCATATAGTAAGTCCCCCATATAGTAATTCATTCCCCATATAGTAAGTCCTCCATATAGTAATTCATTCCCCATATAGTAAGTCCCCCATATAGTAATTCATCCCCCATATAGTAAGTCCCCCCCCTGTGTCAATTCACTTACCTTTGGTCCGCGCGTTCCTCTCGTATTCCCGCGCCGTTCTGGTCTTCAGGGAGGACTGTGAGAGGAGTTCGTCACGCTGCCCCGCCTACATCCTGACAGCTGCAGAGTCCTGACGTCCGAGAGGAGGGAGGGGGGCGGCCATCCGAGAGGGGGGGCGGCCATCCGAGAGGAGAGGAGGGGAGGGGAGAGGAGGAGAGGAGGGAGGGGAGAGGAGGAGAGGAGGGAGGGGAGCGGGCGCCCGGCACACAGGAGAGCCGCATCTAAATTTGTAAAGAGCCGCGGCTTGCCGACCACTGGCCTTGCGGGAGCCTAGCTCCGCGGGCCGGATTAAAAGGTCCGCCGGGCCGTATACGGCCCGCGGGCCGTAGTTTGCCCATTGCTGACCTAGAATGATGGTATAGGAGGAAACCCTTACGGTATTGAAACAATATCACTACCCCTATAAATCAACCACATTGGCCAAAAGATCTTTAGCATACAATGCTTTTACACATCAAGATATGGCCTGAAACAGGTTAGGGCCCTCTGATCCAAAAGTTGCAAAACATCTTTCTCCATTTCCTCAGATTACCTATAGGAGAACTCCCTCATTGACAGATAAATTATTTTATTGTTATTATTATACAGGATTTATATAGCGTCAACAGTTTGCTCAACACTTTACAATATAACGGGAGACAATACATCAACAATACAGTTCAATACAAGAGGGTTAGGAGGGCCCTGCTCCTTGGAGCTTACAATCTAGGAGTTGTTTTAAAGCAATGGCTAATTTAAACACACATGAAAGAAAAGGTATGTTTCCATGTAATTCTTCTATTATCAGTACATTTGCCCTGACAGACTGCCCAGGCTTCCAAATGGCAAATGGTTCTATCCATTTTGTTGATTGCCATACAGAAGGAGTAATTTATATTATTATCTGCCCTTGTGGAACTTATTATGTGTTGTAAACAATGAGGGAATTCTGGCAGAGAATTTATGAGCACATGCATGCTGCTATTATTGGAAATATCTATTCACCCATTGGAAAACATAATGTAAATATACACATTTATATCATGCAGTATCTAAAATTTTGGGCTTTGGATAGAATATACTCCAACGAGTGAGGTGGGGACTTCAATAAAACTTTATTACAAAAAGAAACTAGATGGATTCACATTCTCAAAGCAAACTTTCCCCCAGGTTTAAATGAAAAAAATCAGTTACAAACCGTTTTTGGAGGGCTTCACTTCCGGAAACATATATACTGTAATTTTATGTATTTAATTTTGTTTGTTTAAAATGATGTTAAATGTATTGATTTCATATAAAATCACTGTGTATTATTTGATTTATCTTTCATTTTTTTGCTATTTTTTGTTATTTTAACAATCTTTGCAGAGCCTTACTTTTTGTTGGTCACTAGAGGGGAGTATTGTACATCCGGCACATGTGATGGTCCATACAACAGGGGTATATGTCAGCCTCACACCATTTCCACTGATATTTTTATAAGCATTTTGTCCTGCTTTTTCTGCTCACACAGCAGCTCTCTGCCCCCTTTTCAGCAGCACTCCAATTGCCTCGTTGAAAAACGCCTGATAAAATGCCTGACAAAAGCTGACAAAACTTGCAATTTTGCTCCAATCATCCCTCAAAAACGCTTGAAAAAAATGCCTGAGAAAACGCTTGAGAACCTGACGCTTAGGTGTGAAAATAGCCTCAGTAAATCTATCCCAATATGTCTCGTTGTTCTGCACAATTGTCTTACAGGAAATGTCAGTGCATTCATAACATCAACAATGCCAATCCTGATAGCCTCAATTATATAAAGTTATGTGTTTAACAGGGGGTTGCAGGTAAAATTGATGCCAAACAAAGGACAGTCACTTCATTAGGTTTTGTATATGCTTTGGGATAGAAAGACACAACCAAGAAAAGGGAAATTGATGGGAAAAGAAGGGGAATTGGGGGTGTACCATGTAGGAAAGACTTCCCCTTATTGTAGGTACAGGTAAATACAATGAAAGAGGTAAGAATAGGAGTGACGAGCCTGTGGCTCTAAGTTAGAGACTTGTATCAGTGTGGGAAGTTAGTTATCTTAAAGGATAAGTTCACCTTTTATAAAAATAAATAAATGCACATCTTTTTGCAGGTACAAAATATGCATTTATTATATTTTTACTCTGGAGCCTGTAAAGCAATGCACTCGCAATCAGCAGATTGCGGGTGCAATTCTAGTATCCTGCAGACCCTCATTACACTGTCTGCCCATACCTCCTGTATGGGCAGGCAGTTACTGAATTGCAGGAAGAATCAATGAACGATGAGAGCACTCACCAGCACCCTCACAGTACATTGAGAACTACAAGCCATCAGCTGCCGTGGACAATGATAGTTGTAGTTCATTCATGCATCAATAAATGATGCCATGTGGGTGGAGCCCCGCACAGCAACGCTGTTTTTATATTGTGACAATAGTCGCAGGGAGAAGATCCCCTGCCTGTTATCACAGAGAAAGGGGGGTGGGGGGAGAGGAGACAGGAGCTGGAACATGTTACATGTTCCACCCTAAATATGGGTGGAACACGTAAGATGTTCCAAAGGTGAAATTATCCTTTAAAAGTAGCTGTATGTACTCATCTGTGAGCGTAAATTCTGACCAATAAAACCAAGAGGTTCTAAATTTGGAATACAGGTCTTTGGTCAAAATGGTCAAATCTTCTATCAATCAGATGTCCTCCACACAGCATAACCATTGTGTTATAGTCAGTTAGATACAAGCTTCCAGATAGTATGACACTTTTGATTGCTAAGAGTACATTTTTTATAAAGTTCCACACATCAGACCAAAAAGATGGACACTTCTGGACAGGGACGGACTGACCATTTGGAAACTCAGGCACTGCCCGAGGGCCCGGGGTCAGTAGGGGGCCCCATGAGATGCTCGTAGTACCTTTTACATAGGCTTTTTTGAGTTTGGGCAAGGACACAGGGGCCCCATGATCCCCTCTTGCCCGGGGGCCCCATGAGTTGTCAGTCCGCCCCTGCTTCTGGAGAAAAGAGGGACAGATGGATTTAGTGTCAAAAGAGGGACAGTCTATACATATGAAGGACAGTTGGAAGCATTGAGTCTACTAAAAAATGCATTTTTATTTCTGTCTCTGTTGTTTATAAAGACCATCCCTCATTGTCTGGTGAAACTGTTGACAAGTTGTTGGTAAGTGAAGATAAATCATTTAGTAAAAAAAAAAAACCCAACAGAGATTCAAATTCTTCCCCAATTTAAAAAAAAAAAATTATATATATATATATATATATATATATATATATATATATATACAGTTGCAAGAAAAAGTATGTGAACC
This sequence comes from Staurois parvus, assembly GCF_062004578.1. Lineage (NCBI taxonomy): Eukaryota > Metazoa > Chordata > Amphibia > Anura > Ranidae > Staurois > Staurois parvus. The sequence goes on from NW_028317849.1 coordinate 1,446,926, forward strand.
CCTTGGGATTACGTGGAGTTTTGCATGAATTGGGCATAAAATGTGCTCTGAACGTCATCTAAGTCACAACAATAGAAGAACACAGTCTGCTGAACATAATACTACCCAAACATTAGATGTTGCCATGGTTTAATTGCACATAACATGTAAACATTCACACTGCAGGGAGGAAAAAGTATGTGAGGCCCTAGCTTAATGACTTCTCCCAGAGCTAATTGGAGCCAGGAGTGAGCCAACCTTGACTCCAATCAGTGTGATGATATTGGATGTGTTGCTGACAGCTGTCCTGCCCTTAAAAAACACAGACCTGTTTTGGGTTTACTGGTTTCAAGAAGCACTGTCTGATGTGAACCATGCCTCGCAGAAAAGAGCTCTCAGAAGACCTACGATCAAGAATTGTTGACTTGCATGAAGCTGGAAAGGGTTACAAAAGTATCTCCAAAAGCCTTGATGTTCATGTGTCCACGGTAAGACAGACTGTCTACAAATGGAGAAAGTTTAGCACTGTTGCTACTCTCCCTAGGCGTGTTCGTCCTGTAAAAATGACAGCAAGAGCACAGTGCAGAATGCTGCATGAGGTAAAGAAGAATCCCAGAGTGTCAGCTGAAGACCTACAGAAATCTCTGGCACATGCTAACATTTTTGTTGACACATCTACAATAAGGAAAACATTCAACAAGAATGGAGTACATGGGAGGACACCACGGAGGAAGCCATTGCTGTCCAAAAAGAATATTGCAGCACGATTGAAGTTTGCAAAAGAGCACCTGGATGTTCCACAGCACTACTGGCAAAATATACTGTGGACAGATGTAACCAAGATTGAGTTGTTTGGGAAGAACACACAACACTATGTGTGGAGAAAAAAAGGCACAGCACACCAACATCAAAACCTCATCCCCACTGTAAAACATGGCGGAGGGAGCATCATGGTTTGGGGCTGCTTTGCTGCCTCAGGGCCTGGACGGATTGTTGTCATTGATGGGAAAATGAATTCCAGAGTTTATCAAGACATTTTGCAGGAAAACGTACGACCATCTGTCCGCCAACTGAAGCGCTGCAGAGGATGGGTGATGCAACAGGACAATAACCCAAAGCATACAAGTAATTCAACAAAACAATGGCTGCAACAGCACAGAATACGCCTTCTGGAGTGGCCCAGTCAGAGTCCTGACCTCAACCCGATTGAAATGCTGTGGCATGACCTTAAGAGAGCGATTCACACCGGACATCCCAAGAATATTGCTAAACTGAAACAGTTTTGTGAAGAGGAGTGGTTCAAAATGACTCCAGATTGTTGTGCAGGTCTGATCTGCAACTACAGGAAACGTTTGGTTGAGGTTATTGCTGCCAAAGGAGGGTCAACCAGTTATTAAGTCCAAAGGTTCACATACTTTTTCCTCCCTGCACTGTGAATGTTTACATGTTATGTGCAATTAAACCATGGCAACATCTAATGTTTGTGTAGTATTATGTTCAGCAGACTGTGTTCTTCTATTGTTGTGACTTAGATGACGTTCAGAGCACATTTTATGCCCAATTCATGCAAAACTCCACGTAATCCCAAGGGGTTCACATACTTTTTCTTGCAACTGTATATATATATATATATATATATATATATATATATATATATATATTGTGGGGGTTAGCTCAGGTGGGGGATCTCCTTCCCTGGGACAAAGGTAGACCGCACAGCAGGCTTTCGTCAAAATCTGACTGGTTGTCAGTTTTATTAAAAAGGTTTGCAAGAAATATCAAAATAAACAAAACATCAAAATAAACCCTTGCCATCCAGGCACTAACTAAACAGAAGATGATTCCTCTCTCAGAGGTGAAGGGCTTCTCCCTGTCACCAAAACAAAATAACAGCAAACCTTTTCTTGTAGGTATAGTCCATACACACAGCTCTCTCAGAATACCTCTCTGAGTCCCAGGCCACGAGCAACTCTTTGCTCCAGCCCTGTCTTATTTATACCACCTGTTGGTGGACATCAGTGGAGCCCAAACTCTGGTCCGGAACCACCTCTGCCATTGTGGCCCCAAAACCCCGGAGTGGACTCCACCTTACACCTCACCATATGACCTCATGCGAGGTGACACATATCGTCCGTCCATCACTTTGCCGTTCATACTGTCACATATCCCCCCCCTCTGCTCAAGCCCCTGCGGCTGAGCAACTGTCCCAACCAGGCAATGGACCCGGGAGAGGGCATCTACATTGCTTTGCAGTTTCCCCGCTCTGTGTTCCACCGTAAATCTGAACGCTTGTAGCGCAAGAAACCACCTTGTCACTTGGCTATTTTTCTCCTGGTTATCACACATCCATTTGAGCGGGGCATGATCAGTAACCAACTTGAACTGCCTTCCTAACAGGTAATATTTCAGGGCCTCCAAGGCTCATTTGATGGCCAAACCTTCCTTCTCCACAATGGCATAGTTTCTCTCATGTTTGTTGAGCTTTCTACTTAGGAAGACCACAGGGTGCTCCTCCCCATCTCTGATTTGGGACAGTACCGCACCTAGTCCCACGTCAGAGGCATCAGTCTGTACCACAAACTCTGTTGTGAAATCTGGAGTCACAAGCACAGGTTGAGCACAGAGAGCTTGTTTCAGACTTTGAAATGCGGTCTCCGCCTCGGGATTCCACTTAATCATGACCGATCCCCTACCTTTTGTCAGATCTGTCAGTTAGGGTGCAATGGTGGCAAAATTGGGGATAAACCGCCTGTAGTATCCTGTGATCCCAAGAAATGCCCAGACTTGCTTTTTATTTACTGGTTGGGGCCATTTTTGAATTGCCTCGATTTTATTTATCTGAGGCCTAATGAGTCCTCGACCAATAATGTAGCCAAGATATTTGGCTTCCTCCAAGCCTATGGCACACTTTTTGGGGTTGGCGGTAAGACCTGCTTCCCTCAGCGAATCTACTACTGCTTGCAAGCGGGACAAATGAGACTCCCAGTCTGGACTGTGGATGACGACATCGTCCAAATAGGCAGCTGCATATTGGCGATGTGGTCTTAACGTTTTGTCCATCATTCGTTGGAATGATGCCGGAGCACCATGTAAACCAAACGGCATCTGCTTATACTGAAAGGACCCCTCGGGGGTGGAGAATGCCGTCTTTTCATTTGCCGCTTCCGTTAAAAGAATCTGCCTCATCCACCCGAGGCATCGGGTACGCATCAAATTTAGACACACTGTTCAGTTTCCTGAAATCATTACAGAAACGAATGGTTCCATCTGGTTTTGGGACCAACACTATGGGACTCGACCACTCACTGTGAGATTCCTCAATCACTCCCAACTCTAACATGTCTTTTATTTCCTTTGCCACCGCCTCCCGCCTGGCTTCGGGTATTCTATAGGGCTTTACGTTTATGCGGACCCCTGGCTGGGTAACTATGTCATGCTGTATGACCGTAGTCAGTCCAGGTAGGTGAGAGAAGAAATCTCCATTCTTTCTCACAAACTCCTTAACGTCATTTTGCTGGACTACTGACAAGGTTTCAGTAATAGTTACCTGAGGGGCCACGGGAACCACGTCCTTTTGGGGGCTTGGTACTGCCAACAAACTTTCCCTGTCTTTCCAAGGTTTTAAGAGATTAACATGATAGATTTGTTCGGGTTTCCTTTTTCCTGGCTGGTAAACTTTATAATTTACTTCCCCCACTTTCTCCCTAATTTCAAAGGGACCTTGCCACTTTGCGAGGAATTTACTTTCCACGGTGGGGACTAGCACCAGCACTCTATCCCCAGGGTTGAAGGTACGGATCCTGGCACCCCGGTTATAAACCCTTCTCTGGACCTCCTGGGCTTGCTCCATGTGTTCCCGAACAAGGGGCATGACAGCTGTGATTCTATCCTGCATCTGTGAGATATGCTCAATGACACTTCTATAGGGTGTGGACTCTGTCTCCCAGGTTTCTTTGGCCACATCTAGCAATCCCCTGGGATGTCTACCATACAGTAATTCAAAAGGTGAATATCCTGTAGATGCTTGAGGTACTTCCCGTATAGCAAACATGAGATATGGTAGCAAAAAATCCCAATTTCTCCCATCTTTGTCCACCACCTTTTTTAACATACAGTTGCAAGAAAAAGTATGTGAACCCCTTGGGATTACGTGGAGTTTTGCATGAATTGGGCATAAAATGTGCTCTGAACGTCATCTAAGTCACAACAATAGAAGAACACAGTCTGCTGAACATAATACTACACAAACATTAGATGTTGCCATGGTTTAATTGCACATAACATGTAAACATTCACAGTGCAGGGAGGAAAAAGTATGTGAACCTTTGGACTTAATAACTGGTTGACCCTCCTTTGGCAGCAATAACCTCAACCAAACGTTTCCTGTAGTTGCAGATCAGACCTGCACAACAATCTGGAGTCATTTTGAACCACTCCTCTTCACAAAACTGTTTCAGTTTAGCAATATTCTTGGGATGTCCGGTGTGAATCGCTCTCTTAAGGTCATGCCACAGCATTTCAATCGGGTTGAGGTCAGGACTCTGACTGGGCCACTCCAGAAGGCGTATTCTGTGCTGTTGCAGCCATTGTTTTGTTGAATTACTTGTATGCTTTGGGTTATTGTCCTGTTGCATCACCCATCCTCTGCAGCGCTTCAGTTGGCGGACAGATGGTCGTACGTTTTCCTGCAAAATGTCTTGATAAACTCTGGAATTCATTTTCCCATCAATGACAACAATCCGTCCAGGCCCTGAGGCAGCAAAGCAGCCCCAAACCATGATGCTCCCTCCGCCATGTTTTACAGTGGGGATGAGGTTTTGATGTTGGTGTGCTGTGCCTTTTTTTCTCCACACATAGTGTTGTGTGTTCTTCCCAAACAACTCAATCTTGGTTACATCTGTCCACAGTATATTTTGCCAGTAGTGCTGTGGAACATCCAGGTGCTCTTTTGCAAACTTCAATCGTGCTGCAATATTCTTTTTGGACAGCAATGGCTTCCTCCGTGGTGTCCTCCCATGTACTCCATTCTTGTTGAATGTTTTCCTTATTGTAGATGTGTCAACAAAAATGTTAGCATGTGCCAGAGATTTCTGTAGGTCTTCAGCTGACACTCTGGGATTCTTCTTTACCTCATGCAGCATTCTGCACTGTGCTCTTGCTGTCATTTTTACAGGACGAACACGCCTAGGGAGAGTAGCAACAGTGCTAAACTTTCTCCATTTGTAGACAGTCTGTCTTACCGTGGACACATGAACATCAAGGCTTTTGGAGATACTTTTGTAACCCTTTCCAGCTTCATGCAAGTCAACAATTCTTGATCGTAGGTCTTCTGAGAGCTCTTTTCTGCGAGGCATGGTTCACATCAGACAGTGCTTCTTGAAACCAGTAAACCCAAAACAGGTCTGTGTTTTTTAAGGGCAGGACAGCTGTCAGCAACACATCCAATATCATCACACTGATTGGAGTCAAGGTTGGCTCACTCCTGGCTCCAATTAGCTCTGGGAGAAGTCATTAAGCTAGGGCCTCACATACTTTTTCCTCCCTGCAGTGTGAATGTTTACATGTTATGTGCAATTAAACCATGGCAACATCTAATGTTTGGGTAGTATTATGTTCAGCAGACTGTGTTCTTCTATTGTTGTGACTTAGATGACGTTCAGAGCACATTTTATGCCCAATTCATGCAAAACTCCACGTAATCCCAAGGGGTTCACATACTTTTTCTTGCAACTGTATATATATACACACTATATTATATTGCCAAAAGTATTGGGATGCCTGCCTTTACATGCACATAAATTTCAATGGCATCCCAGTCTTAGTCCATAGGGTTCAATATTGAGTTGGCCCACCCTTTGCAGCTATAACAGCTTCAACTCTTCTGGGAAGGCTGTCCACAAAGTTTAGGAGTGTGTTTATGAGAATATTTGACCATTCTTCCAGAAGCGCATTTGTGAGGTCAGGCACTGATGTCGAAAAGGCCTGGCTCACAATCTCCGCTTTAATTCATCCCAAAGATTTGCTATTGGGTTGAGGCCAGGACTCTGTGCAGGCCAGTCAAGTTCCTCCACCCCAAACTCACTCATCTATGTCTTTATGGACCTTGCTTTGTGCACTGGTGCGCAGTCATGTTGGAACAGGAAGGGGCCATCCCCAAACTGTTCCCACAAAGTTGGGAGCATGAAATTGTCCAAAATGTCTTGGTATGTTGACAGTTTAAGAGTTCCCTTCACTGGAACTAAGGGGCCAAGCCCAACCCCTGAGAAACAACCCCACACCATAATCCCCCCTCCACCAAACTTTACACATGGCTCAATGCAGTTAGGCAAGTACCGTTCTCCTGGCAACCGCCAAACACAAACATGTCCATGAGATTTCCAGACAGAGAAGCGTGATTGGTCACTCCAGAGAAGACATCTCCACTGCTCTAGAATCCAGTGATGGTGTACACACCACTGTATCCGACGCTCTGCATTGCACTTGGTGATGTAAAGCTTGGATACAGCTGCTCGGCCATGGAAACCCATTCCATGATGCTCTCTACGCACTGTTACTGTGCTAATTTGAAGGCCACATGAAGTTTGGAGGTCTTTAGCTATTGACTCTGCAGACAGTTGGCAACTTCTGCGCACTGTGCTCTTCAGCAAGCGCTGACCCCACTCCGTCATTTTACGTGGCCTACCACTTCGTGGCTGAGTTTCTGTTGCTCCCAGTTGCTTCCACTTTGTTATGATAAAACTAACAGTTGTCCATGGAATACTTAGTAATAAGGAAATTTCACGGATGGACTTATTGCACAGGTGGCAACCTATTACGGTACCACGCTTGAATTCACTGAGCGACCCATTCTTTCACAAATGTTTGTAGAAGCAGTCTGCATGCCTAGGTGCTTGATTTTATACACCTGTGGCCATGGAGGTGATTGGAACACCTGAATCCAATGATTTGGAGGGGTCTCCCAATACGTTTGGCAATATATATATATATATATATATATATACACAGGGGTTAGACAAAAAATTAAAATAGTACATGTTTTGCTGCTGTGAAAGTGACGACATGTTTTGTGTTGAAAGCAGAAGTGATGTAATATTCTTTTGCTTCCGCTGTGTGATGAGACACCTAGCTAACAGGTGGGAAGCCTCACTTTCATAATTCACTGAGTGCTGCTAGTAATACAGAGTCATGTCAGAGCTTACTGAGCAATTGTTGGAGCCTGCTTAGCTGGTGCCTCTGTGACTGAAGTTGCCAATGCATTTGCAGTCACGAGGTACAGTATCAAAGGCTATAACGGCATATACAGTACAGTTTCTGGGAAAACATCGCCTGATAAGCATAATAACATGCTGACTGAGATTGAGCTCTGCAGTCACTTTTGTAGCAATTGTTTCCTTATTCCGGGTCACAATCCCGTGCAATGTCCTTTTTGTTTCTTTCAGTCAGTTGACCATGTTGACCGCACTTATGCTCATCTGATGATGTTTTCCCGGAAACTGCATGTACCGTCATAACCTTTAACACTGTACCTTGCTACAAGGCAAATACATTGGCAACTTCAGTCACAGAGGCACCAGCTAAGCGGGCACCTACAATTTGCCCTCTTTGAAGCTCAGTAAGCTTTGATATGACTCCATATTATTAGCAGCGCACTCAGTAAATGATGAAAGTGAGGATTCCCACCTGTTAGCTAGGTGTCTTATCACACAGCGGACGCAAAAGAATGTTACATCACTTCTCCTTTCAATGCAAAACATGTCGTCACTTTCATACCTGCAAATCATGTAATGTTTAAATTTTTATGTCCAAGCCCAGTATATAACGTTTTCACTGGATATATACTTTAAAATATAGAGATTTGTACATTAGCCACTGGAGGGAGCTCAGTCTCTCCCAATAACTTTGTCTACCTTGACAGCTGATACATAGTTACATAATAACAGTCAGGCTGAAAAAAGACACTAGTCCATCTGGACATGATAGATTTTGAGATTTGATATCAGCTACACAGGAAGAGCATTGTTTTCAAAAAGTCAGCGCATTGACTTGCATTGTGAGAAAAAACAAAGCACAACCAGCGATCAACCCTGCAAAGCAAGCAGCAGTGTTTGTATATGTAATGAGCTTGTATGGCTGCCCCTGTGTACATTGAGCCTGGGTTCACAAATATGCGGTGTAGTATATCGCATGTGATTCGCACAGGAACCACACCGCATTCCTGTGCAAATAGCATGCGATTTGTGTGCGGTGCGATTGGAGCCATACATTTTGTATAGCTCTAATTGCTCTACACCTGCACCAAAAATGTGCAGGACCCTTTTTTGGGTACACAGTAGAATCGGATTGCATGGGTATTCACACCTATGCAATCTGATTTTGCACATCGCACCGCGTTTTGAGGACTGCTTTAGGGGTGTTGTTAACTTAACATACATACCCACAGCGGTTTGCATGAATGGGTACGATTCTGATGCGGTGCGGAATTAGCACATAAAACGCTGCGAATTCCACACCGCATCAGTGTGAACCAGGGCTTAAAGTTACAACGGTATATACAAACCGATTTGAAAAAAAAATTAACACGCACTGATTTATTTACATCAAGCTGTTACCTTCCCTAAGGAACATAAAGCCAATAAATAATTTTTTGAACCAGTTATGATACACAAAGCAAGAGATCACCAGTGGCATTTCATAGCACTGAATCTTTACATTAGAGTTGAAACAATAAATATAGTTTTACATATGGGGGTTGAATTACTAAAGGCAAATAAGCTGTTCAAAGGTGATTCCCCGTGGGTTAGTGGATGAGGTGAAGCTCTGCTGATTTCCATCCTCCAATCGTGTGCAAGAAAAAATATTTTTTTTTCCTTTTTTCTTGCATGCTTAGGTATTCTTTGTAAAGTAAAATGCAAATTGCTTGCAAAGAGAATAATGTATTTGCCTTTGGTAAATCAACCTCATGTACTTCATTTATCATCAGTACTAAACTAGAAAATTCCATACATGCCCTTTAAAACATGCCAAAGGCCTGTTGAGCTTTCAGGCTGCTTGCCTGGTTAGTCTGTATATAAGAAACAAAGAGAGGGCACACGGGCCTAGTGCATTACCATTACAAATTAGATTTATTATAAATAGTAAAATACTCACAAGAGAAATGAAATCAAATGGAAAGCATGTCACAAAGGATGCAATGTGGTCCAAAACCCCTAAAAGTGGTCTTGTGGGGGACTGTAGACCTCTGGATGGCTGGTGGCTGACGCATTTCGACGTTGTACCTCTTCCTCAAAGCCAGTGTGTGTGCAGCCTGTGTCCACTGTCCAGCGCAGGAGTACATGCATTCAGTTGCTTCATTCTTCTTTCTTGACTTTAAACATATCTGCCTTTGTTCATCTCCATGAAATGGTGGATTGATGGGAATAGTAACTTACACAAGACAGTTAAGTATGTTTGAAGTTTCTTTTTAGCCACTGCTTTCCCTCCAAGATCAACAAATATATTCCCCCCACTGATACTAATGATGGTGCACTATTCCTGCCACTGATACCAATGATGGGGCACGATTCCCCCCACTGACACCAAAGATGGGGCACTATTCCTCCCACTGATACTAATGATGGGGCACTATTCCTCCCACTGACACCAATGATGGGGCACTATTCCCCCCACTGATACTAATGATGGGGCACTATTCCTGCCACTGATACCAATGATGGGGCACGATTCCTCTTACTGACACCAATGATGGGGTGCTATTCCTCCCACTGACACCAATGATGGGGTGCTATTCCTCCCACTGACACCAATGATGGGGTGCTATTCCTCCCACTGACACCAATGATGGGGCACGATTCGTCGCTCTGACACCAATGATGGGGCACTATTCCTCCTACTAATACCAATGATGGGGCACTATTCCTCCCACTAATACCAATGATGGGACACTATTCCTCCCACTGGCACCAATGATGGGGCACTATTCCTCCCACTGACACCAATGATGGGGCACTATTTCTCCCACTGGTGTGCATTGCTAGAGGGGTAGTCTTATACAGCGAGTATAGCCCAAACACTACATTTTAGCAGGAAAAGTAGGGGGTCGTCTTATACACCCAGTCGTTTTATACGCTGGAAAATACGGTACTTAGCCTGCTGAATAAAGACTAATGCAGCCACCATATCTAAAGACTAGTAAGCTTTAATATATACAGTTGTGTTCAAAATAATAGCAGTGTGTTGAAAAAAGTGAATAAAGCTCAAAATCCTTCTAATAGCTTTTATTTCCATACACACAAATGCATTGGGAACACTACACATTCTATTCCAAATCAAAACATGAAGAAAAATATATCAAATGTGTTGTTCCTGTAAAACAATTGAAGAAAAGTGAATATTAGACTGTTCAAAAAAATAGCAGTGTTTGTATTCTTCTTTACAAACTCAAACATTCACTATATAAACTGAAAAATGTTTGAAGATTTTGCTTTCCTTTGAATCACTTAATTAATATTTAGTTGTATAAGCACTGTTTCTGAGAACTGCTGTACATCTGTGTTGCATGGAGTCAACCAACTTCTGGCACCTGTGAACAGGTATTCCAGCCCAGGATGATTGGACTACATTCCACAGTTCTTCTCTATTTCTTGGTTTTGCCTCAAAAACTCCATAACGTCAATCTTGTTGGTCTGGAACCAAGATGTTGCACGTTTACTGGTGTGTTTGGGGTCGTTGTCTTGTTGGAACACCCATTTCAAGGGCATTTCCTCTTCAGCATAAGGCAGCATGAGCTCTATAAGTATTCTGATGTATTCAAACTGATCCATGATCCCTGGTATGTGATAAAAAGGCCCAACACCGTAGTATGAGAAACATCCCCATATCATGATGCTTGCGCAACCATGCTTCACTGTCTTCACAGTGTACTGTGGCTTGAATTCAGTGTTTGGGGGTCGTCTGACAAACTGTCTCCAGCCACTAGACCCAAAAAGAACAATCTTACTTTCATCAGTCCACAAAATGTTGCGCCATTTCTCTTTAGGCCAGTCAATGTGCTCTTTGGCAAATTGTAACCTCTTCAGCATGTCTTTTTTTCAACAGTGGGACTTTGCGGGGGCTTCTTGCAGATAGCTTGGCTTCACATAGGCGTCTTCTAATTGTAACAGTACTCACAGGTAACTTTAGACCTTCTTTGATCTTCCTGGAGCTGATTGTTGGCTGAGTCCTTGCCATTTTGGCTATTCTTCTATCCATTCGAATGGTAATTTTTCGCTTTCTTCCACGTCTTTCAGGTTTGGTTGCCATTTTAAAGCATTTGCGATCATTTTAGCTGAGCAGCCTATCATTTTCTGCACTTCTTTATATGTTTTCCCCTCTCCTATCAACTTTTTAATCAATGTACGCTGTTCTTCTGAACAATGTCTGGAACGACCCATTTTCCTCAGAATTTCAGAGAGAAATGCACTGTAACCAGCATGTACAACATTTGCTGCCTTCCTTCCTTAAATAAGGGCAATAATTGCCACCTGTTTTTCAAAGAATGGATGACCTCACTAATAGAACTCCACAGTGCTATTATTTTGAACATGCCCCTTTCAATTAGTGATTCAATTACACAGAACCAGTACCATGCATGTCATGACTGTTGGGTCTGTTGGATTTCTATTACTCTACTACACCTGCTAGTACATTATTTGCCATATAGAAATATAATTTCTACCAAAAACCGTGATTGATCAGGTTAGTGATGTCTGACTGCTATTATTTTGAACACAACTGTATATTAAATTTTTAATTTTGCGTTGTGATATGCTTTAATATCTCTATCAGTGTTAACATGGTGTTTATTTTCCACGCAGCTCTATATGACAAGTTGGTCAGATAACGTAGAGAGCTGCTTTGACATCATCGTAAGCATTGCCTGATAACGCACCATTCGCTAGAGAAAGACAAGTGTCTGCCTCAGATAGTGGTAATGTGGGTTTTTTTAGACAGCATTATCGTCTTGTGTTTTTATTAGTTTCTAAAAACATGAAACCACAATAGTTACCGCTGTGTGTCATCGAACATGTCAGTAAATATTATTTTAGTGGAGCCATGATACAGCATAAAAACATTCATTTTACTAAGTAGAAAACAGTCATGGGGCAGTGGTAAAAGGGCACTATATGTGAATTCAGGAAGAAGTGATGTCAGCCATAGGCTCCCATGGCCCAGGCAATATTAGCACTTCTCCTCTCCCCTGCAGCAGCCACGTGCTGACACAGAGGAGCCAGAGCTGCGGGATCATGTGATCAGACCACACCAAATTAACGGCTTCCGCGCCGTCCTATAGCAGAAATACTGCTACGGGGCGCCACGGGTGCACAAAATCACGTCTATATATGGGATTTTGCAGTTCGGGTAAGGGGCATGCATGTGCCGCATGCGTGCCCTACCCGTGCCGCAATTTGCGGCCTCGGCTGTCAATCACTGGGTCCCAGCCGGTGATTCCCCGCCAGCACCTGGTGAACGCTGAGTATCATTGACGGGGGAGAGATCTGTGTATAAGCAACACAGATCTCTCTCCTGTCAGCTCCTGCACACTACTTTGAATGATACAAAGCAGTGTGCTTACAGTGTAAAGCACACATGCAACACACAGTTAACCCTGTGATCGCCCCAGATGTTAACCCCTTCCTGCCCAGTGCATTAGTACAGTGTCAGTGCTTTTTATTAGCACTGATCACTGTATTGGTGTCATTGGGCATGTCAGTGACACCAAGTCAGTTCCCCTCCAGTGTCAAAATGCCTGCTATTAGTTGTTGATTGCCACCATTACTAGTAAAAAAAAAAAAAAATTCAAGTATATATATCGCCGTTTGTAAATGCTATAACTTTCACATAAACCAATTAATGTACACGTATTGGGATTTTTTTTTAGCAAAGACATCTAGCAGAATACATTTTGGCCTAAATTTGTGACGAAATTTGATTTTTTTATTTTTTTACTGAACGTGTTTAATAGCAAAAAGTCAAATATATATATTTTCTAAATTGTCGGTATTTTTTTGTTTATAGCGCAAAAAATAAAAAAAGCAGAAGCGATCAAATACCACCAAATCTCTATTTGTGAGAGAAAAAGGATGTAAATTTAATTTGGCATTTCATGTCCGCGTAAGTGTCAAAGTAATGCAGCGCCATATCGCAAAAAATGGCCTAGTCAGGAAGGGGAGTAAATCTTCTGGAGGGCAAGTGATTAAAAATAGGAAAGTACACAGATCATTTTCTATACAGACTAGGCAGAATAGGTAGGAGGAGGAGGGGGGATTTTAGGAATAGATATAGTTAGGTTTTTCTTCCACTTTAAATGGTTTTTTTTTCACTGTGCTACAGTGGTGTGAACTCAATTCACAGGACTCCAAGCAAATGGCTTTGTCTATGCATTGAGACTGCTTTAGGCAAGGCTGCCCAACACAGCCCAACACATATGGTGTAAATGGACCCTTACTTTGCATTCCAATTAGCCAAAGAGGTGAATAGGGTGAGTCTTAAAGCTCTTTCACTGCTTGTTAAGAATATGTAAATTGTTTAATGTCCAAAGTCTTGGGCACACATGCTTTTTAAAAGGTAAGGAAACCTTTAACCACTTGCCTACCAGGGCAATCTTTTCATTTTCTGCACGTTGGCATTTTTTTGCTTGCAATTACTGTAACAAGGCCCCCCTAAACTTTATATATTTTTTTGAAAGCTGGAAAATAAAATGGTGACTATTGTCATTTGTTTGTTTTTTTTTGCATAAATGTTTGCGCAGTTCTTTATCAACCGCATATTTTCAGATAAGAAAAAACAAAATTAATTTTAGTGCACACAAACACAATATTTTGCACATTTTTATCTAAAATATAAAACATGAGGTTGCATTGAGCAAATAGATACCAAACATGTCAAGTCTTAAAATTGTGCATGCTCGTAGAATCGTAAAAAACTATTATACCCAAAATTCTAAAAGCCTTTACAGGTCATCAGTTTAGAGATAGCTATGAACTATGGTCCTAGAATTACCACTAACTTTGATGTTCACAGCAATTCCTCACGTGTGTGGTGCAATTGCTGGTTACATGCCCTGTGCTGCATTTATGTGTATATGCAATAAAGCATGCTTGTTATACTCACTGTGGAACCTAAGGGGTTAAACCTCTGCATTCTGTAAAAAGGCTATTTGATCCTGACTTCTCTGACCCTCCTCTTGTTTAAATATCCATGCTGATAAGACAGACTGAACCCATAGCCCTTTTGCACATGCTCAGTTTAGTGTATATTGCTAGAGAGGCTTTTTTTTTCTTGGGAGAGCGCATGTGATCAGCACAGGGCCAATCATCACTGTCCAGACAGAGGTCAGGGGTCCTGCATCCTCCTAGAGCAGAAAGAAAACTCTCTCTAGAAGCTCGGCTGAAGTCACAAGACTGCTCTAACTGCTGATGAGAAAAGGAATTTAGCAGGTTATATTTACTAAAACAATTGCATTTCCATGTTATGTGTACTGTGGGAGACCAGATTTAGCAAATGCATGGTCCTGGGTTTAGTAACACTTTACATTTTATTAATCATTTTTATTTTATGTTTTTGGGGGGTTTTTTTTACACTTTATTTTTTTATTTGATTACTATTACAAGGGGGCAAGCAAGCCCCCCTATGTGATAGCATGGGCAGGTGACAGGTACTGTGTATGGAGACCCTCAAACTCTCCCCTGTCCTCCAATGCAACTATTTAAACACCAATCGTGTTTGAATAGCTGAATCCTCGACTACACTAGCTGAGGAATAACTGTGACCTTGGAAGGGATGTAATATGTGTCGTTTCTAGGGTCATTAGTTGCAGAAGGGATCAGGGAACGGATTTTCCCCACGTTCCTCCTACTTTCACAAGGAAAGCTGCTTCCCACAGTCCCAGACCCCCTGGAGTAACAGGAGAGTCTGGGAATCACCATGGGTGCTGCTGGAAGGGGTGGGGATTCATCCCTTTGACAGTCTCATATCGGAAAGCCCTTCATTGGCTCTTAGGGCCAGTTCACACTATAGAAACGCAGTCCAGATGCGTTCCAGATGCATCTTTGCATGCGTGCATTTGACACATTTTTGGTGCGTTCTGGTGCGTTTTTGACACGTTCCAGTACTTTTTTATGCATTCCAGTTAATTTTCCCTCTTTTTTCTTCAATTTAAATAGGAACATGTGCGTTCCAGTGTGTTTTTTATGCATTTCACAGTACAGTTCTGTGCAGAATAAATGCAGCCCGTTCTACTTTTTTCTCTGCAACCGGAACACACTGGAACTGCAAGCACTGATGTGAACTATGACACTGACAACCATATCACCTACTTTCTGTGCATTTTGGATACAGAAAAAAGAGCAAGTGAAACACATGTAGTGTGAACTGGCCCTTAAAGTCAATACCAAGATCACAACTGCAGTAGCAGCTGTGAGCTTGATATAACCACTTGTCTTCCACGTCGTTTATAAACCTACCTTGGTAGACAAGTAGTTAATCAAAATGTTTTCTGAAAGTTTCTTTACCCTTTTTTGCTCATCTCACCTCATTTACCACACAAAGTAGCAGCAATTTTTGAACTTCTCACCTAGGTGAGAATTTATTCCTGCCCCCTGCCTGTGCACAGCTGTGCTGAAAGGTTCTGCCACAATCAGACACTTTGGGACATCTGCACGTGTCATAATGGTGGTGCCCAGGTGTGTGTGTGGGGGGGTTAGAGTTATTCCCTAGGCCAGTGGTCTCCGGCCCTTTGTGGCCCTTTGCTTGCCTTTATCTGGCCCTTGGGGCACACTTCCTCCCACTAACACCAACATTTGGGCATAATTCCTGTCACTGATATCAACAGTTGGGCACTATTCCTACCTCTGACCCCATCAATGGGGCACTATACTTCCCACTGACACTAATGGTGGGGCATTTTCCTCCCACTGACACCAATGATGGAGCACTATTCCTCCCACTGATTCCAATGATTGGGCACTACTCCTCACACTGATACCAATGATGGGGCACTATTTCTCCCACTGACACTAATTATTAGGCACTACTCCTCACACTGATACCAATGATGGGGCTTTGTTTGCTGCCATTGACTCCAGGGCATTTTCTACTCCCACTGGCCACAGTCCGGCCCCCACAAAGTCTGAAAGACAGTAAACTGGCCCTTTGTTTGGAGACCCCTGCTCTAGGTGGACTGAAGTTCTGCTTTAATTTGATCTATTCTTCATTATTACTGTGTTTTTCAGTCTCCTTTTAATGTTCTCCCTGAGCTCCTGTACCTCTCATTTCTGTTTGTTTGGAATAAGTAGTGCCTGTTAGTTGCAGATCCCATAGTCCATAATCCATTTTTGAAGCCAGCAAGAGAAGGTGGGAACATGGCAAAAATGCACAGAGCCATCCTCTAACAGAAAGTCAGACCACAGCAAGAAAAAAAGAGATTTGGGGGAGGCTGAGCGCAATAGAAGGTCCTTTTCTGAGTTAAAGCGGAGTTCTAGTCACACTCTGAAAAATAAAAGTCAGCAGCTACAAAAACTGTAGCCACTCACCTGTCCCTCAGTATCTTCCCTGCAGCCAGTTTCACCAGCTGTCCGGTGCTCCCGGCGCCGGCATCTTCAGTGTGGCCACCTGGCTGTGACAGCTTGTGGCTTCATGGTCGGGTTCCATTATGCATTTGCGAGTAGCGCTGCGCTTTCTTAATGGTCCCATAATCTTCTGGGACCTGTCATGTGTCCCAGAAGATTATGGGGAGGGAAAGACAACTTCCACTTTCGATCGCCTAGGCAATCGCAGTGGCAGTGGGTACCTGTCAATTTCGGGTACCCTCTCCCCCAAAGGTGCCAATCCTTAATGGGAAGTGGGGGACCAGTCTTTAAAATGGAACTGCGTGTGTGTGTCACACCCTTGGGTGATGCTTGTGTTTGTGTAGTATTATGTTCAGCAGACTGTGTTCTTCTATTGTTGTGACTTAGATGACGTTCAGAGCACATTTTATGCCCAATTCATGCAAAACTCCCCGTAATCCCAAGGGGTTCACATACTTTTTCTTGCAACTGTATATAGGTTCAGCTCTCACCTGAATCTGGTGACACCTCCGATTATACCCAGAACACTTCAACACTCTGAGAATATTTTATATGGGTTTTATTGAAGAAGACAAACCCTGAAAAAGAACTAGCTGATTTAACACAGGTAATGTACATAAAACACAGATACCACTTTGCATAACACAGTTAGTAAGAAATCACTCTTCACTCGCCAAAGACTCCAAAAACTGACTAGTATCACACTGACTAGGGTGACATATGAGAGTGACATTGACACATGAACAATAACTGTTAATGAGGTTTAGCAGCTTATTGACATTTGCTATAGCAGTACAATCTAGAGCAGAAATGTCCTACCTAACCACTGGCCAGTGGGATGAAACTTAAAGTCTCTCAATGTTGGGGCCCTTTAATCAATGGAAGAGCGCTCACTCTCTGCATGGGAGAGTATTGGTAATCCAGGGGTAGCAGGATAGCACAGTCTCCTTTAAGCAGAATCTTCCAGTGAACATTGCAATAGGAAACAACAACACTTCAACAAAATCTTTACCATACAGGTGAAATCCTGAATTACTGACACTTGCTCAGTATATTTAAAGCAGCAAGCTTCTGTGAGGATTTGGAACTAAAACACACTTCTTCAGCTGCAGCACAAGTTTTGAGGAGACAATCACCAGTAATATAAAGAGACAGAGTTCTCTCATCAATCAGCAGCAGGAATAGCTAATTCTGAGCAGCTTGGGCTTTCCAAAATCTGTGTCACTCTGAGAATTAGCAGGCTTTCTCATGACCATTCTCCAGAGATGAACAGCAAATGCAGCAATATGAAAATCCCCTTTCATCACAGAGTACTCACTGTTTCTGGATTGTCCTCTAGATAGCATTAGACAGCAGTAGAAATCCTCTCTCTTTCAGCAGCTCCAGACTTTGAGAGACACATGCACTTGAGTGGCTGTAATCCTGAGTGTCAGGCAGGACAATCCTTAGTTTGCACACTGTCCTCCTGCAACAATTTCTCTGCTACACACTCCCGGCCCAGCCCATGGGTTCTAGCAGCACAGAGAGTGAGACTCTGTGACTTTACACCAGGAGCCCTTGCTCCATGCGGTCCCCTGAAAATGTCTGCCTCCCCACATGTGCTTCTTCTTCCTTTTCCCCTCTCCTTTCCTCCACAGCCAATCATAGGTCCAGCTGCAACAGTGCTGCTATGGGTGGATCTTTCTCAGCTGTAGCAACACCTAATCAGAGCACAGTCCTGCTTTTCCTGTCTGTCACTCACAAAGAGGGAAAAGAAAAAAAATGCTTTGCAACTGCTGTTTAAAATTTAAAGCAACCAGCACATCTCTCTCTCTCTCTCTCTCTCTCTCTATTTATTATAACCAGAGTATAGTGTGAGTTTAAGTACTATTTTAGGAAAGAATTTTCCTAATTTTTTTTTCCTTTGTAGATTTCCTCTAGGACAAGAAGAGAAAGGATACCTTACCAATGAGATACCTGTGACAAAAGAATGCTGCCTAGGAAATGGAACCATTCCCTACTACCTATGTAAATCCATTTCTGGGTCAGCGACGTACCCATACATTGCTGGACTTTCAGTGCTTATACCAGAGTGGTGCCTACAGCTGCAGACATTATTATTTTTATTATTATACAGGATTTATATATCGCCAACAGTGTGCGCAGTGCTTTACAAAATGAAGGTAGACAGCTACAATACAATTTGGTACAAGAGGAAACAGAGGTCCCTGCTCAATAAAGCTTACAATTTTAGAGACCCTGGTTGCCGCTACACAGGCGTGCGCAATTTTAACCGCTTCCCAACTGCCCTATAGCAGAACTACTGCTACAGGGTGGCAGGGCTGCGCAAAATCACGTGTATATATACATGATTTTTTATTTCCAGGTAGGGGGCATGTGCTGCTAGTGCGCCCTAACTGTGCCGCCATTGGCAGCTTCAGCTGTCGATCACCGAATCCTGGCCAGTAATCCCCCGCCGGCACCCAGCGATCGCCAAGTATCACTGATGGGGGAGAGGTCTGTATGTAAACAATACAGATCTCTCCCCTGTCAGCTTCTGCACACTGCATAGCAGAGCCATACAAAGCAGTGTGCTTACAGTGTAAAGCACAGCACACAGTATAACACCACACAGCATAGTTATCCCTTTGATCGCCTTAGATGTTAACCCCTTCCTGCCCAGTGTCATTAGTACAGTGTCAGTGCTTTTTATTAGCACTGATCACTGTACTAGTATTACTGGGGATGTCAGTGACAGTTAGTCAGTTCCCCCCCCCCCCCTCAGTGTCAGAATATCCGCCGCAGTCCCGCTATAAGTCGCTGATCCCCGCCATTACTAGTATAAAAAAAAAATTACAATATATACTGCCATATGTAAACGCTACAACTTTCACGTAAACCAATTAATTTACATGTATTGGGATTTTTTTTTAGCAAAAACATGTAGCAGAATACATCTTGGCCAAAATTTATGATGAAATTTAATTTTTTTAGATGTTTTTTACTGGATATGTTTAATAGCAAAAAGTCAAAAATAGTTTTTTGCTCAAAATTGTCGGTCTTTTTTTTCCACCGAAAGAAAGCTCCATTTGTGGGGAAAAAAAGAACTTAAATTGCATTTGAGTGCAGCGTTGCATGACAGCACAATTGTCAGTTAAAGTAATGCAGCTTCATATCACAAAAAATGGCCTGGTCAGGAAGGGGGGTAACTCCTCAGGAGGGCAAGTTGTTAAAGCGTGACATGTTTGGTATCTATCTACTCAGCATAACATCATCTTTTATATTTTACAAAAAAAATGGTTTATGTATTTTTTTTGCACTAAAATTAAAAAAAAGTGTACTTTTTCCCAAAAAATTGTGTTTGAAAAACTGCTGCGTAAATACAGCGTGACATAACAAAAAAATGCAAAATGTATTCTCTAGGGCAGCCTTTCTCAACCTTTTTAACACAGAGGAACCCTTGTCACAACCTTCCAGCAGTGGTGGATCTAGCTTTTGTGCTGTCCTAGGCAACACAAAAATCAGCCGCTCCAACCTTCCCCACCGAGAAAGTCTGACACAGATTAACACCCCCCACCCACTGTGGAGAGAGCATAACACTGACCAATAACCCCCCAAAGGAGAGAGCCTGATACTGACCAACGCCCCCCCCCAACCAAATGCGGAGAGAGCACAACACCAACCAGCAACCCACCCCCCAAAGGAGAGAGCCTGACACCAACCAACACCACATCCCCTCCGCCCAAATGCGGAGAGAGCATAGCATCAACCAACAACCCACCCCCCCAAAGGAGAGAGCCTGACACCAACCAACCCCCCCTCCCCCCCCTCCCACTACCACCATATACAGGGCACTGCCTCATACACCAACTGCCACCCCCTCCCATCACTGGCAAGAGAGAGAAAGAAACTCATAGACACTCACCTTCACAGCTCCGGACATTCCCAGGAATGAGAGTCGGGCTCTGCATACATCAAGCAGCCTGCACGCTCTCTTGGCTCCCACCTGGTCCCCATGCGGCGTGTGTTCCTTCTTCCAGGGGGCAGCGTTGCCCCCCTGAAAAATGCCGCCCTAGACAAATGCCTTGTTTGCCTTGTGGTAAATGCGCCCTTGCTTTCAGGTCTCAGGGAACCCCTGCTAAAATTGGCTTTATCTACAATTCATGATACATAAAGGTGGGAATACGCGATTAAAAAATTGACCGATCGGTCATCCGATGACCGAGAGGCACGTTCGTTTGTCGAAATTGTGGCCCACATTAACTGATGTAAAAAAATTGTTCATCGGGCAATACGTAGTGTGGACGTCTTCTGTACAAGTAGAAGTGATGCAGTGTGCGTGTGACCTTGTAGCCACACCCTTCTGACCAGAACGTACGAGCAATATACACAATTAACAGCAATGAGTATAATATAGTTTATTATATTATCTATATACATAAATAGTGATACATAAAATACAATATACATAATTCTGGTTTCATTATTTCATTAGGCCAATCTACTTTTAACATTTGGATTTTTCGTTAGTGTTTATGAAGATTCCTTGGACATAAACATCGGGGTCATCTTCTGTTTCTGCTCATGCGTGATAGCGCTTGATAGATTTTTTCCGTACGACCGTCATACCACAGCATAGAAAATCGGTTGTTCATATGGGAAATGACAACATTTTTCACTGTTGTTCAACTGGATTTTTTTGTTCACAACATCATTATCGGTTAAAACATCCTGCTCATCAATGAAGAGAAAATCGTTCGATCAGTGGTTCCAAAAATTCTAGTTGATCGTTAGATCAGTGGTTCCTAAATTTTTCATACGATTTTCTTACCGTGTGTACGGGGCATTAGTGTGATGGTCAGAGGTAAGAATTCTCCTTACAATTGTGGCCATTGGGAAGAATTACCCCCTTATAGATAGCTAAAAAGATCAATGGTGTCAGTGGGAACTTACCTGAGAGGCAAAAATTGCTCATTGCTCATGGAACCCCTGGCAACCTCTGAAGGAATCCTAGTTAAAAAACCCTGTTCTAGGGCCTCTGCTTTCAACCTCCCTGGAGGTATTCCCGAGTGTAGCTCGGGGTAAAGTTTCAGCACCACAAGTGGTAACCCCGAGCTACACTCGGGAATACCTTGCTCCGGGATCCCTTCTGCACTTACCTTGTCCTGCGTTCCCGCAATGTCCCCCCCTGCAGCATCCCCAGCAATGTCCTCCGGCCGATGCTGGCATCTGTCTTCAGGGTTCCGTTCCCTGCAATGTCAGGACGTATGGGGACTGAACTGGCGGGAAATTTAAAAATGTCAAAAAGTGACATTCACTCAATACACTAAAATCACATAGTAAAACATTACTGTATCAAACCATTTCACATACATTTTGTCTAGAGATGAGCGAATTATTCAAAAATTCGGTTCGGCTGATTCGCCGAATTCGCGGAATAAATTCAATTCGAGCCAAATATATTCGCTGCGAATTTAACTTATAAAAAGGGTGTTTCTAGGCTTCAGAGAGCCTTTATATTAGTGCAGAACACTGTACCCTTAATATAAATGCCCTTGGAGTCTGCTGGGGAAGAGAAATAATACTGTCAGTCAGTATGACATGCAGATGAGTGCCGTCGATCTTAGAATCACCGCACACTTCACTCATTTGGGCAGTCACGGGGCCAAAACCAGAGTGTGGAGCCACAGTGTGGCGGTGGAGGCAGCAGCAATGGGAGGCCATACAGCACCCTATGACAAAATGGAACCCACCAGCAGTGTGAGGAGACCTGAAAGTGGCACATGGCAGAGTGTGGCGATGGAGACAGCAGCAATGGGAGGCCGTACAGGGACCCATGACACACTCTGGACCTGGCAGCAGCATGAGGAGGCAGTACAGGGGCCCATGACAGATTACGGGCCTGGCAGCAGCATGAGGAGTCGGTATGGGGGCCCATGGCAGATTACGGGCCTGGCAGCAGCATGAGGAGGCGGTACAGGGGCCCATAGCAGAGTGGCGGAGCGTAAGCAACTAAAATTGAAGGCCATACAGAGGCCTATGTTAAAAAGTCCCCCCAGCAGCAGCGTGGGGAGACGACTATCAAGAGTCCAATGGCAGAGTGGCGGAGCGGAAGCAGCTTCAATTGAAGGCCATACACAGGCCTAGGTTAAAAAGTCCCCCCAGCAGCAGTGTGGGGAGACGACTATCAAGAGTCCAATGGCTGAGTGGCGATCCGGGAAGTCAGCGTTGTGATTGCAGATGCAATGCAGAAATTTTATGAGGTAATGCCATGGGTGCGAAGAAGATCATATACCGTCGTACTTCCATCCATAAGACGGAACAACCTGCGAACCGGGAGCTTTATTGCCCTGACCCGCTGAGCAGCTTCTGGGATACCCAAGAGTTTGGCTTCTGTGGGGAATATGGTTGAAAAAAACTGAAACTTAAAGGCATGTTGACGGAAGGGCACCAGTGTCAGTGCTCCGGAGGGAATATAGCTTCAAAGCTGACACTTAAAGGTATATCGACGGTCAGAGACCACAAGAAGTGGAGCTTGCGTCTTAAATCGACTGAATGTGGCAGACGTGAAACGTCTATGGACCGTATATGAAACGGGTTGTTCCTCTTTCTGGAATAAGTGTTGGAAATGGCCACTCTTTTTGGTGTGGCGTTTTGTCTATTTAATTCCGATAACGGACTCTACTCCTCCGTGCAATCTAGTTACGAGACCCTGGGCAGGTCTGGGTCCAATTTGTGGTAGAGACTGGTTTTGTTCAGCCATGCTTGAGCGAGTAATAACAGGTCTGTGCTGCCCTTTGGTGTCTGGCTTAATGCGCACAACACTGAACGTCCCAGCATTTGTCAACGATTTGCCGTTAAGTGATGCAAACCCGCTGAACCACGTTCATGAGGAGCCGGTACAGGGGGCCATGAATCAGTATGGACCTGGCAGCAGTGTGAGGAGACCCGAAAGTGGCACATGGCGCAGGGTGGCGGTGGAGGCAGCAGTATTCGGAAGACATACACAGGACTAGTTTAAAAAGCGGAAGCCGTCAGCAGCGTGAGCAGACGACAGAGGCACATGGCGCAGGGTGGCGGTGGAGGCAGCAGTATTCGGAAGCCATACACAGGCCTAGGTTAAAAAGCGGAAGCCGTCAGCAGCATGAGCAGACGACAGAGGCACATGGCGCAGGGTGGCGGTGGAGGCAGCAGTATTCGGAAGCCATACACAGGCCTAGGTTTAAAACTGGAACCCAGCAGCGTGAGCAGACGACAAAGACGCACATGGCAGAGGATGGATCTGGCAGCAGTATGAGAAGGCGGTACAGGGGCCCGTGGCACAGTGTGGTGATGGGGGCTACAGCAACTGGATGCCAGAAAGTGGCCGATAGGGCTATATACTGCATGGAATTATAAAGTTGTAAAGACAGCGGCCTATAAGGCTATACACACTATAACAATCATGATTTGATTGACCATTGGCCTATAAGGCTATACACAGCATGAATATCATGACTTATTCTGAGAGTGGTTTGGAAGGCTATATACAAAAAGTAATTCATGAGCTGTCCGGACAGCGGACAATAAGTACATATATACAAATCAATTCATCAGCTGTCCAGCCAGCGGCCTCAAAGGCGACACATATAGAAAGCAATTCATGAGCTGTTCAGACAGCGGCCTCTAAGGCGACAGATATACAAAGCAATTCCCGAGGTGTTCAGGGAGCGGCCTGAACGGCTAGGTTATTACTAAATATATTTTTGTGGCCAAACATCGGCCTATAAATAGATGTCTACACAGTGACAAAAAATTATGTCGCCAGACAGCGGCCCCTAAGGCGACAGATATACAAAGCAATTCCCGCGAGCGCACAGGGCCCACAGTGTCTGAGGATGGACGTTGGCGCAGAAAGGCAGAGACCAACTGACTACATAGGTGGTTTTTATAGTACTTTATTTTGCCTCCCTCTCAGCAGGTGTGAAAAAGGCCACCATTTTTGAAAGGTAGCGAGGGTCCAACAAGGTGGACAGCCAAAAGTCATCCCTCTGTCTGATGGTTATTATTCGGCTGTCGCTACGCAAGCAACCGAGCATGCTATGGGCCATTTGTGCCAAGGAATGCGAGGGACTCCCTGCCTCCATCTCCACAGCATACTGCCACGGTGCGTCTGGGTCCTCTGTCTCCTCCTCCTCCTCTACCAGATGCTCCTGCTCCTCCACTCCTGTCCGCTGAGTGGAAAAACCACCCATTTCACTCAATAATTCCTGAGCACCAATGTCCTCCTCTACCTCCTCCTCTTCTTCCTGTCCTGCCCCCACAGGGGTCATGTGGCGTTGAGATCTGTGCGCCACGTCTACCGCACCCTGACCAGCCATTGTTAACAGCATTTGTTCCAGGACGTGCAACAGAGGAATGACGTCGTTCATCCCATAGTCCTGCCAACTCACGAATAGCGTGGCCTCCTCAAAGGGCCTGAGCAAGCGGCAGGTGTCACGCATGAGCTGCCAATGGCTGACATCTAAGTTACACAGGGGAGTACCTTTATCCGCTTGTAACATCAGGAAATCGGTGATGGCCTTTCGCTGTTCGTAAAGGCGGTCTAACATATGTAGGGTTGAATTCCACCTTGTTGCAACGTCGCAGATCAGGCGATGCTGTGGAATTCCGTTCTGCCGCTGCAGCTCAAGGAGGGTGTGCTTTGCGGTGTAGGAATGGCTGAAATGCATGCAAAGTTTACGTGACATTTTAAGGATGTCTTGCAGTGGGATGGTGGATTTTAGGAACCGCTTGACAACCAGATTGAACACGTGAGGCATGCATGGCGCATGGCACAACCTTCCTTGACGCAGAGCAGACACCATGTTCTTTCCGTTGTCGGTCAACATGGTTCCGATTTTCAGTTTGCGCGGAGACAGCCATCTGTCGATTTCTCTGTTCATTACACTCAGAAGTTCCTCCCCTGTGTGACTATGTTCGCCAAGGCATACCAGGTGCAGCACAGCGTGACACCGTTGCGCCCTGCACATGTGATATGCCGGTCGGGTAATGGGACTTGGCACGGGGGTGGCGGCTGAGGACACGGCGGAAGAAGAGGTGGTAGAGGCGGACATCTTTGCTGGACCAAGGACGTGCAAACGTGGAGGCAAAAGCGGCGTGACCTGTCCAAGTTGCTGGTGCGGCTGTGCCGGCACCACGTTCACCCAGTGGGCCGTAAATGACATGTACTGTCCCTGACCGTAGTTACAGCTCCACACGTCGGCGTTGCCGTGCACTTTGGCAGAGACCGACATGTTCAAAGACTGGCCCACCATCTCTTCTACATGTGAATGCAGGGCTGGCACTGCCTTTTTGGCGAAGAAATTCCGGCTTGGCACTCTCCACCGCGGCTCGGCACAAGCCATCATTTCTCGGAAAGGTGCTGAGTCCACCACTTGGAAAGGGAGGGACTGCAGCACCAGCAACTTGGACAGGAGGACGTTCAGCTTCTGCACCGTCGGGTGCGTGCTCGCAAACTGTTGTCTCTTGGAAACGGATTCCAAGAAAGACTGCTGACGGAATCCGTGAAGAGGAGTAGCAGGAGAAGGAGCATCTGAACGAGCGGAAGATGCCAACGAGCGACAACTCCCCTCAGCAGAGGTGTTGGAGCCTTGACTGGCTGATAGAGGGTGATTGACGTCGGGTGACGGAGCAAGTAACGGAGCGGGTGATGGAGCGGGGGCTGGGGCAGGCAGAACCGCTGTATCTTTATCACGGTTTTCCCAGGCCACCAAATGGCGACGCTGCATATGCTGCCGCAACGCTGTAGTCCCAACATTGGCCCCCTGGCCACGCTTGACTTTCTGGCCACATAGTCGACATACGGCTACGTTTACTTCCTCGGGCGGCTTGACAAAAAATTGCCACACCGCCGAGTAGGAAACTTTGCCCCCGCTACTCCTCACTGGCTGACTGCTACTTCCTCCGTGCACACCGGCACCACTACTGGCCGTGGTGGTAGGCTGCAGTGGAGCTGGTGCTGTACTCCGTGGCCGTTTGGCTCCACTGACACTGCTGCGACCCTGCTGCCTCCTGGGCAACCCACCGACTGTTTTGCTCGCTGGCAAGCTGGCACCCTCTTCTCCTGATGATGCGGAAGCAATAGCCTGATGACGACGAGGCTGCCAAGTGCGATCAGCCTCATCATCATCAATTAGGGTCTCCACGTCACTACTAGCCCCCTCGGCTGCGTGTGGGTCAGGAGACAGACCTGTCTCTAGACCGGCTACCTCGCCACTCTCCTCGCCACTACTTCTTCGCCTGGCTGCTGAAGAGGCGGATGTCTCCCCCCGTTCCTGACCGCCCTCTGTTAGCTCTTCCTCACTGTACAGTGGGGCTGAGCCCACAGCATGCGATACTTCGCTTGGTGAGGGAACACCAAAGGACAGGGGCAGGTCGAGGACACGTGATTTCAGTGGGCTTGCTCCCGGGCCATGCCAACTAATGGTTGTGTCTGACGTACCCACCGACCGTTGGCTGTAGGTGTCAGAGGTGACCTGGGAAGAGGAAGACGACCGAGTCAACCAATCGATGACGGCAGGGTTGTCGGTGGAGACACGACCGCTGGATGACACCGGGAGCACTGGCCTCTGGCTGCGACTAGTGCTGCCTCGACCCCTTCCTCTGCTGCCACGTCTGCTCGCTCCTGAAACATTGCCTCCTCTGCCACTCCTCTGCGTGTTGTCTGACATACTCTTTAATTCAATAAGCACCCCAAAAATAAAAACGGATTTAACTCTTTGAACGTACAATAGTTGTTGTGAAGCAGAAAGTCAGTTTATTTAGCACAATCGGTCAATTGCAGCTTGCCGTTGGCTGGAAACTGTACGTTTATGTCACTGGAATGCACTAATCACCTAAAAAATATTACCGCCACCCGGCGTGTAAATGGATCTAACTCTTTGAACGTACAATAGTGGTTGTGAAGCAGAAAGTCAGTTTATTTAGCACAATCGGTCAATTGCAGCTTGCCGTTGGCTGGAAACTGTACGTTTGTGTCACTGGAATGCACTAATCACCCAAAAAATATTACCGCCAGCCGGCGTGTAAATGGATTTAACTCTTTGAACGTACAATAGTGGTTGTGAAGCAGAAAGTCAGTTTATTGTACACAATCGGTCAATTGCAGCTTGCCGTTGGCTGTAAACTGTACGTTTATGTCACTGGAATGCACTAATCACCCAAAAAATATTACCGCCAGCCGGCGTGTAAATGGATTTAACTCTTTGAACGTACAATAGTGGTTGTGAAGCAGAAAGTCAGTTTATTTAGCACAATCGGTCAATTGCAGCTTGCCGTTGGCTGGAAACTGTACGTTTATGTCACTGGAATGCACTAATCACCCAAAAAATATTACCGCCAGCCGGCGTGTAAATGGATTTAACTCTTTGAACGTACAATAGTGGTTGTGAAGCAGAAAGTCAGTTTATTTAGCACAATCGGTCAATTGCAGCTTGCCGTTGGCTGGAAACTGTACGTTTATGTCACTGGAATGCACTAATCACCCAAAAAATATTACCGCCAGCCGGCGTGGAAATGGATTTAACTCTTTGAACGTACAATAGTGGTTGTGAAGCAGAAAGTAAGTTTATTGTACACAATCGGTCAATTGCAGCTTGCCGTTGGCTGGAAACTGTACGTTTATGTCACTGGAATGCACTAATCACCCAAAAAATATTACCGCCACCCGGCGTGTAAATGGATCTAACTCTTTGAACGTACAATAGTGGTTGTGAAGCAGAAAGTCAGTTTATTTAGCACAATCGGTCAATTGCAGCTTGCCGTTGGCTGGAAACTGTACGTTTATGTCACTGGAATGCATTAATCACCCAAAAAATATTACCGCCACCCGGCGTGTATATGGATTTAACTCTTTGAACGTACAATAGTGGTTGTGAAGCAGAAAGTCAGTTTATTGTACACAATCGGTCAATTGCAGCTTGCCGTTGGCTGGAAACTGTACGTTTCTATCACTGGAATGCACTAATCACCCAAAAAATATTACCGCCAGCCGGCGTGTAAATGGATTTAACTCTTTGAACGTACAATAGTGGTTGTGAAGCAGAAAGTCAGTTTATTTAGCACAATCGGTCAATTGCAGCTTGCCGTTGGCTGGAAACTGTACGTTTATGTCACTGGAATGCACTAATCACCCAAAAAATATTACCGCCACCCGGCGTGTAAATGGATCTAACTCTTTGAACGTACAATAGTGGTTGTGAAGCAGAAAGTCAGTTTATTTAGCACAATCGGTCAATTGCAGCTTGCCGTTGGCTGGAAACTGTACGTTTGTGTCACTGGAATGCACTAATCACCCAAAAAATATTACCGCCAGCCGGCGTGTAAATGGATTTAACTCTTTGAACGTATAATAGTGGTTGTGAAGCAGAAAGTAAGTTTATTTTGCACAATCGGCAAACTGCAGCACCAACTGTGCACGACAGCCACCAAAAAAAAAAAGGGTGTATGTCACTTTAAATTTTCGATTCTTTGATAGCTGTGGCCCTAAGTAACGATTCTGTGTCCCTGAGTAACGATTCTGTGTCCCTGAGTAACGATTCTGTGTCCCTGAGTAACGATTCTGTGGCCCTAAAGTCTCTGTGGCCCTAACTCTGTCCCTTAATACAGACAGGTCTGTCTCTCTTGAATGACCGGAGGCTAATGGAGAATTCTAAGATGGCCGCGATTTATAGTGCTGGCTGGCTGCTGTTTGGCTAATGCGATCACATGTCATGAATGCATTATGGGTCAGCGCGCCTTGTCTGCGCGCCTTCCCAGAGATCCCCGCCCCATCTTCTCTGTCCATTTTCTCCGTGGCCACACATGTCGCCGCCATTTTTGGGAAAATTCGATTCGTGCATCCGAAGTTTGCTAATCTTCGGATTCGTCGCGAATAGAATTTTTCCAAATCTTCGGAACGAATTCCACTTCGTCATGTTCGATTCGCTCATCTCTAATTCTGTCCCTAGTGCTTTGTCCTGTGCCCTGCCTGCATTTTGACTGTTCTTTCTGCCTGGAAACTGAGAGATGTCCATGGCGTCCAAAAAGCATCCCTTTAGGTAAAAAGCGGTTTTAGATCAGCTAGAGAACAGCGATAGTAAATCAGAACCACTTGCAGAATTGAGTGATAATTATTTGTGGGGAAATTCGTCATCAGACACTGAAAACAATTCTGTGACTTTGCTCAGTGATGTGCGAACTTGGCACTATATTTCAAATTTCAGTGTTTTTGGTTTGATTACATTATTGAAATAAATTTAGTATTATTATATTATTATTTTGTATGATTATTTATTAAATTACAATTTATGATTTCGTGTTTCAAATTTTAACATACCCGGGATGTTTACTAGACTCTTATTCGGACAGATTTCAGGGAATTATTCCTAAAAATTACAGGCCTACAATAAAAAAACTACAAATTTCCATGCAAAAAAATGTACCGCTTTGAGTACAGAAATACTGACTTAATCAGACCGCTAGGGAGGTTAAAACATATATATTGTTCGAGGGCTCTATGACATTTTCCCATGTAAAATCAAAGTGTGGCCTAATGCTGAAATGAAAATGTTTTTGCCTTTATTTATTTTTATTTATTACAGGTACTTATATAGCGCTGTCAATTTACGCAGCACTTTTACATATATATTGTACATTCACATCAGTCCCTAACCCTCAAGGGGCGTACAATCTAAGGTCCCTAACTTACATTCATACATACTAGGGCCAATTTAGACAGGAGCCAATTCACCTACCAGCATGTCTTTGGAGTGTGGGAGGAAACCGGAGTACCCGCAGGAAACCCACGCAGGCACAGGGAGAACATGCAAACTCCAGGCAGGTGGTGCCAGGGTTGGGATTAGGGCCAATTTAGACAGGAGCCAATTCACCTACCAGCATGTCTTTGGAGTGTGGGAGGAAACCGGAGTACCCGCAGGAAACCCACGCAGGCACAGGGAGAACATGCAAACTCCAGGCAGGTGGTGCCAGGGTTGGGATTCGAACCAATGACCCTAGTACTGCCAGGCGGAAGTGCTAACCATTTAGCCACTGTGCTGCCCATTAGATTTAGTTTGCTGTTGCTCTTCCGCCTTATAACTATTAGAATACAGGATTTATCCAGCGCCAACAGTTTACGCAGCGCTTTACAACAGGGCAGACAGTGCCATTACAATACATGAACTATCTCTTCCCTCCTTCTTCAACTAACCAAGTCATGGGTTGTGGGATGTAGTTTAGGAAGCAGGTGACCTTATGGCAGTGATGTCCCTGTATGGAGCAGCCAGTGCCGTCCATGTGACAAGTCCTAATTACTGGTTCTCACTGGGAGAGAGGAGGGGGGCGGGGGGTTAATTGAGGGAAGCGGGTGAGTCCGGTGTGACGTCAGCCGATGGGCTGGCTCCCTGGGATTGGCGGTGGGCGGGGCCGGTTCAGTCAGTCTGGTCCCGGAGCACGGACCGGAGCGGGCGGAGGGGGAGGATGTTGCCCGGCCGGAGGAACGTTTATGTGTTGCTGGACGTGCTGTGCGTTTGTGTCGGTGAGTAGTACGCCTTCAGGTCGGTTGTTTCCTGAGGTAGGGAAGGTGTGGGAGTTGCTGGCACTGGTCTCCGTCCACGTATCTGGCTTCTTCCCACCTGGGGATTGGTGTGTGTGCTCTCCTCATGTCTTTGTGCCGTATTCCCCGGTCTCACTCCCCGCGCAGTGCCCCGTCTTTGCGTGTCGCTCCTCCCTGCCTTGCTTTTCCTGAAGCCTTTCCCTCAGCACCCCGTTTATTGACTGTGCTCCCAGCTGCTTCCTCTTTGTTGTGCCTCCTTAGCCGTGTCTATGGAGCAAGCCTCTCCATAACAAACATGACCCCCCACCAGGTTCAGCAGCACTCCCTCCCTGCCCCAGGCATGTACATTGTTTACCTGTGTGCTGCTGGGACATGCCACCAGCTCACGCTCTCCCCTACCTCACACACTTCTCTGCATGGTCAGCTAAATCTCATAGCAAAACCTTGTTTTTTTCCCTTTAGGTTTAGGCAGAGTGCAAAGATTAAACCCTTGGTAGTTTTTTTTTTACAGTATTTGTTTCTTTGGAGAGATTCAACTTCACTTCCTGACCTGGAGACACGCAGGAGGAAAATCCTGTCCTAGTTGTCACTGCAACAAGTGTCCCTAATGGAAGACTCCTCCCACTTTAGGCCCTATTCACACCTTGTAATGCGAAGCTCCAAAACACTCAGGCAGAAAAAAAAAATCAAATTTCTCATGCCTATGATTCACACCTGCATTCCAAGTCGCCTGAAACTCAGAAGTTTTGTAGTTCAATTCAGGCAGATTGGCGTGTTTTAGATGCTTTTTTTTCCTCTCCGTATTAGTGCAAAGAGCCCCGGTTCACACAGGATCAACAATGAAATCGTGCAATTTCTAAGTCGAGCGGCGGTGCGACTTGATAGACATCTGTTCGACTTCATGCACCGATGTCTATGCAAGTCGCACCGCAAATAAGCAAAAGTAGGGCAGGAACTACTTTTCTAATGGGTGCAATTTTGGCAAAGTCACACCAACTTAGAATGGTTCTGTTGCCGATCATTGCATGCAATTTGAACAGTCGAATCACATGACAATTCGCATCAGTGTAAATCAGGGCTTAAACACGCATTTCGTGAATTTTTTGGGGGCATCTTTGCATGTTTTGTTGCAAGTTTTTAGAGCAGTTTTCTGCTCAAATGGACAGCACAGTGACTAAATGGTTTGCACTTCCGCCTGTCAGTACTAGGGTTGTTAATTCAAATTCCAACCATGGCACCACCTGCCTGGAGTTTGCATGTTCTCCCTCTGCCTGCGTGGGTTTCCTCCGGGTACTCCAATTTCCTCCCATACTCCAAAGACATGCTGGTAGGTGAATTGGATCATGTCTAAATTATCAGTATGTGTGAATGTAAGTTAGGGACTTTAGACTGTACATCCCTTGAGGGTTAGGGACTGATGTGAATGTACAATATATATGTAGAGCGCTGTGTAAATTGACGGTTCTATGCAAGTACCTGAAATAATTATGTAAACGTTGACCAGCCCACACGTGAGGTATTACCACGAACGTCAACAAGAGGATTAATTTTTAGTGCCAGATCTCCTGTGTAAAATTAAAAAAATGCAGTGGCTACTTCCACCTGGCAGCACTAGTTTTGTTGGTTTAAATCCCAACCATGGCACCACCTCCTGGAGTTTGCATGTTCTCCCTGTGCCTGCGTGGGTTTCCTGCGGGTACTGCGGTTTCCTCGCACACTCCAAAGACATGCTGGTAGGTTAGTTGGCTCCTGTCTAAATTGTCCCTAGTATGTATGAATGTGAGTTAGGGACCTTAGATTGTACACCCCTTGAGGGTTAGGGACTGATGTGAATGTACAATATATATATGTAAAGTGCTGCGTAAATTGACGGCACTTTATATGTACCTGAAATACATGTAAAAAAAAAATTAATAAATGTTAAATACAATAAACACAAATAACAATTATCATAAATAAAATATGTAAAAAATAACCCCTAACCCTAAACAAATTAATAAAAATGGCAATAAAACAAAAACCCTAACAAAATAAATAAGACAATACATAAAATATTAACCCCTAACACAAACTTTCACCACTAATGCTATCCCCCAACCCGAACACGCATCCCCTAATCTTAAAACCCAATCCTAACTATAACGCCTAACCTTAATCCTAACCCCTCACCCTAACAAAGAAAAAAGAATAATAATAAAAATAATAGATCATTGAAAAGCTAAAAAAACTGGCAACAAATGATAGATATTTTTCTTGGCTATTAAAAAAATGAAAAAGCTGAAAAAGGTGCATAAATACAAGCGACAAACACCCAAGGAAAAAAAAACACTAAAAAATGTGATACTCATGTGTGAATGCAGCCATATTCCTGTTCTCAAAATATTGGATTTTCCTTTTGCTTTCCACTGTTGGGAAATTCCTGCTGGTACCCCAGTAAGGATATACATATAATACGTCCATCACACACATTCGTGGAGATGGTGAGAAATTAAAGTAGAACTAAAGGAAAAATCTGTTGGGTCTTGAATATTGTGCCCAAACGTTTATTCAAGTGATCACAACACTAAAGTACAACATTTCAGAACCATGTGGGAGCCCTGTAGTATCACAGGCCTGGCGAAAGGGCTCGTGTGGCTCCAAATCATTGCACTTTACCGCTGTGTTGAATAAATATTTGGTTAACTTTTTCGGGGATCCATAGTGTGCTGGCAATGTATACTGTTGCACAGAAAGGAAACCGCAAAAAAAATAGCGGCAGAGCGCAGTGCATATATGCCGATGACGTCACCAACTGCTACTAAAGTAAATATCTCCTAAAAGGCGCATGTTTAGAAGATATTTACTGTATAGCTAAGATTTATTATAGGCTTACCTGTAGGTATGAATCAAAAAGTGGACTTGAGGTTACGATGGCAGCTGAAGGAGGTTGCACAAGTGCTGTGATGCTTTGCTTTAACGTGGGCAGTACCACTATCTAACACTACCCATTGCTTTTTTTTTTTGGTTATTTGTAGCATTTATAGGTGTTGTTGTTCCCGTAGACTTTAATGGGAAGTCCTATCCTATTTGGAGATTTTCCTTCACTTCCTGTCCCATGGCCAAAACCAGAAGTGAGAGGAAATCCTTGATTCTAATTCTGTTCTGTTTGTTCCTGTTCTGGTGACAACCCAAAATCTGGGTTTTTATTTGCTTTCAATGATAATGGTAAACAGGAAAAGTAGGTTGAATCTCCCAAACAGGGCCACAGAAAGCAGTAAAACCTGACAGGTGTTCTTAGTCCCTCTCCCCTCTATCCAAAAAAAAAAAAAAAAAAATAGTTTTGCTTGCAGTGGTACCTTATTATACTCTAACCACCTCTGTACTGGGCACTTTTGCCCCCTTCCTGCCCAGGCCAATTTTCAGCTTTCAGCGCTGTCACAATTTGACAATTGTGCGGTAATGAAACACTGTACCCGTATGAAATTTTGATCAATTTTTCACACAAATAGAGATTTCTTTTAGTGGTATTTAATCAACACTGTTGTACAAATTTTGTTGTAAAATTTTGCAAATAACTAATCTTTATACAAAAAACTAGGCCAAAATGTATGCTACATTTCTTTGGTGAAAATAACCTAATTCAATGTGTGTTATTTAGTCTGTAGGAAAGTTATAGATTGAGTCCACAGACTATAGTATATATCTGAAAATCGATAAATCCTGATGTACATATGGCTGATCTCATTTATTGAGGCCCAAAAACACAAGGACAGTACAAATAACCCCCAAATTACCACTTTTCAGAAAGCAGACAGTCTGAGGTATTTAATAAGAGGCATGGCGATTTTTTTGAAGTTGTAATTTTTTGCCATAATTTTATGGAAAATGAAGAAATACATTTTTTTTCTTTTACATACTGACACCAATGCAGTACAGCATCAGCATATAACTGCCAGTGATCAGGTACACATACTGGTGACAGTGTTAAAAAAAAATATATATACAGACGCCATTTTTTTGTTTTCTGTTATTTTGAAAGTGTAAATGATGGAAATAAAATCTAACTTTTGTTGACATATTATAAGAATGTCTAATCTGTAATTTGATGCCTTTTGGAGATTTTTCCATCTTTCCTTGGCTTCTTTATGCACATTAATACAAATTTTTAGCTGGGGTGGCCAAACTTTTGATCCCTACTGTATTTATGTGTGTGTGTGTGTGTGTGTGTATGTATGTATGTGTGTATATATATATATATATATATATATATATATATATATATATATATATAATTTTTTTTTCTTTAACCAGAGCAATACAATGTTACCATAGTAACATTGTACTACTCTGGGCAAGTGATCAGGATTGTTTTTTTTATGATTGCTTATACCAGTGAATTTCATTGGTATAACCCACCATTTTTACTGAATGAAACAGATTCATTCAGTAGTTATTGTGATCAGTAGTGATTGGCCACAGCTGATGACATGGTACAGATGGGCTGTGATTGGCACTGTCTGTAGGATGTGATCACAGCTAGCAGCACAGTTCTAAGCAATGAATGGCATGAAAGGAAGCCATTCATTGTTTACAACTGTTGTGATCTGTGATTGTCACAGTGATCACATGGCACTGGGCCAGTATAGTGATCAGTCATCGGCTGTTTCCTGTGTCCAGTGCACACAGCTGGTGACAGTGCTGGAGCGCGACCCTAGGGGGATGTCATATGGCGCCCTCCCAGGATAATAGGGATACTGGGAAGTACGGGGAAGGAGGTAAATATGAGATTTAATGTAATGTACTGTGAGAAGCCTGCTGCATACAAAGATTTACACTTAATTGTTATGGGTTACTGTAAATAGCTGCTTAAAGGAGACCTTCACCTCTTTTCCCCTCCCTCACTTTAAATTGGATATTTAAAAAAAAAAAAAAATCTATTGCACTCAGCACTTATGCATTTCTTGCCTAGGCAAGAATGACGTAGTAGAACCCCCACCCTAGATTCTGCATATGGAATCTGCGCATGCGTGGGTTTCCTCCATACATCTGTGCATAAAGCTGGTTTCCCTGTGCAAAGACCATTGGCACAGAAGCCCAAAAGTTTCTTTGTCCTTGTGCACTTGTAGGAAATATCCTGCATGTCCACAGATGTGGAATAAAGTAGGTGATTATTACACCTACCTTTTTGGTCTCTTATGTTGGGGAGATTTTACTTCACTTTCTTTGTCAAGATACATCAGGAAGTGAAAGGAATCTCTCCAAAGGAACAGGAATCTTGTCACCAGAGCAAATATCTCCATTGGAAGACTTCCCCACTGTTCCTGTTCAATTTAAAACTATATTCCACGTTTTGGAAAAATAAACAAATGTACTCGTGTTACAATAAGAACAAATGTGGTGTTTTTAACTTTTTGCATTAAAACCTGCAAACCAATGCTCTCGCAATTAGTGGATTATTGGTGCAATGTAAAGGTTCTATCTGACTCTTCTTCCAGCCCCTGATCTGTATGGCGGTAAGGACCTTTGGTTATTTGACTGGAGGAAGTACACAATGGGCTACAAATGCAGTTATGTCCATTGCTCCATTGAGAACAGTTGCTCTGCAGCGGTGGCAGATGGAACTTGTAATCTTCCACTCGCAGATTCATGTGAATGGATGATGCAGTGGTTCAAGTGAAGCCACGCATTTCCTTGCCAATTGAAAAAAAAAATACAAGATCCTGTGGAGTAAGGGGGGGGGGGGGGTAGTTTAAGGGTGGAATGTTTTGTGTTGTGGCAGCCCATTCATCTCCCCAGGGCACAAAAAAGCGAATTTGACTGTCTTTTGGGAACATTGTAGCATGATGTAATGCTGGGTTCCATTGAAAATGAATGCCACAATGCACTAGCATGTGGAACCTGCCTAAATGATGACTCTGTATTTTACACCTATTTGGTAGTATGACTGAACTTGGAAAGAATATTTGACTAGTTCTTATGGTTTCTGTGAATAGTTGCTTAATCGTTTTAGGTCATTTGTGCACGTAGTTTTTTTAAATTTTTTTTTGCAATAAACAGTTCTTTGTAGGATTCCTGTATTCAAGAATTTAGGATATGCATTTTAGCAACTATTTTTAACAGGAGAATATGGGGTATTTTTATAGTTAAGTCTAAAATTGTACTTTATTTTTATAGGTTTTTTATTTTTGGTCTATGGTCATCTCTCCCCAAAGGTGTGGCATTTACCATCCTGATTCTCATTACATTGGGGGATGGTGATATCAGCAGGGTGCAAACCTTTTTTTTTTTTTTTTTGCTTTTGTGGGGTTGGTCTAGCTAATGCAAGACACTTTTGTCCTTAACCTGTTCACAGCTGGCCATTTGTTCCTGTGCTGCCTTTAAATAAGTTATGTTATATAAGCTGCCTTTAACTTAAGTACTTTTGTGCACACCCTCTCTGTCAGGGAAGTGATTAAGCATTAACAGAAGCAAGCAAGAGCAGATAAGATGGCAAATAAACAAAAACCGTTAATATGGCTAGGTTGTCAACTTCAACATGAATATGATGATGATTTTTGTGTTAATGTACTGTAAAGGATTGTGTGTGTGTGTGTGTGTGTGTGTGTGTGTGTTTTCTCCTGCATTTGCAGTTCTTGAGATTGGGAAAAAAATTACAAATTTTGAAAAAGCTGTTTGGGAAAGTGTTTCTATGACCATAGGTAGACACGTCACGAAAGCCAGGTGTGATTTGTAATATAGTTTTTGCTTTCCCTGTTGTTAAATAGTTTCTATTTTTTGGATTGATTGGAAAACCGGACTGCGTGCAGAATTTTATACAATGTGTTTTTTTGGCACAGGGCAGTCAGTTGGTCGATGTTAGTCAGGTATCTGTTGTTCAGTTGGTCCAAAACTACAGAAAGCTTGTTATTGGTGACTGCTATATGGCATACCACTGTTGTCTGCCTAGTAGTATGTTCAAACACAGCCCAAAGACTTTCTGAATGTTAATTTATGGAAATGTTCAGGAAGCAGCCTGTCTCATCCTTTTTTTTTTCTTCTTGTTCAAAGTATGGTAATGTACATCTTTTCATGCAAACATGACATCAGTGGGAGAGCTGAATGTTTTGTCTTTATTTTATGAAAGGCAAGAAACAGTAAATTGTTTGTTTATGCTAGTGCTGTAGCTTGTGTTTGAGGTAATAACTTTAAGTATAACTAGAGGCAAAACTTTTTTCTTTGTTTTAGAAATAGTGGAAAGGGATCAGAACATCTAGTAGGTTTTATTGCAGTCTGTGCCTCCATTGGGGAGATTTGCCCTCTCTATTTCTCCTCAGTTGTCCCCAGAAAACAGAGGGGACATTTTCCAATGGGGACACTAATTCTGGTGACTCAGGTGTCCCCAAGGAAATCCCTTCATTTTCTCTCACTTCCTGTTTTGGCTATGGGACAAGAAGTAAAGGTTAATCTCCCCAATGGTACACAGACGGCAAAAAAATAAACAGTGGTTATAACATTCCCTTACTCTATCCAAAATGAAAAAAAAACCAAAAGTTTTGCCTATAGTTCTACTTTAAGCTGAAGTCCTGGAAAAGTCCTGCCTTGCAGTGGGGCTGCACCCCACGCTTCTGGGGTTAACCACTTGTCTATGTCTAGGGGGCTGGTAAGGTAGTTTTACTTTATCTGATAATCTGCTCCTATTGGTTCTGGCCACTTCTTTTGCCCTGTGCTCTGGTGGTCACATGCCCCTGACAACATCAAGACTGCTGCAAGGACCATAGCAAACAACATAATAGTGTGAGGGCCTGTCAAACAGCTCAGTTTTATTTCAAATGGGGAATGCGCCGTCATCAATAAATGTAGAGGAGGTTGTACAATTAGGTTATAACATGTGGTCAGCTTTAGTTTTTATTTCAGCCCTTTGTTGCTCTAAAACTGGTTATATACTATTCACTCTTGTCCAGTTTTCTTTAATTCTGCCATCAGCTATGTAGTGCCTGATGGGGTACAAATACAATAGATGTTTACATCTGATCTTGCATAGTTTTGGGAAATCTAAAGATGTTTGTATGGAAATTGAACAATCTGATTGTATAGATAGCAGGTTAACAGATTAAGAGGTATCTCATCAAGGCTATCCTCCATAGATACAAATGCTATTGTAATATAATACACAATAAATAGTTATACTTTTTATTCCATCTGACTGACTAGCGTCTGTGTTTATTGTTTAATAAGCTTTCCGATGACAGGCCTGCAATTGAAAATCAGCCCTAATCACAGGCACTGCAAAATAGACGGAGGTCCAATGTGCAGTTCATTTCCATTACCTCCCTCCCTTGTTCCTGAAGGTGCTATAGAGAGCTTTAAAAGACTGAGGAAATCATGTAGAGAAACCTGATCTGCAAGATCTTGGAGAACTCACCCAGGTGTGTCAGCCTTCCTCTGTGTACAGGGAGGTCGCTCTGTACGAACAGGTGTGCCTTATGCTAAAGATATACATGTATATAGGTATATTTATTGCAAAACACATTTTGCTTTTTATAGATATGTAATCCTTATTTGTTCACTGAAAGTGTATGCAGTTTATTTTTTGTTCAGTGTTCTCTTATAGTTGATATAGGGTACATATTTCATGGAAGGTTAAAGTTGAGATCAGCACTGTGATTTGCGTGGACTTGTCAGAGTTCTAGGGAAATTGCTCACATTACTAAAGATTAACGCACATGCATATGCTTTATAAATCTGTGTACTAATGATTTGGAAATATGGCGAAACACTCTTCAATGGTACCTACAGTTACTCTAGTCCAGCTTGGACCAGTTTAACTTTGCATATACCAACTTTGATAATCCAAAGAAGTGGGAGTGGGTTATGATAAAACCCAGCTTAATTTTCTTAAAGTTCAGCAATGCCCGAGTAGTCAACCAAATGCAGGAAGCGTTTCTGCACTACTGGTGCATCTCTATGCTTTAATAAAATTAAGCTGGCTTTTATGGTGACCTACTATCTCTTCCTCTTCTTTGGATTGTTAAAGTGTTACATGTTCCGCAGTTCACAACCTACTCCAGCAGCTGAGAGGAAAAAAAGAGAACACAGCCTGCAGCATAGCATTATCTTTCTTGTGCATGTAACAAACTTGTGGGATCCTTCTAGAAGCTGGATATCGCTGCAGTAGACACCACTAGTACAGTGATCTCCAGTAGCTTCCGGGTCCCGTGGTCAGTGAACACGGGAGATTACCCATTTGGCAAAGGCACCGTTTAGAGAATATTTGACCAATGTAACTAAATAAAAATAGCTATACCTAAAATTCTTCTTTAAAGGATAGGTTCACCTCATATTTAGGGTGTAACATGTTCACCATCTGCCTCCTCTCCCCTGAATCCCTCCCCTCTCCAGTGACAGCAGGCCTGGGATCTTTTCCCCGCACCCGCTGTCCCAATTCAAAAAGGTTGCGACCATACGGGGCTCCGCCTACAAGGCCACATCATTCATTCAGAGTTCAGTGAATTAATAAGTTACAAGTACTGTCATCCACTGAGGCTGATGTAGTTCACAGTAAACTACCAGGATGCTGGTGAGCACTCTGTGTAGATGTCTGTACCTCCGATACTGAATGACAGAAAGATCAATGAACTACCAGATAGTCTGCAGGAGCCTGACATCTACTGATCGCAAGTGCAATGCACATTGTTTTACTGGCAAAAAAAAAAATGCTTTTATTTTCTTTTTTTTTTTCTTTTAGGTGAGCTTATCCTTTTGAGGTGATCATAAGGTCTTTCTTTTTATTTTTATTTAAAATAACAAACCGGTTTATACTTATTTGCTCTGTACAATGGAATTGCAGAGGCTGGCCCCTAACCTCCACTTCTCGGGACCCCGCCAGCATCTTGGCCACTTGTGCCACCATAAGCGGCTTCCTATCATAGCTTGATCCTGAGCCCTACTGCCTATGTCCATTGACACAGACAGGAAGACT
The DNA here is from genome assembly GCF_062004578.1 of Staurois parvus. Lineage (NCBI taxonomy): Eukaryota > Metazoa > Chordata > Amphibia > Anura > Ranidae > Staurois > Staurois parvus. The sequence continues at coordinate 1,488,000 of NW_028317849.1, forward strand.
CGGCCAGGGACCCTGCAACCTCATCACAAGATTTGACTGACAGCAACAGGAACCAATAACTCCTGCTGTTCTCAGCAAAGCCTGTGAGAGTGGGGAGAAGAGGAGAGATCTGCTGCAGATGGGCGCTGGGCTGGATCGAATGAGTGCTCAGGTAAGTATGGGGGTGGGGGGGTGAAGGGCAATGCTTTTAAAGTGTTACTACACCCACAACAACAAAACAAGTCTGTATGTAAAGCATGCTTGTTATACTCACTGTGGAACCTAAGGCATTAATTATCCGCATTGTGTAATAGCGCTGTTTGGTCCTGTCTTCTCTGATCCTCCCCCTCTTCCACAGTCCCCAATCCATCTGCTGATAGTACAGAGCCCTAGGAGATGCTCTGAACATGCTCCGTTTAGTGAATATTGCTAGAGAGTTTTTTTTTTTCTTTGGGAGTGTGCACAGGGTCAATCGGCACTGTCCAGACAGAGGTTCAGGTTCAGGGGTCATGCAGCCTCATAGGAGAGTCAGAAGAGAATAAAAACTCCAAGATTAGCCAGTGCTCAGCCACACAATGATAGAAGTCACAGCACTGCTATATACTGCTGATAAGAAAAGGTATTTAGCAGTTTATATTTACTAAAATAATTGCATTTCCATGTTGTATGTACTGTGGGAGACCAGATATAGTGAATCATGGGTTTAGTAACACTTTAACTTTACCTTAATGCAAGGAATGCATTAAGGTTAAAAATATTTAGGCTTTAAAACTACTTTAAACCCTGAGGTTAAATACTAAGCAATAATAAGAAATGAGATGCAGTACAAAAATGCCGCATTAACCATAAAGTTTCCCAGCATGCTGGGATTTAGTCTCCATTTATAAAGCAGTGAATGTGACATTTACCAAACATAATATTGCAGGTGTACATTGATATCACCTGCAGTAAATGTCACATTTACTGCTTGATAAATATGGCCACATTTTTTCAGTTTTTAATAACACAGTATAGAGAAACTCTTTGTACATTGCATGCTTTTAAAGATGAAAATATAGGAATGTGGGGATAAGGGTGGATTTTACAGGGTTAATTTTAGATGAGTGATAATGATGAAGAGTGGCAGTTGGCATCTTTTATGAAAATTGAGTTATTTTCCTGTGTAATCAGCTTTTATTATGTTAAACAGGAAAGTAGTGGAAATACACATTTGCTATTCTGCTGCCCTAGAGGCAGTTTTTCTGACACTTTTTAAAGGGACAATATAGGTTTTCCTTCAAAACACAAGTTTATATAAGAGTTCTTTAGGTGTGGTGATAATTTCAATTGGCTATATTTTACTGGCAGTAAAATGTACACAAATATTAAATAGTACAAATAATAGTATAACCCAGTGCAGCCTGGTGATTATAGTCTCTGCCTAGGAAGTTATTTTAAAACCTTTTTCATCAGTTGGTAGGTTTGTTGATACACACCTTTGCTTTTTGGAGCAGGTTATCAAAGGCCACTATGCTAAATTTAGGGGTGTGTGGTTTTTTTTTATTATAAATTATAGAAAAAAATTGAATATTGCTTTGTTGATAATGGCTCCTGTCCTGGAAAATGTGCCTTTTTATTGTATTCTCCCTTTGTACTTTTGTCTTGTATTGATGTGTGACCTTTGAGTAGGTGTAACACTCATGGCTTAGCAAGAAGTCATATTGTGAACACCTTAATTGATATGAGTACTGTTTCACGTTTTTGCAAATTAATGGCACTAGGGCCATCAGCACCCAGATTGTGGTTGTAAAGGCTATAGACCTATAGGCAAAACCTGTTTGTTTTTTGTTTTTTTGTTTTTTTGTTTTTGGTTAGAGTAAAAGAGGGTTGTAACTATTTTTTTGCTATTTGCGTCCCATTGGGGAGATTTGCCTTTACTTTCTGTCCCAAAGTGAAAACCGGAAGTTAGAGTAAATCCTTGCTAATTAAGCAAATTCCTTGGGGACCCCCAGGTCACCAGAACTAGTGTCCCCATTGGAAAATTTCCCCTTTTACTTTTCTGGGGACAACCTAATTTTTTTTTTTTCCTACTTTTGTAGATAATTGTAAACAGGACAAATAGGGCAAAGCTCCCTAATGGGTGCACAAACCTCAATAAAAACCTAATAGGTGTTCTAATACCTCTCCACTCAATCCAGAACTGTGTGTGCCCCCATGGCAAGCCGAGTGTTATTTGGGCACACATACAGGCATTCTCCCGAGCCCTGCTGTGTGCGTTCATAGATAAATACAGCATGGCTTGGCTGTGCCCCTGCTCCCACCTCACAGGATTTGGTTGAGGAATAGAGAGACCAGCGCTGCGACAGACGGATACAGCGCACTAGATTGAGACAGGATTGGTGGGAGTGTGATACATCTGCTGTGACATCTTTTACCTTAAATTGATACTAAAGTTTTTTTTGTTTTTTTTTTTTCATCAAAATAACAAGCATGTTATACTTACCTGCTCTATGCAATGGTTTTGCACAGAGCAACCCCGATCCTCCTCTTTTGGGGTCCCCTGCCATCACTCCTGGCTTCCACCGATCACGCGACTATAGGAAACCGCTTCCTATGATGAGCACTCATGCAGACTCGCTCCTGAGCTGGGCTGTTTGTGTATTCAAGCACACAGCATGGTTCGGCCCTGCCCCCAGCACTCTGCTCACAAGTTTTGACTGACAGCAGCAGGAGCCAATGGCACACCACTCCTCCTACTTGTTGGTTAGCGAAAACTAAAGTTATTAAATATTAACCATGCAATTCCGCTTATTACTAAATATGTGCTGTATATAAGGACAAGCAGTGAAGGGAAATCTAATAGTTTAGGGGGTTTTCACCAGAACAAGATGTGACAGTCTTTCAGTGGTGACATCTTTTCTGATGACCGCTGTATAAGAGGGGAAGATTTCCTCTCACTTCTTGTATCTCTGGGACCTGGGGCAAGAACATAAGTTACAGGGTTTTAAGCCATAACTGCAATATACAAAGCTAAAAAAGTTTTGGCTATTAAAATACTTTTGCTAATCCTAACCTATCGCCTAACACTAAGGCCTAGTTTGCACAAGCTTGGAAGTCTTTAGCAAATCTTGAAGCTTGCCAGGAGCTTGCTTAAAGTGATTTTAAAGGCTGATGGTTTTTTTACCTTTTTACGGTTGATCGACAAAAAAAAATTCCAACATACTTTTTTTTTTTTTTTCTACAAAAGTTGATTCTTAGCCATACATGGATCGAAATTTGACTGTTTCCTGCTGAACTGGCCGAATTTTGATCCGTCTAGCTAGCTTAAAGTGTTACTAAACCCAGGACCCTTCATTCACTATATATGGTCTCCCACAGTACACACGTAAATGCAATTATTTTAGTAAATATAAACTGCTAAATACCTTTTCTCATCAGCAGTTAGAGCAATCTTGTGACTTCTATCAGTGTCCAGCAGAGTAGTGGCTAAAACCTGAAGGAGTTTTCATTCTCCCTTGATTGTCCTTTGAGGCTGCATAACCCATAACCCTCTGTCTTAGACAATGCTGGTTGACCCTGTGTTGATCACATGCACTCTCCCAAAGAAAAAAAAAAACCCCTAGCAATATGCACTAAACTGAACTTGTGCAGAGTGACTCCTAGAGCTCTGTACTGTCAGCAGATGGATTGGGGACACTGGAAAAAGGGGAGGATCAGAGAAGACCGGATCAAACAGCCTTTTTACACAGTGCGGAGGATTAACACCTTCAGTTCCAAAGTGAGTATAACAAGCATGCTTTATGGCATATACAGACTGACTTTACTGTTGTGGGTTTAGTAACACGTCAGGTAGTTGGTGAAATAAATTTGCATTGAATCTCGCATCCTGATATAATTTTAAAGAAAAACGGTTTATCTCCAAAAGTGACTAATAACTATCATGAAGAAAAAATCAACCCCACCTAAAATCTGGAGTCTTTGTATATTTCCTGCAATAGGACTGTTTTGACACAATGAGTGTGGATTTAAACATGTGCGGTGCGAATTGACGCCCAGGATTCACAGCTAATTGACACAATAGTTGTTTAGATCAGGTTCAGGTCAGAATTTTATCCTGTTCACAACTGATGACCTGAGCAGTTTAGAAAGAGTTCTCATAGCAGTCAATAGCCTGTAATCTGCACCTGTACCTGACCGCACTGCTCAGAAATCGGAAAAAGACTTTTTTTTTTTTTTAAATCCGCACTAAATCCACATATATGTGAACTGGCACTGAATGCCCTTAAGTCCCGAAGTGAAGGACTTTGACCTAGAATTTTAAATTGCCTACTAAAGGGCTGAGTTCAGTTTGCAGGTGAAATAGATAATTTGTTTATAGAGATATTACTAAACTAATTTTTTAGCATTCTCCTCATATGCAAAAGTTGCGTTTATTTGCCTAGTAGGACATCCATTTGATTTTTTGGACTCTAAGGCCCATGCCACACTTGCGATCTTTCCACTGGCAAGAAATAGCCAGCAGCAGTATTTCTTTGGAGGGCACAGGGAAGCACTTACCTGTTTTGCATTCTTGCTTTCTTACCAGCTGGATGCTTTGCAGTGTTGTCAGCTAGAGGGAGCGCTTTGCTGATCCAACTTGAGAGAGGGCAATACACACAAGCAAATTCTCTTGGCACACTTTAGCAAAGCTTTCACTAGCGAGTCAGACTGGAATGTAAAAAATTGCCTACTGCCTTAAGCCTGGTACACACTACTAGTTTCTGTTCATTCAACCCAGCGGGCTGAATGGAAAAAAAAAACCTGAAAGCTCCGGAGGAACTGCTGTACTAACTATTCGATGTTTGTACAGCGATCTTCCCTGCTGTGCCATTGTGTTCTGACACTTTAGTCAGTGGTCTCAGCCATTGGCTGAGAGTGCTGATTGAGAACCGATCAGCAGACCTTTTTTGGTCATGCCCCTTAAACAGAAGCCGGCTGAATGACTGGCTGCCATACACATGGGCCAAATGTCAGCCGGTTTCTGTTGAGCTGGCTGATGTTGCCAGGCAGGTGCTATGCAAGTATACCTGCATGATTTTATGAATCAAATGGCAATAATGTTTGCTGACTCTGACTGCAGAAGCTTTAAGCATGCTCCTGTGCCTTCCTCTTAGGAATCTTTATGATTTCCCCTTCAACCTCAGAGCCCTCAGCCACCAAGACCCTATCTGATGCTGAGTCTCTCAAGTCCCTGACAGACAAGCCTGCTGCCAAGTCAATCTGAGTCAGTCTTCTGCCATTAATCTCAAACTTAAAAGGGCCATTTTGGTTCTTATTGATGTGGTATGTTTCACGCTAAAGGTCGAGGAGAAAGCTTGTTGTACCTCTCAAGGATCCATCAGCCTTGTGGAGGATTTTTCTAAAACAAAATATTATGTACTTTGAGGACCTGGCAGTATCCCATCTTAATGAAACACCTAATGTACCAGTGGAGTATGCAATTTTACAAATCCCACTGACAAGCGACTGGAGGCCCTTTTCTAGAGCAATGTTCTCCTTGACGGGTCCTGCTCTGCAACCTGTCTTGGTTGTGACCTTAGTCTGTCAAACTTTAGCTAAGGCCTGGGAGAAATTTGATCACTATGACAATGCGTCCTTTGGTCCTAGAGCATTTAAAACTCATGTCTGCATCTTTAAGCCACAGTGTGGATAGGTTGTTGGTCACCTGCCTCATCTCTCATATGGAGGACTCTGGCTAAAGTGCTGGGCTGCCACATGAAGAAAGTGCCTACTCCTCATCCCTTTCAAGGAAGAAGGTCTCTTCAGAGCAGCTCTAGATGTCTTCCTCAAGGAGGCTACCTGTGGCAAGAGTACTCATCTTCCCCAGCAAAAGAAGTGCAGGGCTCAATCAGGAAAGATGCACCAGAGAAACCGAGGCCCAGAAAAGTCCTTTGAGCTACTCCAAGGCCTCAACCTCCAAGTTGAAACCCAAGTTTGGAATCCCAGTTGGCCTGTAAAACTTGGGCTTTTAAGTCATCCAAACTCTGATAAATTGTCTTCAGCTTTGGGGAGGGAAGGGGGCGGGTGTCCTACTTTCCAAAGTGTGGGACGTGCTGGAGGTGGGTTCCAGGGGCCCATTGCCTCCCCAAATCATTACTTCCAACCTGCTTCTGTCGCCACACAGATTAGTTGTTCTGGCAGGTCTTCTGGAGCAGGATATCATTGACCCATTCTCTGTGGCAGAACAGTTCCAGGGGTTCTATTTGTATTCCAACCTGTTCACAGTTCCTAACCCAATAGAGATTATCCGTCCCATCTTGGGTCTCAAATACCTAAATGTCTTCATTTGGGCCGAGAAATTCCATATGGACTATACAAGCTCTGCCATTGCTTCCCTTCACCAGGAAGACTTTCTGGCCTCATCAAAGGTGTTTCTTGCATGCTACTTGCATGTCCCCATTTTACCAGCACAACAGAGATTCTTCTGCTTTGTTGTGGGGCCCACTGCACTTCCATATTTTTTACCTGTCCTGTACACATCAGGTTTTCACCTTGTGTTATCCTTAATATACTCTCAGGACAGCCTTATTGGTTGATATCTAGACTATCTTATGTGGAAGGAATAGTCTGCTTGAGTTCTGGTTGCACATGTAGTCCACACCTTGCATAGCTTTTGCTGGGTCCTGAATTTGTAGAAGTTGGTGCTAGAATTGACTCACTGAAATATCCAAGTCTAATGCTAGACACAGTTGAAGCCAGAGTTTTCTTTCCACAAGAGAAACTTCAAAAACCCTGTTCCCACACAGACTCTTTTGTCCAGGAGCTGTCCAACCCTTTGCTTTTGCATGAGAGCCCTGGGGTTGATGGTAGCCATCTACAAGGCAGTCCTATTTGCCCAGTTCCACTCAAAATCCCTACAGCACAATATCTTGGTCTCATAAGACTTGGATGTTGGAGGAATACACTTAGTGTAATTCGGTTGTCCTGGCAATGCTGGACCTCCCAGCTAGAGTATCATATGATGCTGATTCAGACAGCACCATAACCGTGGCATACAACCATCATCAGAGAAAAACCAGATGTCTTGCAGCAAGAGGTAGAATGGATACCATAGTTGGCTTTCCAGGCATGGACTTTTTGGCTGGCAAGTAGACTTATTCACCTGGAAGTCCCTGGAGCCAGAAATGGTTCCTACACGTGAAAGTATTCTAGGACTTTTGTCACAGGTTGGAGATGCCAGATGTGGACCTTCTGGCCTCCAGGTTCAACCAAAATTGGACAGGTTTGTCCAGGTTTGTCTCCAGGAGCAGGGATTCTCCAGAGGAAGCATTGGATGCTCTGTAGGATCAGTACACCCTAAGCTATGCCTTTACTCCTCTGAAACGCCTTCCTTGTTTGATTTGCAAGATCAAGGTGGAGGGCATCCTGATGATCCTTATAGCTGCAGACAGGTACAGGAGGATGTGGTATTCCACCTGATAAAACTCCAGGTAGATGCTCTGTGGACTATTCTTGATCATATGAATGTTCTATTTACCACCTGGATTCGTGATCACTGGATTTTAGGCCATTAAAGTTGAAGCCCAGGTTTTGGGGGACAGAGGCATCTCTGAATTGGTTATGCCCACAATGCTAAAACTAGGAAATGTAATTTCTGTAAGGTCTGTAGCTGCACATGGAAACCATACTTAACTTTGTGCAAGGCAAGAAACTTTTGCCCTAGGCAATTATCAGTGAAATTAATTCTGCAAATGGGTCTGGACCAGTATCTTCCTCCTAATACTATCAAGGGTCAAGTTTATGTCAAGTTTATGTGCATGTGATCTTGTTTAACAGACTGCTGGCTTCCCATTCTTTGATGAAGACCTTAGCACTAGACATCTCCCATATGGCTTCCCTGTTGCTCTCTGACTCAGCGGAATCTGAATTTGGTTCCTTTGGCACTTCAGAAAACGCATGTTAAACATATTCATAATCTTACACTTTACACGCTCGCTCACTCACAAGGTTACATTTCTTGATGTCATAACCACTTTGAGTCGCGTGTCTGAGCTGGTGGCCTTGTCCTTGTTTAAGACTAGAAAGGGTTCTCTACAGCAGCATTTCTCAAGCCTGCACCTCCTCCCGACTCTGTCCTCCTCTTTGCCGCCGTCTCTACCGTTGGTTGTGCAGGCCACCCAACCGTGTCCTAGCAAACTATGTCATTGGTTGCTAATGACGCATCAGGCGCCTGCACTGCTTTCTGGGTTACCAACAGGAGTAGTGACAGCGCCAGAGAGGTGCAGAGAGCCGGGAGATTGTGTGAGTTGTCCTCTCCCTCCTGTCTGTACACAGGAGTTAACACAGGATTGCTTAGAGTAGACTGTACAAGGTTTGATTACCCACTCCCTATCTCCTCACACTACTCCTGCCCAACAGCAGAAACTGTGGATAGGAGGCAGCAATCAAACCCTGCACAGTTCTGATCTGCAAGCCTTCTGAGTCAACTCCAGTGTACAAAAAGGAGGGAAAGGAGCTGGGGGGACGAGGAGAGCACAGCTCACATCTCCCGGTTCTCTCCTGCTTTCTGTTGCTGTCACTACTCATGTAGCCAGTTCCCTGTAAGTTTCAGAAAGGGGGGATATTGTACTGGGTCACAATCAGTCATGCTTGGGATCATAGGCAAATTGTGTTGTGTCCTGGTCTGTTCACAGTTGTGTGTGCAGCAAGAGAGTAGGACATGCACTACTTTTTTCATTGCAGTATGCACTTCACAGTGCATAGCAATGACTGCTTCTTCTGGCAAGATCTGAAAAATGTAAGGGCCCATGTACACTGACCACGTGCCAAATGTTCTGTTATAGTGTGCAGAGCACACAGAACACAATTTTTTCGTATGTGCCCTAGTGGTGACATAGTGGGCATTCATCCAGTGCAGAAAAATGCCATTCAACACACTGTGTGTGAATGATTCCGAACATACTCCATATCTTGTTGAGAAGAATGTGCTGAAGAGTCTTCTGGTGAGATCTGGAATACTGAGAAATCCCTGGGACCTTGTCAGAGGCTCTTTCTGTCACCCCCTGCACCATGGAAGCCAGAGTAAAATTGAGTACAATATCCTAATTTTTTTCCTACAGGTGATGTTAATATATTTATTTATGGTATTTCAGCAAGAAGGAGGGTTAGCATAGGTAAACAGCAGGCTTTGCACTTAGCCGGCTTTAAAGAATACGTAAACCCAACATTTCATATTCCTGATATGTGCTTGACCATACTAGGCATGTTGTTTTACAGATGTCCAGCCATCTTTCCTGGCCAGGATGCTTTTTTTTTTTTTTTTTTTTTTTTTTTTTTAGCATTGTCATGTCATTGTTTAAACAGATACAGTAGTTTGAATTTACCACATTGATGTCATTAAAATTGTATATATAGTTGGCATAACAAAGAACTATTGTTTTTATGACCATTTCACTTATGCAGGCCATAAACGGGTCGTTTATCGGCCGAATTTTCGTCCGCACGAAAAATCGGCTGATATTCACACCGTTGGTGGGGCCAGCCCGTCGGCTGTTTTTTGTGGATCTTCTCATTTATTTTTATCGGTCATGCTGGAAAATCCACGAAAAATGGCTGTTGGCAACGGGGCCAACCGATTTTTCGTTTATCGACCGACAATTCAGCCGATAAACAGCCAGTCTATGGCCTGCATTAGAATGGTTTACTAGCCCTCAGAAAAAGGTTACAGTAGTGGGACAACACAAACTTTTTTTCCTTAAGAAATAGTTGGAATGTCCAGCTTCTCATGAGTGTTGGTTTATTAGGCTTGTGCTGTGACTTTAGCCAGACCTGTTCCTGGATGGGTCAAAACGAAGGTAAATTTTGCATAAAATATTTAATGTATTTGTTTTGCCTGATATCTTTTGTAAGCATGGGTTGTAAAAAGCTATTTATTCAACCATTTTTATACCACTACATTGTTTAAATAAAACAATGTATCTCCACACTTATGTTATATGTGAAAGGTCTGAAGAACTGGTGGTCAAATTGAAAATTATAGAGACTCTCAGGTGCAACCCTTAAAACTTCCACAGAGCTGCACAATAGTAGCTTTTTTTCATTTACAGTGTGTCAAGTTAGGCAGTCTACACAAAAGGAGTAGGCTGTAATATAGCTTTTGAAATCTCGTGGACCTGCTGTATATTTATTTATACTGATAAGAAAGTGGGAGCACAATATGTCCCTTCATTAGTCAGAGGCAGTAATAGTAACTCCCAGCAGTGTCAGAAATAACCCCCAGCACTGATGTCAGTGGGTGGAATAATAACCCCCACAATTGGTGTGATTACAAAAATACCCCCCAGCATTGGTGTCGGTCACAGCAATAATAACCCCCAACAAAGACACACACAATAATAAAACGCTCAACATTGGCTCCAGTGAATGCCATAATAACCCACAGCATAATGTCAACTGGAAATTGGCTGCAGTAATAATCCCAGCATTGGAGGTCAGTGACAATGCTATTACCCCCCCCCCCCCCCCCAATCCCCTCCCTGCACTGATGGTGAATGGCAGAGCTGTTGAAGGTGAAAAACATTAAGCCTTTACGACCACTTTGTGTATTGTATGCATGAAGGTAAGAAACCTGGGGAGGCAAGGAGAATTGAAGCTTTCCACTACCACTCTGAAAAGCACACAACACATGTTGGTACATCTAAACTTAAACTATACAGCCAAGGCCAGGCTGAGCCAGGACAGGGCTGCCTGATATTCCAGCAATTTGGCCTGTTTTTCCAGAATGTTCAGTACCCAGGTCAACCTATTTGAACATGTAGAAGACAGTTGAAAATGCTTTTAAGGTACATGCATCTATTGTCTTAATGTGGAATATCATTTACCCCTTAAGAAATTGATGTTGATTGGTCAAATACTTGATTTCTTAGTGTTCAACCCAAAAGCTGAACCGACCGAGATTTGAGCCATCTATGGCCAGCCTAAAGGCTCCTTCTGACCTACAGCAATCCCTCTGAAAAGTGATGTGGTGGATCTCTTTTCAGAGAGCATGTGGAACCATGAGAAGGTGATATGTTTTACCCCTAAAGAGGCTAAAGTACTGTATGGCAAATGTGTGTATAACCCCATACATTGAAATGGGTCACATTTGGAGGTACAGCATGTGGTTGTATTTTTTTCACCATGCCATGTGGCTGCAGGATTCAAGCATCTCTGAGCAGGTGGTTAATCCATGGCTCAGCTGCCTGCTTTTATTGCCCCTTGGCAGCCAATGTGAACGAGCCTTAGGTTTGAGCAGCTTCTTCTGTGAACAATGTTAAAATTATCCCGCATTTAAAGCAGAACTAAACTATGTGATACTGTGATAATTCCTTTTGCTTCACCGGTCTGCAACCTGCATCCTACAGCAAAAGCCATGGTTCGCAGAGAGCTTCCGAAGCATCAGACTGATCTCATTGTTAAAAGGTATCAGTCAGGAGAAGGGTACAAAAGAATTTCCAAGGCATTAGATATACCATGGAACACAGTGAAGACAATCATCAAGTGGCTTTTTGTTCTTCAGCTGGAATTGGAGCCTTAGTCAAGGTAGAGGGAATTATGAACAGTTCCAAATACCAGTCAATAGTGGCACAACTCCTTCAGGCTTCTGCTAGAAAGCTGAACATGAAGAGGAACTTGACAATGACCCAAAGCATACATTCAAATCAACAAAGGAATGGCTTCACCAAAAGAAGATTAAAGTTTTGGAATGGCTCAGCCAGAGTCCAGACCTGAATCCGATCAAAATTCTGTTTGGTGTTCTGAAGAGGGCTGTGCACAGGAGATGCCCTCGCAAGCTGACAGATTTGGAGTGTTTTTGCAAGGAAGAGTGGGCAAATATTGCCAAGGCAAGATGTGCCATGCTGATAGACTCATACCCAAGAAGACTGAGTGCTGGAATAAAATCAAAAGGTGTTTCAACAAAGTATTAGTTTAAGGGTGTGCACACTTATGCAACCATATTTTAGTTTATTATTTTTTGCTTCCCTCCACCTAAAAGATTTCAGTGTGTTGTTTAACTGAGTTGTACAGTTTATAGATTACATTAAAGGTGGAAAAAGTTCTGAAATGATTTGTCATTTTTTTACATCACAGAAACCTGACATTTTAACAGGGGTGTGTAGACATTTTATATCCACTGTATGTGCCTAGTGATTTTTATTTATTTTATTTTTTTAGCTAAACTTGCGCTTTAAGGCTAAAACAATTCTACAAGGGGCAGTTAACTCAAATTTGCGGTAAATAAAAATGCTCCTTTGCAGTTGGGCTGCCCCTGAACTACAAGGGTTAAATTCTCATTTACATCTAGGGGACAGAAAAAGCAGTTTTACTTACCTGGCCCTCCACCTCTACAGGCTACTCTGCTCTGCAAGACTGATCTCCAGACCACTGAAGTATAGGGGAGCCCTGTCTGCTGGGGGAGTTGTGACTGGTAAGTAAAACTGCCTTTCCTGATCACTAGCCCTAAATGAGCATTTAACCTTTGTGTGGGGGCAGCCTCACTGCAAGGGAGGAGTTTTACTTTTCCTGGAGTTGGACTTTACATTTATAGCAAGTGTGTAAATAGAGCACCTACCGGAAATAGACAATTGCGATGCTAAGGATAAATGTGCAAACTTTTTTTGGAAATGGGAAATGTGCAGTGCAACACTATAACCGCAAATTGTAAGTTGAAAATAATAGTTTTTGTAGTTTCCTTCCTTAGCTACTCGATCACAGGACTAGCAGACTATAATTACAAATTCTTTAGCAGGTAAAGAAATACAGCTCCTGTTTAGGCATTTGTATGTTTAGCTGCGTTACTGGAGTTCTGCTTGAAGTAAAATCAGTCCACAGACTGATTGAGATGAGTAATTGAAAAGGTATTTAAAAAGTAGAAAAAACTCTAGGCATAAGCATATATTTATTTTTAAATAGGAGACTTAACGCTTCTACCATTCAACAACTTTTTTTTCTTGATTTTGTTCAGGATAGATTACAGAAAGAACAAATGTGTGGGGTAAACTGCATATGTTGGAATTGCCAGTCCTTGTTTTTCATGGAAACTGTGGGTTGGACAGAAATGTGCATTATTTAGTTTTTCTGTTTAAACCCACACTTTCCTTTGTAACTGGAAGCACGTAGTCAAGTATTCATTGTCTGTGCCTTGTGCTCATTGCTGCCCATTTTGGAATGCATTTTGATAGCCAAGTGCTAACAGATCTCAGAACAGATATGGATTTAGAGTATGCCTTTTAGTCTTATAAGTTACAAATGTTCAGTGCTCAACAACTGGCCATCACTTCTAATACGCAAAATCATCCATTCAGTTACATTGAATAATTAAGGAGTTGTTTATTCTTGCTGAACACGTGTGCAATGTTCAAGCAACCTTAAACTGGTTCTAAAGGCTATTTTTTCTTTAATTAAAAGACATTTATACTTATCTGCTCTGTGCAATGATATGGCACAGAGCAGTCCCTTACCTCCCCTTTTTTTTGTTTTTCTTTTTTTTTTTTTTTTTAGCAGTCCCACAACCATGTGGGACCATATCACAAAACAAAAATATTTACCTTGGAGTTGGGCTTTAAATATTTATTTGTAAAGCACACATATCATAAACATATATAGTAAGAAGAAAATATATAAACAGGTTAGTGTGTAAACTTGATTTAAATTTAAAATTGCTGTAAAACCATTTAAGTGACCATGTCTCCAGCCTGAAACTGTACAGAGTAATCATTAATTTAAATGCTTAACTGCTGTTTTCTTTTCCATAAATGACTTTTGATGACCACTCCAGGAAGAGTCCATTTCCTAGCACATAGCCCCCTTTCTTCTTGCACATCCTAGCCCTCTCCTCCATGAGTGTCCAATTTACTCTCTGTGCAGGCCCAGCTCCTCCACACCTTCATTCAGCTCCTCGCATAACCTTTTATGTAGCTGCCAGGCAACTAGGAGCAGCTTCAGGGCTTTTGCATGTCTACACAAGGGAAGCTTTTACAGGTACTGTACATGTACATAGTATGCAGAAAATGTGTTAAATGCACATATATACTGTATGGTAGGATTTTTGTTGACATAAATGGTCTGTCCACAGGGTTTCCTTAATGTTCATTTCTAAACTGTTGGTTTCATCGGTTTGATTGCATTAGTCAGGTTTGCAATTTAATAGTTGTATTAAGTCATTTAGTCCAACATTTTATTTGCTGTAACTCCTAAAAACATGTGATTTTGATTCCTTCTCAAAAACACGCTTGTGACATTCTATAGCTAGGTTAACACCAGAGCAGTCTCTGAAAAGCATTGGATGCCTGTACAGAGAGCATATAGGCTGCAGATTCCATGCGTTTGTGCATTTGCCGAACTGCAAATTTGAATGGGAATAATGTGCCACAAGCCAAGAATATAACTCATGTTTGCGGCATGGTCCCATTGACTTTAATGGGTGAGTTTTGTCAGCTCAGCAAGCCACATTAAATTTGTTGCTATGCAATGCACCGTGGCATGTGTACAAACTCCTTTGGTTTGTTAGGTTTTGGTGGGGGCGGTAAAACCTGGCTCAACAGCTTGTTTTTGCCTCCTCCCTGGCTGCCTGTGTGAAAGGGGCCTACAGGTAATTCCTCTTCTCTTTATTTTCCACTTTCATTTTGTCTGTATAAATACACTGCCCTTGTATGTTCTAATATGCACAGTTTTGAATCTTAAAAAATAAATTTTGTTTGTAACAAACTTAGCCACTGTCTTCCTACATCCGACTTAAAGTGGCACTAAACCATGGTGTAAAAAAAATTCAGGTACTTATTCTTAACTCAAAATACCTTCTATTTCTCTCTGCTTCCTCCAAAAATTGAACTCCTTTTTGCCAGCTGTGATCTGGCTTCCTGTTAGAAGGTGGCTGCATTTGTTCTCCATGGTCCCACTCTATGTAGGAACATAGCCACCCTCCTTGTTCACACCTGAGATGGACCAGGGCTATGGGATGTGTAGTGTGGATAGGTCCATGCACATGACCGCATGACCAAGGAGCGATGCTTGTTACAAACAAAATGAAATAAGGGGAAAGGGAAAAGATTCAGGATTTTATGGAAGACACAAGGATACTAAAAAACACAGGAGCAGCTTCATGAAAAATAGATTGTGATACACAGAGATGAAACAATCCACCAACTGAGTTGTACCCGTTTATCTGTAGCCATTTTACCACTACATCTCAAGTCTAGAATTTCCCCAGCTTTTCTGAGCTTCTAGATGGCAGGGGGTAGGGATCTGATGTCACACATGGCACAGCTCAGAGGAGACCTGAGTGGAGGGGCCACACTCTCTCTACACAGTCTAATAGGGAAACAAGCACATCTGAGTCTCAGTCACAGGATGTGTGCTGGAGCTCTCTTCCTTGTCCCTCTGGATCTCTTGGAGTTGGACAGCATGTCAGAAATGACTCGTGCAGATAGCAGACTGCAAGAAGAAATCCTATTTCATATGTTCCTATTTCATGTCTAAGGTTTACAACCACTTTATGTTTGTAAGTTTATATAGTTATGGGCTTGGGTTATAAGCAAAGCACATTTGCAGAATGATTTTGCTTGGAGAAGTATGGCCAAAGCTGCTACTGTAGACATGCGTTTGTTGTAAACCCTTCATACTCTGGATGTATATCGTAGTTGCAGAGAAGAGAAAAGTGGTTAAGCCCCCTGTCACATCGGGTGTGACTTGGCATGGGATTTGCATGCCTTGTGACTTGCAAATCATTTGCCAAGTCGCACCCTATTGTCTGCTATGAGAGCGGTCATAACGGTGCAGTTCCGACTTGGTCAGAGCTGCACTGATTTCTAAAGTAGTGCATGCAATTTGAATAGACATCTGTGTCGGACGTCTTACAAATAGCAGTGAAATCAGCAGGTCACCGGATTTTGAAATCGTGCGACTTTACTGTAAGTTGCATGATTTCAGAATCGGCTTTGATGGGATCGGGGGGTAAAGCTTTGCTCTTATACAAGTTAAAGCCTGTGTGAACAACTTGCTTTTAAAATGTTTAAATCTGATTTTCAGGCAATCTGCTACACAGTTGAAATACATTCAAAGGAGAAGTAGAGCCAAAGCTTTTTTGGCCCTACTTCTGTGGGTCACAGGAGTACAGTTTGTTCTGCACTCACTCCTGTGACCCATTTTCACATGACAGTGGGCTAAAGCAGTCACTTCCTTATTGAAAATTCTTCCCCCCTAGCCTTGGTCTCAAAAACTGTCACTTTCTGTAATAAATATGTACACTTCCAGCCTTGATTGTATGTCTTGGTTTAGCTAGCAAGGAATGCTGACAGAACCTTTAAACCGGCCATACATGGATCAATATCTAGCTGGTGCAGCAGGGACCAGCCAGATTTGTCATCAATGTATGGACAGGCTGGTTGTACACAAGTCTATCTATCAGTCAGCTTTTGTTCAACCAGCCTGGATCTCTCAATCCGCACTGCCGATAATAGCTGGCGATGTTGATGAGTGTATACTGACAGCGGTTAAATCTCCCCACTGTCAGAATACAATAGCTCAGTAGGAAGTATTCCCCCATCCACATTGAGCCTGAGTTCACACTTGTGCGGTTTGGCATATCTCATGTGATTTGCACAGGAACCGCACCACATTCCTGTGCAAATCACATCACATGCAAATTCTGTGCGGTGTGATTGGAGCCATACATTTTGTTTTGCTCAAATCGCACCTGCACCAAAAAGGTGCAGGACCCTTTTTTGGTTCGTACTAGAATCGGATCACATGGGTATTCACACCTATGCGATCCGATATCGCACCACGTTTTGCGGACTGATTTTGGAGTGTTAACATACACACCCGCAGAGGTTTGCATGAACGGGGTGCGATTGTGATGCGATGCAGAATTCTCACAGAAACCGCTGCAAATTCTGCACCGCATCAGTGTGAACCCAGGCTGAGTGTGTGAATGGGAGAATCAAGCCATTTTCTTTTGTTCAACTAGTGGGTTTTAACAAAAGAAAATGACTCGTGTATGGCCAGCCTTTCAGTGCTGAAGTTCACAGATCTGCCAATGAGGGAGAAAAAAAGAGAGAACATCAGTGAGATAAGATAAGACACTATCCTTGTAAGTTTAACTCTTAAACTTGTCCTGTCAATTCTCCTGCTTTTCTTTTCTTCCTCCCTAGTTTATGTTCTCTCATGTCCTCAAGTTGAAGTGGTCATACCAAGGTGGCATCATCCTGATGTAAAAATTTTCAGGAGGCAATTCTATTAAACATAAAATTGATTTGAGTGGGTTTCCTCCAAAACCCCGCTGCTGCCTTTGCCAGGCTCCCCTGTCCCTCCGGGGAGCTCAGTAACAATATGATTGCTTCAGCCGCATTCCCTTGGAAGAGTAGAAGGAAAGGGAAGTTCCCACCCCTCTTTTGTGATGTCAGAAACTGGAAGTGATGAGGATATAGTCACTTCCGGATTCAATTTTTGTTGACAAGCCATTATCAGCTTGTACAGCATCTGATCAAACAGATTTCAGTTTGACCAGAGGCTTTGAAGGTCAGAGGAGAGTTCTGGGGTCTAAAAGATCCCAGACTTCCCATAAAGAGGACCAGTTCAATCCATGCTATCACAAGGGATGAAGTTCACTCCTTGTGATAGCAATAAAGGTCATTTAAAACATTAGGGTATAGTGTTAGAAAAAAATACATTTAAATAAATAAAAAATGCACAGTGGCTAAATGGTTAGCACTTTCACCTGGCAGTACTAGGGTTGTTGGTTTAAATCCCAACCACGGCACCACCTGCCTGGAGTTTGCATGTTCTCCCTGTCCCTGCGTGGGTTTCCTCAGGGTACTCCGATTTCCTCCCACTCTCCAAAGACATGCTGGTAGGTTAATTGGCTCCTGTCTAAATTGGCCTAAATAGGGACTTTTGACTGTACGCCCCTTGAGGGTTAGGGACTGATGTGAATGTACAATATATATGTAAAGCGCTGCGTAAATTGACGGTGCTATGCAAGTACCTGAAATAATAATTATGTAAACGTTGACCACGCCACACATGAGGTATTACCACGAACGTCAACAAGAGGATTCATTTTTAGTGCCAGATCTCCTGTGTAACTCTAAACTGATAACCTTTAAAGCATTGCATATGGATATTTGGGTACCGTAGTTGGTTGCCGTTCTACAGCCGTATGCAATCTTATAGTGTGACACTTGTCAGTAGTACAGGAAGCGAGGACATATACTTTTAAGAGGAGGGGCAATTAGAGAGCATACACAATATCCTATGCTAATAATTCTGTTAAACTATATTATATATGTTATGTTTGTGGTAGCAGTCCAGTACTAATAATATTTGTAGTAATATTTATCAGGCTGAGCACCAGCAATCAGGCAGACTGAATCCAGACCCCAGTTCTAATGAGTGTGCATATTCTCGTGTCTAAACTTTATTTAGACCTATGATTGGGATACACAATCTAGCCACTGGAATTGGTGTTTATCGCAGTTTCTCATGGCTGCATTTTATTTTAGTTACCCTCATGGTCGAGCAGCTGCGCATCTTGCAGGCTCTTACATTATACAACTTTCCCAGCCATCTCAAGGTCTTATTTTGTTGGCTAGGAGATATTATTTTTTTTGTAAATTTAAAGTAAAACCTAAGGCAAAACTTTTTGAGATTAATTAGAACACCCATTAGGTTTTTATAAAATTAAAAGATCCCAAATTTTGGGTTGTCCCCAGAAAAGTAATAGAGGAGAAATCTTTCAAAGGGGACACTATACTGGTGACCTTGGTGTCCCAAGGGATTCCCTTAATTTGCAGGGATTTCCTCTAATTTCCTGTTTTTGATATGGGACAGGAAGTGAAGTGAAATCTCCGCAGTGGGACACAGATGGCAAAAAAATAATTTGACGGGTTATAACCCTCCCTTACTTTATCCCAAATGAAAAACGTTTTGCCTATAGTTCTACTTTATCCTTAGCTTTACCAAAAATGATCTGATATAGGTTTTTATGTGCTCTGAATTCATCATATGCCATTATAATAGGCATGTTGACAATGGGAAGTAAGCATCCTGCAATCTACTTTTGCAGTTCATACAAATGGCAAATGTCATCAAGTTATTCTCTGCTGTCCTTGTATTTTCAATTGCAAACATTTAGCTTTGTCACCCTTAATTTTGTAAAGCCTATGTTTACCAGTCACTGATTGTACAGTGAAAGGGCATCACCGTAGTGACAAGTGACAAGCTTTGCTTTTCCCTCATGTAAGCAAGCTTTACAGTGCCTGGAAAACATTTTGAACTGACAGCAGTGCAGTACAGTTTTAGTTATAACTGCTGGCCCAGGTAATTCATACATGTTTATTAACGTACAGCACTGAGCGAACTATCGGCGCTTTATAAATACTGTATAATAATATGTCCAAAAATGCAGCTATTGCTGTACCTCTGGTACTCTGTGGGTATGAGACCTGTTGCTCCTGTACAGGGAAGCAATCCTGACATTTACCTCCTCTCCCCTTGTCTATTCACAGAACACCTTGTATGTTGTGAAAAGCTAATAGATTCAAGGCATTTTGTGAATGAATGAGGGATGAAGAGGGCAGATAAACAACAAGCTGTACTTTCTGACACATACAATTGTGAGGATTGTTTCTATTTGCAGTCCAGCACATCTGACCAGTGGTTTTCTTTTTTGGTTTTTTTTAACAATTAAGTATTTTTTTTTTTGTTTTTGCCTGGAGTTCAGCTTTAACATTTTCTATATACAATGTAAGCTGAATTTTAAAGTAACTTTTATGTTTATTTTTCTGTATAGGCCTGATTTAAACTCGTGTGCCTGACAGGGAACCTCTGTTAGCTGTATTCCCTAGGCATCAGATCTTTTTTTGACTGTGAATGGGATAAAACCAGAATGCCAAAGACTGCTGACTGGACATTTTCTGTGGCTTGTCAGTTCTTGGCTCAGTCCTCTATCTGGGCATCATGGACAAACTGTTCTGAAACAGCAGAGCTTTTCAGAAAGTATTTAGGATGCTCATATGTTTGACAAAAGCACTAGCGCACTACCTCTGTGTCAAGACAGCCTAATCGTATATGTCAACCCAATTACCTTGGTTCAGAGGTTTTTGTGATCAGATTGCCTTATGCCATTCTGTCAGATCTGGACCAGGAATTTATTAAAACAGATATGCTGGCATTAATGATGAAAACAAAGGCAATCTATGCACACTTTCAGGAAAGCACAAGAGGTCTGATTCCACCAATATTCAACATTCATTTTCTGACGTTAAATTATTACTCACCAAATTTATACATTTCTAGCACATTTGCTGTTATTCATATACCTTACCTCTTTTAAAAAAAAAGATTAGTCAGTGTTTGGCTTTCTTCTTTATTTCATTTTTTGCAATAAATGTTGATTTCTTTATTATTTTCTGAACTTTGTTACTAAAACCACAACAGTAAAATCTGTTTCTATATGCAGTAAAGCATGCTTGTTCTCACTGTGGAACCTAAGGGGTTAAACCTTTGCATTGTATAAAAGGGCTGTTTGATCCTGCCTTCTCTGATCCTCCCCTTCCTCTACTGTCCCCAATCCATTTGCTGATAACATAGAGCCTTGGGGCAAGCTGCACATGCTCAGTTTGGTGTGTATTGCTAGAGTGTTTTTTTTGTTTTGTTTTTCTCTCCTTGGGAGAGTGCATGTGATCAGCACAGGGCCAGTTAGCGCTGTCCAGACAGAGGGTCAGGGGTTATGCAGCCTTATAAGACAATCAGGGGAGAATGAAAACTCCTACAACAAGATTAACCACTGCTCTGCTGGACACTGTTAGAAGTCACAAGACTGCTTTAACTGCTGATGAGAAAAGGTATTTAACAGTTTATGTTTACTAAGATATTTGCATTTCCATGTTCTGTGTACTGTGGGAGACCAGATATAGTGAATGCAGGGTCCTGGGTTTTGTAACACTTTAAACATATGTCACTTGTTTTCCATTGACTTTCTATGGAGAACTGTGCTACTTGTTTGCTTAAAGTGGTTGTAGATGCGGAAGGTGTTTAACTTACTGCATTGTATGCAGCAAGGTAAAAAACCACCTGCATGCAGTTTCCCCTACAGCCCCCCTAAATACATACCTGAGCCCAATCCTGATCCTGTGATGTGCATAAGAGCAGAGGCTCTCTAGGCTCTTTTGCTTCTCATTAGCTCAGATAAGGCAGCAGAAGCCGTGGTCTCCCATTGCTGTCAGTCAGAGCCAGCGATGAGGGAGGGGGCGGGACTGAGCCTTGCTCTGTGTGTTCATAAGACTTGGAAGCGAGCTCCTGAGCTTGCATGCATGAGTGCCTCCTTAGCATGTGGCTTGCTGTGGGAGTGAGGAGCCAGGAGCACCACAGGGAGACCGAGGACGATCGAGGCTGCTCTGTGCAAAACCACTGCTCATAGCAGGTATGACATGTATATTTATAAAAAATTAACCTATAGAATCACTTCCAAGTCCACCTATGCTGCAGATTCGCAAGACTGTTACTTGCCATTAACTGTATTCAGCCACAAGATTACATATATGCACTTTTGAAATGGTGAAAAATCTACAGTACCAATATTAAGAGACCCATTAAATTGCAGCTCATGCCTAAATGATAGCCTTAAGTTTATTTTTCTACTTGTAATGCAAATGGGGACACCTAATAGCCATCATGACCATGTCCTCTATGTTCTTCAGGCTGGAAATGGATCAATTTGCCAGGATATTGGCATTTATAAAGCTAGCCCAAAACACTGATATCGGTGTAGATATTGCAAATCAGGGTTAAATGGGTAGTAGTATTTGTTCCAACTACTACTATCAGATGAAAGAACATGGTACTTTTTCAGTCAAAACCAGCTAGACCAGGTACAAGAAGTAAAGTTTAGACTTGTTCTAGTAATCCATATGCTGCACCCTCTGCATGTAATTAACACATCAAACAGCAAACAATTTGTTTACAATTACAGCACTTGGTTTTCAGATGGTTTTAAGGTTTTTGTTTTTATTTATTTCTGCTTTTGTACTATTTCACTATCTTACAACTTTCACCTTTTATACAGTGTCTAAAGAAAATAAGCGTGTGCAGTCTTTAGTTCCTGTCGGGTTTTTTTTTTCTTTTTTATTCTCCCAGATCAATATGAGAGAGTGATAGAATTAATCTGGGGTCTGTGGACTGGTGACATCACCTTGGAGCTAGAGGTCATTGAAAACAATGTGCAAAAAATAAGCCCATTTTATTGCTTACTCCCAAAATACTTGAAGCCACTGTATAATCTCTCACTTGATGAAAGAAAAAGTAACTGAATGTTTTGTGTTATGTTTTTTTCTCCACAGCATCCTTGCCGTTCATTATTATGACACTGGTAAACAGGCCATACAAACGAGGTTTCTATTGCGATGATGAATCAATTAGATACCCATACAAAGAAGACACCATAACTCATGGTCTAATGGCTGGAGTCACCATTTCCTGCACAGTTATTATTGTAAGTATTTACAGAGAAATAATGCAGTGGTTAATGCTAATGATGAACACCTATTTATAATTGGGAATTATACCACTAATGGCATAAATGAAAAGAAATTTTAATTTTGCAGTCAAACTTCCATCCCAAACAGAGTTAAAAAAAAAAAAAACAGTACTAAGGAAAGTATGTTGACTTCCTTCTTCTGAAAATGTAATATTTCCTGGCATGCTAATCATTTTGGCTTTAGTACTTGATATGCATGTTCCAGGTTACACATGATATGCATGTTCCAGGTCAGGGTTTTGAAAAGTAAGGAAGCTTCTGGATTACTAAGACAGCCAGGCAACTATAACTTTTCATAGACGTCAGCAGTAGAAGACTACATGCTCTCTCAGCACAGGTTTCCTTTACGTATATTATGAAGTTGTTTGGCTGTGTTTTCATTCTTTGGGCATTTATTTTCTAGCCATGTTTGTATATTTTTGATTTTTGCACACCTGTACAGATTGAGCAAATGCGGATAGAGTATTACAGGTGTACCTCGGGTTACGAAATTTTTATGAATTTTTTCACAATACGAAGTGTATGTCGGTGCCGATTATTAAATGCAATTGCCAGCTTTTTTTTTTTTTTTTCTTCACTATAGCTCACAGAATTAGCTGTCACTTTCCCCAGATTTAAAGGAAACTTTGTTTCTTTTAAGAAACTAAAAGGAAATATTGTTTCTTTTAACTTTTGGGAAATAAACTAAAAGGAAACTTTCTTTTAGCTGGGGGGGAAGTGACAGCTGAATCTGAGCTATAGTGAAGGTAAAAAAAAGCAGTAATTACATTTAAAAACCGGCACCATAATAAATTAAACGTAGTGGGGTCCCCCCTCCCATCCATACTAAGCCCTTCAGGTCTTGTATGGATTTTGAGGGAAACTCCCATGCCAAAATGTTTTAAAAAATGGCGTGGGGGTTGTCCCCAACCCCCAAAGAATACATACCAGACCCTTATCCGAGCATGCAGCCTGGCAGGTCAGGAAATTGTCACATGGGGCGGGGTCACTCGGGTGATGTCCCCAGGTGGCCACGCCCCTTACATATTTAGGAACTGTCAAACCACTGGAGCAGGCAGACGGCGGGAGCCATCGTTGGAATCGGAGCCTTTTTATTCTTTTTTCAGGTCGGCGGTGATAGCGGGCATCGTGATTGATGTTGGATCTGCAACAGAGGACATTCTTTTAGTTTTTTCTTTTAATAAAGGACTTGTCAAAGACCGTGTCCTGTCTTTTCACACTACACTTTGCTTTTTGTGAATCAGTAGCGGGATCATGTACCCCATACTCATTCACATGGGGCCCAAAAGCAACCCCGCCCGCCCCCCCCATGTTGAGGGCATGTGGCCTGGTATGGTTCGGGGGGGCGCCCTCACTCATGTCGTCGTCCCCCCTTTCCTGACCCCTGCCAGACCTGTATGCTCGGATAAGGGTCTGGTATGGATTTGGGGGGGGGGGGTGGCGCCACGCTATTTTTTTTTTTTTTTCGGCGTGGGAGTGTCCCTCAAAATCCATTCCAGACCCAAAGGGCTTGGTATGGATCGGGGGGGGGGGGGCCCAATGCCATTTTTTAATGTTTTCTTAATTGCCGGCAATTTTTACATTCAGCTGTTACATTCACTGACAGCTGAAACATTAACACTTTGTTGTCACTGCTAAAATACTGCAAGACTTGATAAAATAACTTATGCTGTATTTTAGTAACATTTACTTTTTTCTGACCTCTGGAACAGATTAATTGGTTTTCAGTGCATTCCTAAGGGAAAGAGCGTTTCGGTTTACAAATTTTTTGCTATACGAAAAGTCGTGCAAAACTAATTAAATTTGTAAACCAAGGTATGCCTGTATATATTTTATCATTGAAGCTACTTCATTATTCCTTCCAAAGTTTGTGTTTTGGCCAATTTGAAGATATAATTTTAGGGTAATTGTAAGATTGAACATTTGCACCTTACTCAGTTGAATTCAAGTACATTTCTTTATGGGAGATTTATATTTGTTTCAAAGGCATTAAGATGCAAAAAATTTATAATTGATTCATTTTGTTACTTTAAGGCCACATTTACATCAAGCAATTTGAAATGTGTGTTTTTGCACGACACCTGTAGGGCAGTCCATTGATTTCAATCTGATGCCCTACGCTTAACAAATGTGGCAAAGTAGCTCATGCAGCATTTTGTCACTTTCATGTTTGCTTCCCACGTTTGGGGTGCCATTAACAGTTAGCCTAGGTTCACATTATGAATCACAAAGGAACCAAACTGCATTCCTGGACAATTCACATTAATTTTGAATGGGCTCAAATTGCACCAAATTAGGGTTGCACTGATATTGATAGTGCCGATACTAAGCATTTGCATGAGTATCAGTATTCATGCAAATGCACCAATACTAAAAACCGATACCCTGTCACTTACACACACAAAAGCCCGGCTTCTGCGTGTAGAAGTAACAGGCTCCTCTCCCGGCGGTGCCCTTTCTGTAATTTCCTAATACAGCAGAGAATGAGGGGGGCGGGGAGGATGTGCACAGCTCCAGTGCAGCCAATGGTAGATCCAGTACGGACTGTCAGCCAGCCATTCCGCTGCTCTGAATCCTCAGGAACCTGCAGTCATTGGTGGTTAGGACTGCCATCGTCATAGCAACCAATGATGTCACATGAGCTCCCACCAGGCACTGTGGAGTGAGTCTACAGGTATGGGGGGCTCTGATGGGGGAATCTAATGTAAGGGGGCTGTGATATAAGGGAGACTCTTATGGGGGAATCTGATGTAAAGAGGACACTGATGGTGGAATATGATGTAAGGGGGGCTCTGATGGTGGAATATGATGTAAGGGGGGCTCTGATGGTGGAATATGATGTAAGGGGGGCTCTGATGGTGGAATATGATGTAAGGGGGGCTCTGATGGTGGAATATGATGTAAGGGGGGCTCTGATGGTGGAATATGATGTAAGGGGGGCTCTGATGGTGGAATATGATGTAAGGGGGGCTCTGATGGGGGAATATGATGTAAGGGGGGCTCTGATGGGGGAATATGATGTAAGGGGGCTCTGATGGGGGAATATGATGTAAGGGGACTCTGATGGGGGAATCTGATGTATAGAAGGGCTCTGATGGGGGAATCTGATGTATAGGGGGGTTCTGATGGTGGAATCTGATGTATAGGGGGGTTCTGATGGTGGAATCTGATGTATAGGGGGGTTCTGAAGGTGGAATCTGATGTATAGGGGGGTTCTGATGGGGAAATCTGATATATGGGGGGGCTCTGATGGGGAAATCTGATATATGGGGGAGCTCTGATGGGGAAATCTGTTATATGGGGGCTCTGATGGGGGATACTGTCCAGTGCTGGGGAGAAGGGGCTGTACTGAAGCTGGAGATCACTTCCGTGCAGATATGCAGGACTTTCAAGTCAGAGTTGGTAGGAGTTCGGTAGGTGATTGTGTTAGAATCAGGTAGGCCAGTCTGTGTAGTAGTCAGGTAGGTCAGTGTAGGAATCAGGTCAGTTTCCCGCACTGTTCCTTTGTGCACCCAGGCTTGTCATAGTGACTAGTTTCCTAGCCTGGTTTCACAGAGGAGCAGTGCGTACATTTTTGATTCAGATAGGAATCGCACCGCATTCCTGTTAAAATCACATGCAATTT
Source organism: Staurois parvus (assembly GCF_062004578.1). Taxonomy (NCBI): domain Eukaryota; kingdom Metazoa; phylum Chordata; class Amphibia; order Anura; family Ranidae; genus Staurois; species Staurois parvus. The sequence continues at coordinate 1,514,135 of NW_028317849.1, forward strand.
TTGTTCAGTGCAAGTTAAACCCATTCATTTTTTTTTCGGCTCAAATTGCACTGCGTGAAAAATAGGTATCGGTAATTGTTATCGGCGAGTACCTGATAAAAGGTATCAGTACTCATTCTCAAAAAAATTGGTATTGGTGCAACCCTACACCAAATCCATATCAAAGTCCTGCATGCAGCAATTTTGGGAATGCACTCAAACCAGATCGCGTGATCGTTTTTGTACCATGCAATCCGGTGCAGGCAAACACTGTGTGGTGTTTTTAAGATTGCAAGGACACCCACTGCAAATCGTAAGAGCAGTGCAATTTGAATGCGTTGGGGGAAATGTGTACGGGTCGCGGGGTTCCCACTGCGCATTCTAGTGGGAACCGAGACTTAATGGCACCACAAGTGTTTGTGTATACAAATTGTTATTCAGTCCACAGCAGAGAATTTCATGACACTGTTTTTTCCACAGATCACTTCTGGAGAAATGTATATGGTATTTTCAAAGCGTCTATACTCCCGCTCAGAGTGTAATAACTATGTGGCTGCACTCTACAAGGTGATAGGAACATTCCTGTTTGGTGCCTCTGTCAGTCAGTCTCTCACAGATCTGGCCAAATACATGATAGGCCGACCACGTCCCAACTTCATAGCTGTGTGTGACCCTGACTGGAAAATGATTAACTGCTCTGGATATGTGACAGAATTTGAATGTCGTGGCAGCCATACCAATGTGACAGAGTCAAGGTGAGTGTCGTAAAACAAAAGTACTTTGTTTAAATAAGCAGTGCATAAGTGCCACATGAGTCACTTCACTTTGTTATACTGCTTGATTCATTAAAAACAAAAATATTCAAGGTATAAAAAAAGTGGATTTGTAGATAATAGGCCATAGAAATGTCCTGGAATCCTGCAGGCTAAGTAATAACACGGACTATCTATTAGATTCAGTTACTGTGGCACTGAAAGCATACTGCAGATGTGGGTAGGAATTGCTCCCTTAAATTTAACAATAGATGGGGATTCTGAATGAAGAGGAGCCCTGATGCAGGACAGATGAAAAATGGAAAGGGGATAATGGCTAATTCCAAGTAAACTTTTTAATCTGTGTTTTCAGAGTCTTTCACAGAAGTATTGAGTATTGTACGGTACAGTACAGGCAAAATATAGCACTGTCTCCCACCTCCATAGTGCACTGATTTACATTAATTTTGGATTGATACTGGTTTTAGTATCATGAATGTTCTCATTTTGTTTGGTTTTTTTGCAGGTTGTCTTTCTATTCTGGACACTCTTCATTTGGAATGTATTGCATGTTGTTCCTCTCGGTAAGTATGTCTTCAGGTGTTCTTGTACTGTTATGATGCATTAAATCTATCTCCACTTCACCGTTTGCTTTTCAGTGCCTATTCTATTAGGAAATTTTACTTCTTGTTTTTGGAAACATCATTTTAGAAGTTCTACACTTAGATCTTTTGAAGTGTCTTGAGTAATAAATAGAAACCCTTTAGAACGTAGACAGTGAGCCATACGGTGGAAGTACATCTTTTGTATTGTGTGCACTGAATTTTATTGTTCTCATGTGACAGAGAAAAAGGATCTTCATTTTTAGCCTGACAAGTATTTTTCGGTAGGGATTTGCCATTTATTTTAGTGAACTAAAACCAATTCCTTTATTTTGAAGAAACTGGTAGGATTTAGTCAACTACTGTATTGCTGCAGGTGTTTTGGGACGATAGTAGAAGTGTCCTATGCAGGGTCTGGTGACATTACTGTTTAACATAAAGCTGAACCCGATTGTAACAGCAGTGGTAGGAGCAAAATCTTTTTTAAGGTCTCAGAGACATCAGGCAACCTAGCAGGGTTAAAACCGTGCCTCTGTTCACAAGAAACAATGTAAGTGATGTTTTGAATGAACTGTATATAGTTCAGCTTAGTGAAATGTAAAGTTGGAACTCTAGACAGACTGCCAAATGCACCAGTTAAAAATATATGTTGGAGTGGTTTGCCAAAAGATTTATATTTCTGTCCGTCCAGTCCTGAGATTCACACAGCACAGTTTTATCTGGCAGAGGAGGGGACCTGATTTTTCTCTGTTGTAGTTTAATAACGCCTACAGAATTGGTCCCTCCCCAGCCTGTGACTGGTAAGTGAAAGGAGAAGCTGCAGATTCCTTTAACTGCTTCTCCCTCTTTCAGTCTGAGCTCTGCTTTACAATGGACTGCAGTAATTCAATGCAAGGTTAAAGTCCTAAAGGCCTTGTTCACCATGGGCTTCAGTTTGTATAAGAGCAGTGTGGGATCTTGTTTTGGGCACACTTTGTGTTATGCCAAGCTTTTACAAAGCATTTTTAGCATTTGGCACCCCCCCCCCACCCCAGAGCAAATATTTAATTTTTTTGTGCATGGGAACTGAGGGATCAGCGGTGCTTGATTGCTTAGTTCTTGGTCTTAAAAACACGGGGGGACTGATACTGCATCTACCTAGGCAAGTATAAATGTTTGGTTTTTTTTTTGGGTTTTTTTTTCCATTCCTGAACTTCTTTTAAAGGAATCATTTTATATACCAAATGTTTTGTGTTTCTGTGAATCCAGTCCCGAGGTTTACACAGTTCTCCCACACTGCACAGCCCTATTTAGCAGGAGAGAGAACTTGATCTTTCTCTGCTGCATTTTTACTTGTACAAACAGGTCTCCTGCCCACCCTGTGACTGAACAGTGAAGGGAAAAAAACAGAAGACTGATGCCCTAGTTCTTGCTACGCTATCTCCTATCAGCACGATGTAATAGCCATTACAGAACTGTATTCATTTGCATTCTGCTAACTGCCTGGACTTTTGCTTTTGAGGTTTTTTTTTCTTGCTGGCTGAGAAATTTATTGTGAAGTCATGCTTATCACCTGGTAATTTCACGTGTAAGCTTGTATTGCAGTCTCAATTAATTTTTTGTTAAGGGCACACTTTGTATTATGTCAGCTGATGTCTGCTGCTGCACTGCATCTAAATGACAGCTCTAGTTTTCAAGGTGCTTTGACCACAGGCACGAACATGTATGAAACCCCTTGTGGTAGAATCAAGGATTGACAGAGGGACATTACAGGTTTTTGAAAAACGTCAGCTTTAAATTAGCATTACTGCTAATAAATAAGTTGATAAATTAGCATTACTGAAAAGATTTCAGAATTTTACAAAAAGCTTTTATCCACAAACTACCCTTCCCTGAAAAACACTTTCTTCAAACATAATCCGTTTCCCACAGCTCACTGAGATGAAAATTGATTTAGCAAAATCCATGAATTGATATTTGTTATAATTGGGGCCTTTTTTAGGAGTGAAAATATTTTATTTTTCTAGGTCATAGGTTACTGTGAGTTAAATGCAATACTTTTCATGAAGCTATTATAAATGAAAATATTCTTTTTATTTCCAGTTATATGTCCAGGCCCGGTTGTGTGGAAAGTGGGCTCGCCTTCTGCGGCCCACTGTACAATTCTTCCTCTTCTCCTTTGCCCTGTATGTTGGATATACACGTGTATCTGATTATAAACACCACTGGAGTGATGTTCTGGTGGGACTTCTTCAAGGGGCACTTGTTGCTGCGCTCACAGTAAGTTTACTACTTGTCTTTAAGACGAAAAGCCTAATAAACTATATGAACTATAAAGATTTTATATACATATTTATATTGCATATGATTCTGATCATTGATGTCATTACTTACTTTTCTCTTGCAACACAGGTCTTCTGATTCTTGACCATAGGTTTTTATCGCCACCTACAGAAGTAGGACAATAGGCAGGAAAGAACTCGGTACCACCTATGGGCAGTCCTAGCTGGTATAAAAACCCCTTCTCTGCTATAGGCAATCCTGTTTTTCTGCCTAGCGTTCAGGAGTAAGGACCTAGTTCCCTGCTGGGACCTGTGGCTCCATAGCATTTTTTACCTTTTTTCCTGTAGAGCTCTTCAATCAACAGCTGGGCTGGGTGATGGGCTGGAAAATCTAGATCCAGTGGTCACCGCAGTCTGGCCATCAAACTTTCACAGACCTGAAGCTCAGTGCTTGGTTGGCTGCAACTAAGCCCTTTCCTAGACTGGGGCAGGCCAGCGAGTTAAACGTCACGCAGGAACACATATGACCGGTTGTCCATAGTCCATATCAGTGTTACCATGGCTGACATCACCCTCACCCACACCCTGGTTTTAGTTCCATGCCCTGTGAGCCGGACATCCATTTTGTTTTTCCCCTCCACTAGACAGTTGTCCTGAAGGATACCAGCCTGCTTGGCTAGTGTTTAGTTGTGTGCTCCAAATTGGCTTTAGACTGTTGGACTCCAGTGGAGGCTTGCTTGCCTGTCAATGTCCTGGAGCTGTGGTGCTCCGGTTGTCTCTGAAGCGCTGATCAAACCTTCTCTGGGGTCTCCTAGTCAGGATCCTGTCAGATGATGTCACCAAAGTGGCCTATACCCTCCACTAAGGTGACAAGTAGAGTGGCGGTGACGCTAGAGGCTTCTCACTTTATGCAGTGGGCGGAACAGCACATTCTGGCTCTATCCAACTTACACATTCTCAGTGTCAAGAATTGGCTGCAGATTGCCTCAGTTGTCAGTCGCTGAATCAAGAAGGGGTGTTCCTACCCCTGGATGCGTCTTGTCAGATCTGGCACCCTTCAACAGGATTGTGCCCCAGTTGTGGCATGAGTGTGGGACTGCCCCTGGTCGGATGCATTGGATGCTCTGGGGACATTGGGGGACCAGTATCGTCTTTGTTCCATGTTTTTGCCCTTCTAGCTGCTTCTTCACCTGCTGCACAAGATCACGGGATAGGGATTCCGGTCATTTTGGCAGCTTCAGGCTGCTACATTTTTGTGGTGCAGCTGGTGGTCTCGGACGCTTCCTGGTAGTTGCCTCTTTGGAGGGTTTACAATCTCTTGCTGTTGGCATGGTTCTTGCAAGTCAGAGTTGGTGGAACATGGGGTTTTCAGTTTTTGGGTTTCCCAATTATGTTGACGGTTCGTGAGTTCCTCTTTTGGATGATGTATTTTATGCCTGGGGTAAGTTCTGGCTGTCTTTTTCTGTTAACACCACACCCCCCAGGTGGCTCAGGTGTTTGCCTTTCTTCACCAGGGTATTGCACAGCATCTTGCCTTGAGTTTTCCTTACAGGTCAAGTTCTGCCCTCGTCGTCTTTCTTCAGCGTCCCTTGGCCATGCATTTCCTGTTTGCACCTTGAGTCAATGTGTTTGTTGTCTGGTACTCACCATGCCCTAACTGTTGCCGTTGGACTTGCATTGGGTCTTTTGGTTCTCCCGCAGCTTTCCTTTGGAGATTATCTGGATATACTCTTTCTTCATAAGTTGTCTTCTTGGTTACCATTGCTTCTATGAAGTGGGTGCCTGGGCTGGTGTCTTTTCTTGTGAGTTTCCCTAATGAGTTTTACACAAGACTGGGGAGGTTCTTGTTGGTGCCCCTCCTTTCTATTGAAGATGGTGTCAGCCTTTCGCCTGCCTTAGGACATTGTCCTGCCTTCTTTTGTCCACAGCCGTCACATTCTTAGGAGGCTGTGTTGCACTTCTTGGATGTGGGTCAGGTGGTTTGTGGTTCGTGGTTCCTGTCCACTGCAGCCTCCCGCCAGAGGTCGGCCTCTTATACGGCTCGCTGCGGCCCCAGGGCAGCCAATGAGACTCGTTTTCCCATTGACTCTGATGGAAGCTTCTGTTGTACCCTTTTAAGAGGCGGGGTCCTCCTTTTCTTCATCATGGTCCATTATACTAGGGTGCTGCGTGTATCCTGTGTGAACAGGCATCTGTTTCTTAAGTTTGTTGGGCGGCTGCCTGGTTGGTCGTCTGTGCTTACTTGCTAGATTTTACCAGTTAATGGTTTGGCCTCTGCAATGCTGGTTTTTGTTCACGTGGCTGCAGGGTAATGTTTTAAGATCCTTGTTTGCCTCTTTAGGGTTTTTTTTTGGGTGTTTGGCATGTTTGCCTGGTCACTCTAGTTCAGTGGTTCTCAACCTTCCTAATGCCGTGACCCTTTAATACAGTTCCTCATGTTGTGGTGACCCCCAACCATAAAATTATTTTCGTTGCTACTTCATAACTGTAATTTTGCAGTGGGAGTAGTGCCACATCATTGGTGTCAGTGAGACGAGTAGTGCCACATCATTGGTGTCAGTGAGAGGAGTAGTGCCACATCACTGATGTCAGTGGGAGGAATAGTGTCCCATCGTTGGTATCAGTGGGAGGAATAGTGTCCCATCATTGGTATCAGTGGGAGGAATAGTGCCACATTGTTGGTGTCAGTGGGAGGAATAGTGCCCCATCATTGGTGTCAGTGGGGGGGGGGGGGAATAGTGCCCCATCATTGATACTAGTGTGGGGGGGAATTGTGCCCCATCATTGGTGTCACTGGGGGGGGGTAGTGCCCCATCGTTGGTGTCATTGGGGGGAGGAATAGTGCCCCATCGTTGGTGTCAGCGGGGGGGAGGAATAGTGCCCCATCGTTGGTGTCAGCGGGGGGAGGAATAGTTCCCCATCGTTGGTGTCAGTGGGGGGGAGGAAATAGTATTGGTGATACCAATGATGGGGCACTATTCCTCCCACTGACACCAATGATACTTACCTTGCTGACTCCTGGGCTCGCTCCCTCCCTCTCCCATCTACAGCCAGCATACCTGGCTTCAGCAGCACCATCTGCACGCTACAGACACTTACCTGTCAGCTGTCTTCCTTCTCCGGCCACTCCCTCGCTCGATCTTCTTTGATCTTCGCGCTGCTGCTCGGCTCCTCCTCTCCAAGCTCCACCTCCTCGCCGGTGATTGGCCGCCTGTGTGCCTCTCCTGAGCTACAGTTCCGGCAGCCAATCACTGGCGAGGAGGCGGAGCTGTTGAGTGATCCCGGGGATGTGGCCAGATGACAGGGGCGGCATGTCATCCCGCACACACATTGAGGTCCAGGGAAATGTGGATGTATCTGCATGTGGGCGGACCCGCCTGGAGACTGATAGCGGAGCGGTGTCTCGGTTCCTAAGACCATCGGAAATATGTGTCTTAGGAGACCCCTGTGAAAGGGTTGTTCGACCCCCAAAGGGGTCGCGACCCACAGGTTGAGAATCGCTGCTCTAGTTGGTTCTATTTTCCCCACCCCTCGTTGTGGCACTGTTTGGGACATCCCTATGGTCAAGAATCAAGAGCCATCAATAAATGTAAGAGAAAATGGGATTTTGTTTGTTAATCACTGTAAAATCCCTTTCTTTGAGTTCATTGACGGACACCAACCCCTCTATTTGGAGTTTATACTTCTGACACTGCTTTGTTACACACTGGATTGCCTATAGCAGAGAGGGGGTTTTATACCAGCCAGGACTGCCAATAGGCAGTGCTGAGTTCTTTCCTGCCTAGTGTCCTACTCCCATAGGTGTCGATATAACCCTATGGTCAAAAATCAGAAGAGCTGTGTCCGTCTATGAACTCAGAGAAAGCGATTTCTACAGTAACAAAAAAATCCCATTTTTTTTTCTTCTTCTTAACGTGTATGAAATCCTTTTTGTCTCTCCCTCCTCATATTCATACTATTCTCATAACATAAAGTCTACCTCAAACATGTGAATTTAAGGAAAATGTGTAAGTTTGTCATTCTTTCAAATAATTTCCTCATATTAGTCTGTTTTTCTTATCTATTTCTTTTTAACTTTACTTCACAGGTGCGTTATGTGTCTGATTTTTTCAAAGTCAGACCACCTCTCCAGTGTACCAAAGACCCTCTTGAAACTAAACCAAGTCTTCAACTGTGTGAAACTGACCAGAATCACTTTGGATACCTAGGAGGATCATGAGAGTTTTCTCTGCCCCTCTCAGCTGCACCAACTTAACTGTTGAGCTTTCCCTGGCTAGAAGGCCTATATCTATGTCAGCTGGCCGCTTCAAGGGGCTAATGGACAGAACAGGCAGCTTTCTCCTAGAAGAGGCATGCTTGGATTTTTTAAACGAGATTTTGTGACCATCCCTATTTTCAGCACAAAAGCCAAAGTAACTTTTTATATAAATTTATGTATAAAGAGAGGAATATTGATATCTCTATATTTGAATTGTGTATAAGATTGAATGTTTTGTAAGTATCTTTCCAATTTGTTGAAATGAGTGAGCGAGATTAGAGCTCGGTGTGCAATATGAAAATTTGTATGTTGTAGCCATTTTGAATGAGATTGTTTCCCTACTCCTTTACGTGGTTGGTATGAGCTGCGCATCAAAGTAGGTGCGTGGGTCCATTTTGTGTTTTTTTTTTTTTTTTTTTTTCTTTCTGATGTGTACAAACTGACTGCTTTTCTTTTGTATGCAGGAGAGATCATGCAGCAGAGCAGTTATCCTTTCTTTTTGCATAGAATGAGTATGTGTGTGACTTGACTTGAAACCACTGATTTATACCTCTCCACCTTCAAAGGAATGACCAGAACCTATGGAGCTATGGGGAGAGGGTAAAGGAAAAGAGCCTCCTTTAACACTTGTATATATTTCGTTTATTGGGTTTAACTGTGTATATGCTATACTCCAAGTCTGTGGGCTGTAAATAAAGCAATCACCCATTCCTCATTTGGCTGTGAATGGGTTCAACATTTCTGTGTCCAACTATTAATGTGTTGCTTGCTTTTTTGTTTTTATTCTTCCCTTGTTTGTGTGTGCTTCTATGTATGATTTTGTTTCCATTTAGGACTGGTTCACACTCATGCAGTCCAGTGCATTTTTTTCTGCATCAAAAATACATGGATAATAGGTTATATGGTTTCCAATGCAATAGTTCACAACAATGCGGTCAGTTCCAGTGTGTTCCAGTTCCAGAAATAAAGGAGAACATGCTGCACTTTTCCTGCACTAAACTGTACTGGAAAACTCATAAAAAATGCACCAGAATGCAAGTCCTTATTTAAAGTAAAGAAAAAATGCACCAGAACACTTAAAAACTCATCAAAAACGCGCAAGCAGAAACTCATCTGGACTGCATTTCGATGGTGTGGACCAGGCTTAAAGACCTTATGCACATACCTCATGTCTACCTTGAACATGCACAATCCTATATACATGAACTCCCTCTACATTATGAATTTGTCTCTCCATGTTCCTTGCCACCCTATGAGCAGTGTGAAAAATGACACATTTTCTCACCATTCCCCCTAAAATGGTGGCCATAGTCTTCCTGATGTCTCCCCAAAGATAGTAGGCTGAGAGAAGGCTACCTGTTCTCAAAAGTGCTGCAACACAATCTCACTGTTTTACAACTCTGCATAAGTGATATATAGGGACATAAGTGGATACAATAGTAATCAGTGCTCAGTGAGAAGAGAGAGGATTGTTCTTGTGAGTTCTTCTGATAGCCGCAGATCTTATTGTTCCCTTGGGATGCCTTAAACAGCTTTGCACAACTTGTTTAATTTTGGTGACAGAGCTTACCCTTAATACTGCAAGGTATTTGTACACAGCCACAGCGGGAGTTGTACTTTCTCCTGTGTAATTGTTTATATGTTTATATAGCTAATGCAACTTCAACTGAAAGCACTCCAAAGTTAAATATTAGTTACAGGAAACCTTGCAGTGCAAAAAAATCAAAGTTGCCATTTCTGACTTATTTTTAAAGATTCATACTGCAAGGCTATCATTCCTGTCTTTCTTTCATGTGTCACTGACCCAGGACCTGATTTACAGTTGAGTGCCCCTGGAGCTTATACTATAAAAAGTACATTGTCTCATGCATGCCACCAGCAAGTGATATTTGTGTCATCTTTATTGGCAGACCCAACCACCTTGGAGCACAAAGTCTTTTTTTTTTTTTTTTTCCCCCATGTAGCTTAATTTTCCTACCAAGGCACAATTGCCCTCTAGTTAGGAGTCCTAAATGGAAAGTTTAACAGATCTCTTTATAGTCATTGTGAACCAAAATGTTTACTGTTAGTCCTCATGTACACATGATGTTTTTACAGCTGCTGTTTTTGACGTTTTTTCTACAGCCAGTAAACCCCCCAGCTTGTTATCCTATGTGTCAATGCACACACAAGACTGTAATCAACATTTTTTGGCTGGAAAAAAAACCCAGGATTAGTAGGTTTCTAGAGGAGTTTTTTAACTGTAAAAATGCTCTAACGCTGTAAGACACAGCAGACTGGCGTTTTTGGACTTTTTTTAGACCAAAAAAAAATTTTTTTTTCACAACCTCTAAAAACTGCAAACGTCACTAATAGCAGAAAAACTCTGCTAAACGCTAATGCAAAAACACTAAGAAAAGGTGAAAAACATTTTTTAACGTGACTTTACACAGCTAACATTACCAGTGTTATCAAAACGTCCAGTGTGCATGAGGGCTTATACAGAGATAGTGATCTTTTGTTTGGTATGAAGTTGAATTTAAAGCCATATCTGACTCTGAAACTGGCTTTGGATGGATCAAAATTCAGACATTTCTGTAGGAGCCATCCAAATTGGAATCAAGAAGAGTCAATCTAATGATCTTGAACGGGACTGTTGGTAAGTTTTGGTTGGATGCAGGTGCTGAACAGTGTATTCTGACAGTGGAGGAGTCCCTGCTGTCAGAATACAATAGCGAAGAGTATTCTTCCATCCACCTCGCTTGTGTGGTTGGGGAAATCTATTCAATTGGGAGACAGTCATCTATGGGCAGCTTAGGGCTCTCTGCACTGTGCAGGCAGCTATTGGTGTGAATTCCAGCAGAGAGAAGTGTGGTGTGTTTTTATCTTTTTTTAAACATTAAGCCCTTTGACACATTAAATTCTCTGCACAGCAGCTCAGTGCCTCTCAGTGTACTGTGGTAAAATTCTACATGTCTGCATTTTTGTCTACCTTACTGCACCAGAAACCACACCAGCATTGTGTGAATGGGGCAAATAGAAAACAATCTTTCAATGTGCAATAGCCATGACTTGCATTTGAGTGTGTTAAGCCCTTACTGTGTAAATGAGCCCTTAGGGCTAGTTCACACTAGATGCAGTTCAGTGTGCTTTTTTTCTGCATCAAAAATGCATGCACTGTGTTTTCCATATATTCCAGTGGCCCTAGTTCACACCAGTGCAGTCAGTTTCTGGTGCAGAAAAAAAAGTAGAGTATGCTGCATTTTTTTCTACACAGAGCCATACTGAAACATAGCAAACTGCATCAAAACTGCACTGGAACTACATGTGGTGTGAACTGTGAGCAAAAACTTATCCGGAGTGCATTTTTGTAGTGTGAACTGGCCCTTAAGCTATATCCCAGGCAGAGAAAAAACACCATGTATTCCCCTAAGGGCCTGTTCACACTACAAAAATGCACTCCTGATGCATTCTGTATAAGTTTTTGTTTACAGTTCACACCACACGCAGTTCCAGTGCAGTTTGCTATGTTCCAGTATGGTTCTGTGGAGAAAAAATGCAGCATGTTCTACTTTTTTTTTTTTTCTGCATCAGAAACTGACAGCACTAGTGTGAACCAGTGCCATTGGAATACATAGAAAACACTGTGCATGCATTTTTGATGCAGGAAAAATGCACTGGACTGCATCTAGTGTGAACTAGCCCTAAATGTACTCCCTTAAATTGAAAGCGACTTAATATACTTATTTTCTCCTGTATTCCTAAAAAGGTACAGCACTAGGAGTCATTCAGACTGTGCTGCAACAGACATGTGCTGACTTCATTCTGCAATAAGTGGCTGTTGCTTGTTCTTAACCAGACTGGGCTCCTTCAGTATTACTGGTTGAAGTGTGTTGTGGGAAACTCTATGGCCTTGTTCACATGGGCATACTACAGCATACACTAGTACAAGGGCTGTCTTTGCCCGCATGGGGATGCACAAGTGTTTCATGTAGGCAGTCCCATTCATGCCATTTGGGACCCACAGCTGCAGGGGCCCAAATGCACACTGTCTGCATTCAGGGTTTTGCACTCGCATGGCTGTCAAACTGTTAACAAGGCCTAAACTGGCTGCACAGAATTACAAATCTTTGGCAGATTGAACACAAGTGTATCAATTCCATATTTAAATGTTTGCTTGAAGTTCTGCTTTTAACACAGTTACAACAATTGTTCCTTTAATCTGTGCTACCCAGGCAAGTAGCTTCACCTAACAGCTGTCTTTCCCAGGTGCTCAAACTTACGCAATTTTTTTTTATTTGTCTCTTGTCTGTATGTTGGGTGCCTGAGTATCATTCCCTAAACACCAGTGTTGTATTGCAGGAAGGCAAGTGAGTTGCATGCATACTCTGTAGCAGGTGTTTTTAATTTCTGGCAGCCAAGGGGAGTGACACGGGAAAAGGGAATGCAAGACCGTTGAACTTCAGAGTGTATCTGTTAAAGTGGAATTCCAGGCACCCCTAGCTAATCTTAAAAATGCTCTCTCCCCTCTGCTAATATCTATTCTAACTAAGCTGTGTAAGAAAGATCTGTATACTTTCCTTTTCCAGGTTGCTCCTGGAACATGATCTCCCCTGTGTTATCCAGTGTTGGGAGCAGAGATGAGGAGAGAGCACTCCAACAATGGCTAGTAATGCCTGGCAGCATGAGGTCACCCATAGGCTTCAATAAGCCCATCTGTTGTTGGCACTCCCTCCTCTCCCCTGCAGCTGCGCTGGCTGACACAAGGGAGCCAAATCACATGACTGAACTGGTGTGGCCTGAAAACAGGTAAGAATACAGCTTTCTTACGCTGATCAGTCAGAATAGGTGCTATGAGGAGGGAGGGAGTGTTTATAAGATTAGTTACGTGGGGCTGGGATACCACTTTAAGTGAACCCAATAGTTTTTCAAGAATAGGCAAGTTAAAGCATATGTTCACCTTTCCACAAAAAATAATAAATGCACATTTTTTGCAGGTAACAAGCAAGCCAATACTTGCTAACAGGAAGACTTCATGAAATACCACAGCGCTCACAGCAGAATGATATGGCTGTGTGGGCAGAGCTGTTTTTGAAAAGTGACAGCTAGTACAGGGAAGTGCTCCCTGTACTTTTGTCGGGGGGGGGGGGGCAGCTGCAGGATCGGGAACATGTTCCCAAAGGTGAAGGTATCCTTTAAACTTAAATTACAGGTTGTCAATTTGATAAAAATGTTATTCATCTGTTAACTTTAAATTAATGTAGCCATTATGCATTTATCATTGGTGGAATGTCAGACTTGATTTTTTTTTTTTTTTTTTTTTTTTTAACTTTTGCAGTGAAACTGCTACATTGATTTGGAGCATACTAAACTGTGCTATGCCTGTGCACGCATCATTAATTTTGTTACATTGTAGCCAGAAACCGACTGAGCTGAAATTGGCTCCTTTTTCTAAATAGTAAATTGCTACATGCCTGAGTGTTCTTTTTGTAGATATCAGATTCTTTTAACAAAATTTTGTGAAATATAACAAAATGAATTACATACTTTACATATATTTTATTAAAAGACTTATTGCAAACTGCTTTCACTCTGTTTTACTTCAAGTGTTGTCTGAAGTTTAGCATTCAACTTTCATTGCTTTGATTACCTTAAAGAGCCTTAGAATACCTTAATAATAAAGGCCAACATTTTAATCTTTCTCCTACAGCTGTTATTTTCCTTAAAATGTATGTGTATACAACTTTGTGTTTTACCACATAGGAATATAGTTCTCTGGTTGTTAAGCATTAAAAATACACATTACTGCTTTAAAAAAAAATAATAATGAGCAGAACCAATATTGTACATATTTTGTGTTCTGGCAATGAGAAAAAAAACACAGATGCTTTTTTAATCTGTTTCTCGGTGTTTGAAGTGTCACGTACTTTAATTTTAACTTGATTTCCATGTGTTCAGTGATGTTTAAAGCAGACCTGTTGCTTGGAATAAGTAATTATAAACAGTTTGTGCTCATGTGCCTTTCATGCAACAATCAAAAAATGGAAAGGAAAGTTATAAATACCTATATCTGAATTCTATAGAAGACGCACATTGTTTGCCCAAGCGGGTGGGACATTTTGACATCCTGTGCTAGAAGCAGAGGAACCCGTTTCCCTTCCCTCTTGTGTGCCTCCACTTCAAATACTCAGGATGGGAAGAAGGCTCTGCCGTAGAGGATGTTACTCAGGCTAAAAGTATCCACTTGCTGGCAAAGAGCCTGGGGAGCAGGGAGACGAGGGAGTGAACACTGCTGGGAAGTCAGGGAACAAAAGAGAAAGAAAAAAAAAATGAATGTTTCATATAAAAAGGCTAGGAGAGGTGAACATAAACATTTTGTCAGAATGGGATTGACAATAAAACGGACTATAAAATGTAAAGCAGTTTGAGTAGTTTGCAAGTTTGACAAACAGCTGAATATGGAACAGAAGTGAGTGAAGAAGCTGAAAGGAAATATGAATCAAGCCAGGGATGGGAGGAGAAAGGAAACTGAAAAAGAAAGCAGCTGCAATACAGGAGAAAGTGTACATTCTACAGCTGAGTAATGTAAGCACAGAGCAGGAAAGGAAAAGTAACGGAAGGATCTGGCTCATATAAAAATGTTACACTGGAATATGTGCAGAGAAGTAACCTTTTAAAAAAGCCATTGCACCCTTAGTAGGACTCACTTAATTGAAGTGCCTCTTATGAGTAGATGTGAGTACATTACCGGATCTAATTGTGTTAAAATGTTTCCTAAACAATCCTCAGGAATTTTCATAATTCCTGATATTTGGTTTTCTGTGGTAAAAGTCCAAGCTGTTATAATGAATAGATTGAATTTAAGAATCCAAAGTACCACCTGAGGTACATACACTGATCAGCCATAACTTTATGACCACCCTCATAATGTTGAGTAGGTCCCCTTTTTGCCACCAAAACTACCCTGACCCATTGAGGTGTAGACTCCACCTAAACCTCTAGGAACATGCTGGGGTATTTGGCACCAAGCTGTCAGCCGTCTTCCGCCAGCTTGCCTTCTTCCTATAGTGTTTTGTGGTGCCATCTCTTCACCAAGTAAGCGACGCATATGCAGCCAGCCATCCACATGATGTAAAAGAAAACAAGATTCATGATCCCAGGCCCCCTTCTTCCATTGCTCCGTAGTCCAGTTCTGATGCTCACATGCCCATTGTAGGCACTTTTGGCTGTGGACATGGGTCAGCATGAGCACCCTGACTGGTTAGCGTCTATGCAACCCCAAACAAGCTGTGATGCACTGTGTTCTGACACCTTTCTATTGGGACCAGTGTTAACTTTTTTCATCAGTTTTGAACTACAGTAGCTGTTCTTTTGGCACGTACTACACAGGCCAGCCTTTGTGCCCCATGTGTATCAATGAGCCGTGGACACCAATGATCCTATCATTGTTTCATCAGCTTTCCTTCCTTGGACCACTCATGGTAGGTTCTGATCACTGCAGACCGAGAACATTCCACAAGAGCTGCAGTTTTGGAGATGCTCTGACCCAGTTGTTCAGCCATTACAATTTGGCTCTTGTCAAAGTCGCTCAAAATTCTTAGACGTCCATTTTTTTCTGCTTTCAACACATCAATTAAAGAGATGATCTGTTCACTTGCTACCTAATATATCTAACCCACTTTCATGTGGCATTGTAATGAGATAATCTGTTATTCACTTTAGCTGTCACTGGTCACCATGATATGGCTGATCAGTATATACTGTTAGGATGGCTACTTTACTGAAAGCCCAAGTGAAGCTTTAGATTTTATTACTGTAATTTAGTAAGACTGCATAAACAGTAGTAAATATGGCTGTCACATTTTTTAATTTTGTTACTATTTGCTGCAGCTACGGTTAAAATACCCTGTGCTGGTAGCATGCTGGAGAGCCAGTCAGTAGCAGTTTGGGACTTCGTTGGTCCATCATGCGACTGGCACTCTGCTCCAACCAACAGGGCTTCTCTGGGAAGAGTGTGTGTATATATCTAAACCCGAGAACAAAAATGTAATGTATTGCAGCACATCAGTCCTTAGGTGTGTTGGCAGCAGTTAGCTTTCTTTTTTGGTGTTTTAACCTGGTGATCCTGCCAGCAAAACACAACCTGTTCTAGTGTGACCATACTCACTCACTGTACAGTAGCTATATAGAAGCAGCATTGTCACGACAGATAGTATGTTAAGACTACAAAATGCCTCACCCCCTTCTCCATAATATAGGGGAGGGTGTTCTGTAATCTCAACATTTTTCCTAATAACCCTTCAGGTATTTTTTTGCACTTTTCAAACACATATAACCACTTGCCCTCTGGAAGGTTTACCCCCTCCCCTTCATGACCAGGCCATTTTTTTGCTATACGGCACTGCACTACTGAAAATTGCATGGTCATGCAACACTGTACACAAATGAAATTTCTATAATTTTTTCACACAAATAGAGCTTTCTTTTGGTGGTATTTGATCATCCCTAGGTTTTTAATTTTTTCGCCCATATATAAAAAAAGCCCCCCAATTTTTTTTTTCTAACAATAATTTTTACTTTTTGCTATACAACATATCCAATAAAAAAATTTCTTCAGAAATTTAAGCCAAAATGTATACTGCTACATGTCTTTGGTCATAAAAAAAAAAATTAAGTAAATGTATATTGGTTTGTGTGAAAGTTATAGAATCTACAAATGGGGATATATATACCGTAATTTTATTTTATTTTTTATACTAGTAAAGGCGGCGATAGTATGGCAGGCATTCTGACACTAACACATCTTCAGTGACACAAATACAGTGACCAGTGCTGATAAAAAGCACTGAAGCTGTACTAATGACGCTGGGCAGTAAGGGGTTAACATCTGGGGCAATCAAAGGGTTAACTGTTAGAGTGATTAAACTAGTGTTTTACTAGGGGACATGCTGGGGTTTTTTTTTTGTTTGGTTTTTTTTTTATCTCCCTTTTATCTATGTGCTGGTTTTTATCTATTTTCCACAGGACACAGACGATGACATCATTACACCAGCCCGTTGCCAGTGTCATATGACCAATCACAGCAGATCACATGTCAATTGTATACAATGAATGGTTTCCTGTCATGCCATCCATTGTATACAATTATGTTGTTAGCTGTGACTGGTCAAGGCAGTCACATGATACAGACAGGGCCAATCACAGCCCATTTGTATCGTGATCAGCTTTGCCTAATCACAGCTAATCACAACAAAAGATCAGTTTCATTCAGTAACAATGATTGCAAATATTAATGAAATGCATTGGTATTAGCAATCATAATGTGTTAGAAAAAAAAAATCCTGATCACTTGCCCAGAGTAGTTCAATGTTACTATGGTAACATTGTATTGCTTTGGTCACTGCTGAAAAATAAAATAGTAAAAAAATAAAAAAAAATAATAAAAAATAATAGAAACATTTGAAAAAAAAATACAAATTCAATTATTATTTTCACCAAAGAAATGTAGCAGAATACATTTTGACCTAATTTTATGAAGAAATGTTATTTATTTGCAAAATTTTATAACAGAAACGAAGAAAAGTGCATTTTTTTTTCAAAAGTTTCAGGTGTTTTTTGTTTTTAGCAAAAAATAAAAAAACTCTGGTGATTAAATACCACCAAAAAAAAGTTCTATTTGTGTGAAAAAAATGATAAAAATTTCATATGGGTATGGTGTTTCATTCAAAGTGCGACAGTGCTGAAAATTGGCCTGGGCAGGAAGGGGGTAGAAGTGCCCGGTATTGAAGTGGTTTAATAAACAGGTACTCACCAACCATGGGATACAACGCTGTCATCACCTGGGCCAGTTCTTTGCTAGTCTTGAGATCTTTGCTGCTGCCATCTTGAGTGTGGGAGTCCAGCTGTGACTTCCTATTGGCCAGCTCCCTACTACGCATAACTGAGTGCTTTATTAATCAGCCTGCAGCCTCCTGGGACCTGTGTCGTGTCCCAGGAGGTTGCATTCAGGAAGGCGGAGGTTGATCTTGTGTTTGGATCACCTAGGCAGGTACCTGTGAAAATTAGGTACACACTCCCTGAAAAAAAAAACCTTCAATATTCAGTGGAAGAGGGAAAAGCAGAACTTCTGATTTTATGTGAAGATCTGCTTTAGAGCGTTAATACACAATCAATGTAAAAGCAACCTTTGAGCTTAACATAAAATGGGACTGCCATTAATATGTGTGCCACAGGTTTTTCTTTGTGGACCTAACAACCAATGATGTCATTGGTTGATGAGGAGGAGGTCAGGCACCTGCACAGCTCCCTTGTTTGCTCCTCAGTTGCCCTTCTCTGTCAACACTGGGGTCACATTAGCTTGAGTGAAGAAAAGAAACTCTGGAATACTAGTTGCTACCAGTGTGCAAAGGTATATTTGCCTTGGAAGTATAAATCAACTCTAACATTGGGTGTCCTGTGTGTGTGGGCGTTGCTGCATTATGTGTAACTGTTACGTTTCTTGATTTTTAATTACATTTTAGTTGGGGATGCCCCATTCTTTGTAATATACCCATCCTTGCCTGTGAAAATAATGAGATCTAACGAACCCAAAACTGTGTCGTGCAAATGGAGTTGTACAGAACACGATGTCTCCTTTGGTTCCCCAAAAGCCATCTTAAAGTGGTAATAAACTTGCAAGTTAGCTTATTGAAATGACAAGCCTCAAGTGATGAACAATAATGAAGGAAATCCTCCCACATAAGCTCTACAACTAGTTGCAGCCTTCTTTCCTCACAAGCCCTCTAAAGTACACAGAGCAGATCATATTTCTCAGCTTACATGGACTAGGGACCTGATGTTACACAATCCACAGCAAAGAGCTGAGTGTAATCTGAGACCTGAATTGAAGACACAACCCCCTTTACACTGGGAAACATGCACATTGTCACTTAAGGGAGGCTGTCAATTGCCTCCTGTGTGCCTTTACCATAAAATGCCTGGTGTTGGAGAAATCTGTCAGAAGTGAAACATGCAGATTGCACAGGAAGGAGAGAAAGGCCTAGATCCACATTAGATGCTATGACAGGTACACAATTTATAAGGATGTGCTTTGCTTATTTTGCTTTTTGAAAATTTACAATTTTTGGTTGGAGGGTTGTAAAAATAAGTGGTTTTACCATTCACTTAAATGTGGAACTTTAATGAAAAAATACAAATTGGTGAACAGACAGGATTTTTAATTAAATTTGCTTACCTCCCTGTCCGTCAGTATAGAATTTTGGCAATGCTTGACTACACTGCTGCACATGCGTGGGTATGACATCATCTAGGCCCAACCAATTAAAATGGCCAGCGATTGATACCCAGAAGCTGCCAGGCTGAAGAAGCCAGCAGGGAGCTACAGGACATAGCCGTGCTGGAGTATAGGTGAGTATAGTTCTGCTTCAAGATACAGTGGCAGCCAAATGGGGTGGTACACATAGTGTTATACCCCATGTTGTGTTTGGCTGGCATCCACCTCCAAACGCAGTCCATTCAGGTGAATAGAGCTATGGCACAGCTGTTTGTAAAGCATACGGTTGCTGTGCAGTGTTGTGGGCTTTTTGTGGTTAAAACAGGTGAGGAGGCAAAAAGGACAAGCTCAAGGACACATTTAACAAAAGCCCTTCAAAAGTCTTCTAATAAAGTCATGTTGTAATAAACCTGTGGTAATCGTTTATTATTATTATTATTATACAGTATTTATAAAGTGCCTATAGTTCGCTCAGCGCTGTACATTACAATGGGAGACAATACATGAGACAGTACAATAATAATAATACAATGCGATACACGAGGGGTTCAAGGGCCCTGCTCCTTGGAGCTTACAATCTAGGAGGCAGGGATAGTGGTACAGGAGGAAAAGCTGTGGGGGATGGAGTGGTAGGAAGAGTGGAGGAGATCGGCAATTAGCAGGGGGCGGGGTACGCTTCCCTGAAGAGGTGGGTTTTCAGGGTGCGCCGAGAGGAGAGTAGGTGATAGTCTGATGGATTGGGGTAGGGAGTTCCAGAGGATGGGCGATGCCCTGGAGAAGTCCTGGAGGCGGGCATGGGAGGAGGAGACCAGGGAACTAGAGAGAAGGAGGTCTTGTGAGGAGCGGAGAGTGCGTTTTGGGTGGTATTTGGATATTAGGTCAGTGATGTAGTTTGGGGCAGTATTATGGACAGCTTTGTACGTCAGTGTAAGCATTTTGAATTTGATCCATTGGGCAATCGGAAGCCAGTGGAGGGATTGGCAGAGGGGGGTGGCGGAAACGGAGCGGTTGGTAAGGTGGATGAGCCTGGCTGCCGTATTCAGGATCAATTGAAGCGGGGATAGTGTGCGGTGAGGGAGGCCAGTGAGGAGGGAGTTGCAGTAATTGAGTCGTGATATGATGAGGGAGTGGATGAGCTGTTTAGTGGTTTCTGGGGTTAGGAATGGGTGTATTTTGGAGATGTTGCGGAGGTGGAGTCTTCATGAGTTTGTTAGCGATTGGACTTGGGGCAGGAAGGATAGATTGGAGTCAAGAATGACACCAAGTACTCTGGCTTGCGGGGTGGGCCTGATGGTGGCATTGTTGGACGTGATGGAGAAGTCAGTGGGGGGGGGGGGGGCACGGGCTGGGGGGAAAACTAGGAGCTCGGTTTTGGAGAGGTTCAGTTCAAGGAAGTGGAGCAACATCCAATCTGATATGTCGTTCAGCAGGCTAGTGATTCGGGCGGAGACTGAGGGGGTGAGGTGGGGGGTCGAGAGATAGATTTGCATGTCGTCGGCATAAAGGTGGTAGTTGAAGCCGTGAGAGTGTATCAGTTGGCCAAGGGAGGAGGTGTAGACGGAGAAGAGAAGGGGCCCGAGGACAGAGCCTTGAGGGACCCCGACAGAGAGGGGGAGTGAGGGGGAGATGGTAGCGTTATAGGTAACGCTGAAGGAACGTTGTGATAGGTAGGATGAGAGCCAGGACAGAGCGGAGTCTCTTAGGCCAAGGGAGTGTAGATTTTTGAGGAGGGGATGGTCGCTGTGTCGAAAGCCGCGGAGAGGTTGAGGAGTAGGAGCACTGAATAGTGGCCATTAGCTTTGGCGGTTAGCAGGTCGTTGGTGAGTTTAAGTAAGGCAGTTTCGGTGGAGTGTAGGGGACGGAAGCCGGACTGTAAGGGGTCGAGGAGGTTGTTGTCGTTGAGGTGGAAGCTTAGGCGATTGTAGACTAAGCGCTCAAGGAGTTTGGATGTAAATGGCAACAGGGAGATGGGTCTAAGGTTGTTCGGGTCAGTGGGGTCCAGGGAGGGCTTTTTGAGTATGGGAGTGATGTGCGCATGCTTCAGAGGGGAGGGGAATGCGCCAGAAGAGAGGGAGAGATTAAAGATATGGGTGAGCGAGCAAAGGATGAAGGAGGAGGGAGGTCGTAGGAGTTGTGAGGGGACAGGGTCGAGTTTAGTGAGCAATACACATTTGCAAGTCTGGGTTTTTAATTAAAACCGAAATTTCAATCCTCTCAAGCTTTCAAATTCATATTCCATAACTCCCACAGTAATGGAATTAATTTTATTAAAAGTGCTTATGTTAATGTATGGGAAGAGGCCAATCAGTTAGATGCCAATCATATTACAAGGTCCAGGAGGCTAATACAACACATTAGATCTCCTAAGCAATATGTCCATAATATCTATATCATATTAGTCTCCAAAATTTGTAATTTCATTCTGTTCATTAATATGTTGGTTGTCATATGTGAAACATCAGCTGAAAATGTAGATTTCTTAACTTTTCCATTGGGTTATACCCCTTCTCCAGGTGACTGGACACAAGCAAATTGCAAAGTGTAACCCCTCCCACTCCCAATATTGCCTTCGTTTTTTGGGAAGGGTTGTAAGTGTTCCAGATCTCCATCTCCACAGGAGCTACTTTTCCTCAGGTTGGATTTCCTCTTCCTCAGAGGATTTCTTGGCTTCAGTGGACATCAAGGATGCTTACCTTCACATTCCCGATTTTTCTGTATTATCAGCACTATTTATTTTGGGGTAGGAAACCAACAATTTTAGTTGGTGGCTCTGCCCTTTGGTCTTGCCAACGCACCACAAATTTTCATGAAGGTGCTGGCCCCAAAGTTATCTCTGCTTTGAGCTTGGGGGATCCCCATTTTGGGGTATCTGGATTTCCTTCTGCTACAACAACAGTCAGCAGACAGCCCCAAGGCCAATGTACAACTGATGGTGTAGACTTTACAGAAATTTGGCTGGATCCTCAATCTCTAAAACTCAATGCGGGATCTGTCGCACCACCTTGAGTTTATTGGCCTGGTTCTGAACACAGCCCTAGCATGTGTTTTCATTATCCAGGAAAGGCTTCAAACCCTCTAGTCCAAGGTGCAGGACCTGCAGTCTCTGTCGTATCCTTGCGTTATCTTCTGCATAAGGGTACTGGGCTTGATAGTGCCCCCTTCGAGGTAGTCCTTTACTCTCATTTTGACTCCAGAATGCTGCAACCCAAAATCCTAACAGCATGGGACAAACAGACACAGTCCTTGGATCACTCAGTGAGTTTAAACAATTTCAGCATGGCCGTGAGCGGTGGCTGTCCAGTTTGGCTCTGTAATACGGAAAGTCCTTTAACTATGGTGGGACAATGTCCATTCAGAGGTTGTTGGAAGAAGCCTAGCTGCCAATCACTTTTCTCTGGAGCTCAAGGCACTTCGATTTGCCCCTCATCACTGAACCTTCCTGCTTCAGAATCTGCTGGTCTGGGTCCAATCCAACAATGCCAGGGTGATGGCATACATCAAGGCAGTTACCAAGGGCCGAGCTGCTGCCCTCAAAGAAGCAGAGCTTATTGTGACAAGGTCAGAACTTCACACTTCAGCTCTGTCTGCAGTGCACAGGTTTAGAAAATTGGCTAGTGAATTTCCTAAAGTATCAGTGTCTGGATCCAGGAGAATGGCCTCTCCACCCAGAAGTATGTTGGTCAATCTTTCTTCACTGAAGAACACTCAACATAGATACAGTATTCAACTGTAAAGATTTAACCACAAACTGGACAGATCCATGTCCAGGACCACAGATCCACAAGACTTTACGTTAGATGCCCTCATGACTTTGTGGGATAAGATCAATCTAATATATGTGTTTCCACCTCGAAAACTCCTGGCTTGCCTGCTTCAGAGAATTCCTGTGTTCCTTCCTGGTTTTAATGGTTTGGTATTAATACCCAGGTTTTGAATAAGAAGAGACATCTAGATTCTGTGATCCCCAGCCTTCTGAAAATCATCTTACCACAAGGTTTACTACTGCACCTGGAAAGCACGCTTCTATGCAAAGAGAGTTAGCTTCACCCCAGTATTTACTACATGGGGTGGGTTTATCTTTCCTTCAGGAAGGCTTGAACAAATCCTTGGCCCTGAGGATCATTAAGGGTCAGGTTTCCTTGGCTGTACTTTTTAAGAGACTGCTGGCCTTCTAATACTTCAAAGCTTTTGTCTAGGGGATCGCTGACATTGTACAACCTGTACACTCTCAATTAACAATATGGGACCTCAGTCTGGGGTTGTCAGTCCTTCAAAGACCACCTTCTGAATATATTTGGGACATATCTCTCCCTCTTCATTTCCCATAACGTTACCTTTCTTTTGACTGTTACCTCGATTAGCAAAGTGTCTAAACATACAGTCTTATCTTGTAAGGTGCTTTTTTTGTGCTTCACAAGGACAAGGTGGTTTTGAGTCCTTGACCTCTGTTTTGTGTGCAAGGTGGCCCTGGGTTTAAATTTAAATCAGTACATTGTATTGACATCCTTTTGTCCAGCACCTGAGCATCCTAAGGAGATTGCTCACAACTGTATGGATGTGGTTATGGCTGTGCACGTCTGCATGGCAGCCATATCCTCAATTTGGCAATCTAATTCTCTTTGTGTTGCCTGAGGGCTCCCAGGAGCAACAGGCTGACTCTCAATCCACAATTTGTCAATTCATTATTCAGGCCTACGACCTAATGGGGAATATGCCCCCCTTTCCTGTGAAGGCTCACTCCACCTGAAGTGTCAGTGCTTTGTGTACTTTTCAGTATCAGGCCTCTGTTTCTCAGGTCTGAAAGGCTGCCACCCTATACACGTTACCAGGGGCGGACTGACAACTCATGGAGTCCCCGGGCAATAGGGGGTCATGGTGCCCCTGTGTCCTTGCCCAAACTCAAAAAAGCCTATGAAAAAGGTAACAAGGGCATCTCATGGGGCCCCCTACTGACCCCGGGCCCTAGGGCAGTGCCCAAGTTTCCAAATGGTCAGTCCGCCCCTGCACGTTACTTAATTTTGCAAGGTGGTTGTTTGGGACTCTGTGATTTATGTCGGAAAACCCTCAAGGTGGCTCTGTAGGGTCCTTGGATGTTTGCTTTCTTTTTTCTACTTAAGAGGTTTTTGGTGAGCCTATTAGCCATTTGCTCAGTTGCCTGTCCCACTTGGGATTTCTTTTGGTTGTCCCAATGGTCTAAGAATTAAAAATGTCCTGCATCCCAGAATGTACGATTAAAAAAATCAAATTTTTGACTTGTTTGTAAAATCCTTTACTTGGAGTACATCACAGCACACAGGTCCCTCCCCTTTATCACTCTGATATTGCTTGATGACAAAGCTGAGGCAAAACTGTGTGGAAGGGACTATGATGGGACAAGCTTTGCAATTGTCAGTGTCCCCTTACCTGGAGGTGAAGCATAACCCAATGGTGATACATCCTATTTTAAAAGGATTATTTGGAATCACGGATATTTCTACCGAACATATTAAAATACAGCAGCACACTGATCAGCACACCCCCATAATGCTTGTGAATCAGGCAACCATAGCTTTTATCTTTTCCTCAAAACTATGAAGAAATAATAAGGGGTCTATTTTTAAGACAGAATTGCAACAGAGGATGCTGTGAACAGTGAAGAAAATCCCAAGTTTGGGGTTGTCAACAGAACAGGAAAAATTTTCCAACAGGGACACTAGTTCTGGTGACACTAGTGAAAACCAGGGATTCCTTCACTTTGAAGGGATTTCCTCTTCCTCTTCGGCTATGGGACAGGAAATGAAAGGAAATCTCCACTCTCCCGGGACTGTCAGGGGTTATAATCCTCCCTCTATCCAAAATGAAAAATAAAGTTTTGCCTTTAGTTCTACATTAATTTGGAAAAGGTTTTTGAGCTATAGTATATGTTGAATTATTGTTGCAGTATACCTTTTTTTTATATGTTAACATTTGTACATGCTTTGTCTTCTATAGTTCTGTTATTGTATTAAATGCAAAGATTTGAAGTTTTACCAGTAGAGGGAGTAAACATTCCATTTGCAATCATTCTGTCTGCAGAAGAAACTAAATATCAACCACAATGGCAGTGCATCATTTTCAAAATGTGTGTGCCAACTCATTGTATTGTTGTCTTTATATACACATATGGGGTTGATTTACTAAAACTGGAGAGTGTAAAATCTGGTGCAGCTGTGCATGCAAGCCAATCAGCTTCTAACTTCAGCTTGTTCAATTATGCTTTGACAATAAAACCTGGAAGCTGATTGGTTTCTATTCAGAGCTGCACCAGATGTTACACTCAGGTTCAATTTTAGTAAATCAACCCCACATGGGTTCATGTACATAGACAGTTTTGTGGAGCAAACATGCACAAAATCCTGGCATTTTTCTTTGCATTGAAGCCCCAGGTGGACCATACAGATGGTCATAGAAGTGAATGACTGTACATGGCTGCGTTAAGGTAGGCACCGTTGCTTTTTGGCATTGATGTTTACATGCACATATAAGGTATTACACACCTCACATGTATTTAGCTTTAAGGGTTTTTTTTTATACTCCAGTAAACACACGCCTAACTCCAAGTATTCTAAATGTGTCTGTCACACACCTGGCAGTGACCGAACTGATGAGAGGGCTCTCCTTTAGGCCCCTTTCACACGTGCGTTCAGTATGTCCGTTTTTCATCTGTCCATTTACGGATGAAAAATGGATGCCCATATATTTCTATGGACTAGCGGAAGTAAACGGGTAATCATCTGTTTACAATCCTTTACCACCTCCCGCTTGCCATATAGTAATATGATGGACGCAAAGTGGTTCTCTCATTCTGGGAGGACGTCATACGGTCATGTGATCAGCTGTGTCCAATCACAGCTGATCACATGTAAACAGGGAAATGCCGGTTATCTGCATTTCTCTCCTCTCGAGCTGTCACACTGACAGCTCGAGAGGAGAGCCGGTAATCGGCACTCCGCGGAGGGGACATGTACAATGATCATCAGGGCACTGAGGATCAGTGTGCCCTGATGATCAGTGTAGCCCCAGCAGTGCCACCTGTCAGTGTCCATCAGTGCCTTGTGTCAGTGCCCATCAGTGCCGTGTCAGTGCCCATCAGTGCCATATCAATGCCACATATCAGTGCCTACCAGTGCACATCAATGCCACATATCAGTGCCCATCTGAGCTGCCTTTCTGTGTCACCCATCAGTGCCAGTCAGTGCCACCTATCAGTGCAAGTCAGTGCCACCTATCAGTGCCATGTATCAGTGCCATGTATCAGTGCTGCCTTTCAGTGCCCATCAGTGATGCCTGTCAATGCCCATTAGTGCCACCTACCAGTGCCTCCTCATCAGTGCCCATCAGTGCCACCTATCAGTGTCCATCAGTGCAGCCTATCAGTGCCCATCACTGCAGCCTCATTAGCGCACATCAGTGAAGGAGAAAAATCACTTATTTATAAAATTTTATAACAAAAACTAAGAAAAAACTTATTTTTTTCAAAATTTTCAGTGGTTTTTGGTTTATTTAGGAAAAACCCAGAGGTGGTTAAATACCACCAAAATAAATCTATATCTGTCACAAAAAAATGATAAAAATTTCATATGGGTACAGTGTTGCATGACCGCGCAATTGTCATTCAAAGTGTGAGAGCGCTGAAAGCTGGAAATTGGCCTGGACAGGAAGGGGGTATAAGTGCCCTGTAGGCTTGTGGTTAATGTCCGCACCTGTTAATATCTGTTTTTTTGAACGCAAGAAAACCCTATTTTTCTTCCGTTAAAAAAACCCGCAATGCATGAAAAACGGATGTAAGTGGACAAAAATATATTGCCTGATATGCCAGCTGCTTTTCTCAGATTTTTTTTTTCATGTTTTATAGTCACATGATTACTATATTTACCCAAGCGCAGGTTAATTGTTTTTGAGAAGTGAATGATCAATAATGCTGTGCAGGATGCAACTGTTTCCTATGACAATTTCAGGTATTGTATCATTTTTGACTGTATATTCTACCTGTATAGCCAGATTTACAGCAGAAATAAACATTTTGCCTGTCACAGGCAGTAAACAATTGCTTCAACTGATAAAAAGTATTCAAAACAATTGTCAGCAAAAGTGAATTTATCTTTGTGTTGAAAAATCATTTCAACAGAGCCCCTATTTGGCTTAGTCTCAAGTAAAATCTTGTGAGATAAAAATACATTTCATATTGAAAGCTCTGTTGAAAACCTATGTGCTTCAGCTCAGAACAGGAAAAACATTTAATGATGTCACTGCTAGCAATGCTTAAAATAATGTAATCTATGTGTTCATTTTTCTATCCACCCATCCATTATCTATATCACATTTCTCTTCATTACTCCCTGTATAATGGTTGTTTCTTCCATGAGGCAGTAAAAATTGTGCT
This sequence comes from Staurois parvus, assembly GCF_062004578.1. NCBI lineage: Eukaryota > Metazoa > Chordata > Amphibia > Anura > Ranidae > Staurois > Staurois parvus. Next base: position 1,541,639 of record NW_028317849.1, read on the forward strand.
TTAGGCAAAGCCCTTTAGGGGTAGACAAATGTAATTCCTAACATAGAATGGCAAATCTGCCCTGGTGTCATGCACCTGGTAGAGACGAAGCTGAGGAGAGGCCTTCCCTTACACCTCCTGCCCAACAATACATGGAGGGTACATGTGCCTGTGGTAGGATGTGGACAGCATGGGTGGCCAGATGACAGTCTGGATATTTCTGAAATGCCATGGACTGGAACTTGTGCTAAATACTGTCACACAGACGGAGCACAGGAACATGCAAATAGGAGTCAAATCATCAAAGCAAGCCATAGTCAACAACTGGGCATATGCAGGAGCAGAGTCAGAAGTCAGGCAGACAAAAGAGCAGGCAGAGGATGGAGTCAAAGCTAGGGTTGCCACCTCATCACCACAAGGCAGCACAGTGGCTAAATGGTTAGCACTTCCAACTGGCAGTACTAGGGTCATTGGTCCCAGCCATGGCACCACCTGCCTGGAGTTTGCATGTTCTCCCTGTGACTGCGTGGGTTTCCTCCCACACTCCAAAGACATGCTGGTAGGTTAATTGGCTCCTGTCTAAATTGTCCCTAGTATGTGTATGTATGAATGTGAGTTAGGGACCTTAGATTGTACGCCCCTTGAGGATTACGGACTGATGTGAATGTACAATATATATGTAAAGTGCTGCGTAAATTGACAGCGCTATACAAGTACCTGAAATAAATAAATAATCCCTGTAAACCCAAACACATATTAATTGCACAGGTTCTGAGGCTAATTTAATGCAGATAACGTACTAGGTGAGTTTAATTACCACCTTAATCAGCCCCAGAACCTGTGTAATTAATATGTGTTCGGTTTTAAAGGGATGAGTTGGCAACCCTAGCCAGAGCCCAAACAAGATCAACAACAGGAGATCAGAATCAAACACAGTCAGAAGTCAAGCTGGGTCAAAGCATCAGGATACAGGTTTGGTCACAAGTCACTGAAGCTGATGACCACTCAGCAATTCTCTTTAGTCTTTTTATGCCCTAAATAGCCACTGGACACAGTACATGTGTATTGGTCTGAAAACTGTTCAGTGCACATGCGCAGATCTTTAGGCACAGACGTGCACTTAAAGTTCCTGACACCAGGTAAGATTTGCCTAAGGTTTGTTCAGCCTTGGAGCCAGAGCTGCAGTATCACATGACTGGACTGGAGCAGATTAAAAATAGGTAAGTGTACACATCATGCAGGTTAGGCAGTATAGGTGGTGGGACTGATCATTTTAACAATGGTTAGACTTAAGACTGGTACACGCAGGCTGAATATCATTCAACACATATCGGCCAATGTTCAGCTCGTGTGTACAGCAGCCTGTTCGACAGAAGCCCGTCTAACTACTGACTTTTATTGAATGGGCATGCTGGAAAAACAGCATCCGATCAGTGCTTGCAGCCAATGGCTGTGAGCTCTGATCAGTGTGTTCTGGAGGGGGGTTGGCCCCCCTGTCAAATCACAATAGTTCAGCAGGGGTGATCGCCACACTAATATCACTTAGTATGGTGACCTCTCTGGTTTTTTTTTGTTCAGGCCGCTGGGTTGAACAAAAAAAATTATTCCCTGTGAGTACCTAGCAATAGGCTAGGATATGTAAAAAAACTCAGCATTTTTTACTCCCATGTGCAAGAAACCTACAGTATGTGGTATTATTATTATACAGGATTTATATAGGGCCAACAGTTTGCTCAGTGCTTTACAATATATAGGGAGACAATACAGCAACAATACAGTTAAATACAAGAGGGCCCTGCTCCTTGGAGCTTACAATCTAAGATTACAGGACAGCATGAATTGTATGGACATCTTCATGTATTATCTGAGAGACATTAACCACAAATATTCATTGGCTGGACAATATATCAGCTGCTTGGTGAGCCCTCAATATAAGAGGCAAACTTTATTCTGAAATAATAATTAGAGGATGTTATCTGAAAGATAATAGCCACAACTATTGATCAGTGGCTGGACAGTATGCAAGCAGCTTGGTGGGCTGCAAAATATAAGGGAGAGACAAGATAGGTTTTATTTTAAAGCAGAAATTAGAGTGCAATGCATGTAATGTAACAACTTCCACTTTAATGGATCACTGAATGCAGTACAATATTTCATCATTTCTCCTAGTCAATTTTCACTGAGTGTTTTTTTTAAATATAGACTTATTTCCATGGCCTCACTATATGCATTGATGTACTGTATGTTATGCTTTAAAAGTTTTTTGGCACACTATGGGGTTGATTTACTAAAGGCAAATAGACTGTGAACTTTACAAACTTGCAGAGTGCAATTGCAGTTGCTCCAGAGCTTAGTAAATGAGGTAAAGCTTCCCTTTGCTAAGAATACCCAATCACATGCAAGCAAAATAAAAAAAAACTACATTTTTGTTTGCACATGATTGGATGATGAAAGTCAGCAGAGCTTCTGCTCATTTACCAACAGCCACTCATCTGTCCCATGATCCAGCGGTGTACTCACCGCATCCGATTTCACCGGCCATCCTTGCTCCCTGGCGCTGGCATCAGGCTGTGACAGCTTGTGGCTTCATAGCTGGGTGCCCAATGCGCATGCACAAGTAGCACTGCACTTTGTGAATGGTCCTGTTGTCTTCTAGGACCTGTTAAGTGTCCCAGAAGACTACGGGGAGGGAGAGAGGACAACTTCTGCTTCTGATCGCCTAGGTGGCCACCGTGGAAGTAGGAGCGGATACCTCTCAAAATCGGTTACCTTCTCCCCCCCCTCCCCAAAGGTGCTAAGGAGCGGGGGATCAGTATTTAAAAAGGACCTTCCCCTTTTGGGTGGAGTTCTGCTTTAAGGTGCAATGCACTGGATGACAATTTAATGTTTAGTCTAATTCATCAGCATCAGAGATTTTATACTCATTGGTTATTCAAGACAAGTTAGCTTTAAGGAAATTAAGGTGGTCCACACTGCTGCACTGAACACGCTCTGAAACAGCACACTGGTTGCAGGCCAAGCTGAAAGCTTCAGAGCATATTGTGTAAGTTCCAGCCAGTGGTCCAGCCTTAAAAAAAAAACAATAGTCCGTGGGATTCTCACTTCTGAGAGTGTCAGCCCTGGACCCAGATGTGGTCAACAATCATATAGGTCAGGTGAGGGCTGTCTGCAGTCAAGCCTAGCTGCTGTGGTTCAAAAAAAAAATTTGAACAGCAGCGCAAAGGCTGTCACTGTGGAAATGCAGCAAAGATGTTCTTACACAACACCTAGCCAAGGCACTGTATTTTGGACTCCTTCTCGAATGGCAGCAGTAGAATGACTAGTTTACTTTTGTTTTGGGGACATAATAAGGTGGCCCTGAGACAGCAGCAAGTCTTCCTCTTGATCCTGTGCCTTAAGTGCCCAGTCTATTAGGCCAAAGAGTGTGTGTGCCAGAAGAAACATGAGAAGAATTCTATCTCTAAGTCCAACTTGTCATGACTTACCATATTGGTTGCCTCTTCAAAAGATACCAAAAGCTATTGATAAGCTATTGATGCAGTGAGGAGAACCCCAGCTCCCCAGAGCCTGTCCTCATACCATAATCGCACAGGAATTCACTGATGGCACACGTCAGCCTCTGCAACATGGGCAATGTTGAGTTCTAGCCTGTGTGGGTGTCACAGATTTGGCAGATTCCCCGCCAGCACCCGGCAATCGTCGGGCAAAGCTGATAGGGGAGAGACCTGTGTGTAACATGCTGCTGAGTATTTTTCTGCACATTTGTAAACGCTATAACTTTCATGTAAACCAATTAATTTACATGTATTGTGATTTTTTTTAGCAAAGACATGGAACAGAATACATTTTGGCCTAAATTTATGAAATTTTATTTTTTTAAATTTTTTTACTGGATATGTATTATAGCAAAAAGTCAAAAATATTGGTTTTTATTTTCAAAATTGTCGGTCTTTTTTTTTGTTTATAAAAAACGCAGAGGTGATAAAATACCACCGAAAGAAAGCTCAATTTGTGGGGAAAAAGGACATAAATTTAATTTATGTATAGCATTGCATGACCGCGCAATTGTCAGTTAAAGTAACGCAGTGCAGCAGCGCATAAAATGGCCTGGTCAGGAAGGGGGGCAAATCCTCTGGAGGGCAAGTGGTTAAAGTACATGGTGGTTGCTGTCTTCACACACAGTGCAGTTTACTATGGTTTTTACATGACTGCTTTGCTTTAAACCACTTTCTGCTAACTTTATAACATCACCTTCACTTAATAACTAGTGACAATTACAGTGCATAGTGTTCTATGTTGCCTGGACTTGCAGATTCATCATAAGCTTGTTTTTCTTACGTATTACTTAATTCTCTTACTCCCTTCTTCAGGTTGCACCTTCCTGACTGTGCATGTATCAACTCTATTAAGTGCTATGGGGCAAAATTATGAAGTAATGAGTGAGTGATCTGACACTTTTGTGCCAATGAGCACTGGTTGGAAAATGTATGAAGCATATTCGCTGTCCATATTTAACTGTGTTTTCACCCAGTTATTTCACATGTGCCACTGTTACCCCAAAATCTGGATTTCCCATTCTTTTGGAAAATTAAATTTTCAGAGATATTTATCACTTTTGAATTAAAGCAAGACATGTGCTGGCACAAATTGTTTTTAAACATGTAAGGGACCTGAATTGGACAGTGGTCTCACCAAGCTGGGTCAGGTCCCACCAAGGGGCGGACTGACCATTTGGAAACTAGGGCACTGCCCGAGGGCCCGGGGTCAGTAGGGGGCCCCATGAGATGGCCCTGGTACCTTTTTCATAGGCTTTTTTGAATTTGGGCAAGGACACAGGGGCCCCATGATCCCCTATTGCCCGGGGGCCCCATGAGTTGTCAGTCCGCCCCTGAACAGCACACTAAGCAGTGGCGTCCCTAGGGGGGTGCTGGCCGAACCGGATGACACCATCACAGGGGGTGCAGGATGCCAGCAGAGCTTCTGGGCTCTGTGAAGGTCCTGGCCAGTTATTGGGGTGATCCCAGATTCCCGGCACAGTGACAGCTGCCTCCGGTGTAGCGGTAAAATGAGTATCCCGGACCCGTGAAGATATATATCCCCTGAAGCAACTGCGCATGTGCCGGTTTCAGGCCAAAGAAGCAGATCGCCGATCTCCGACTTTAGCACAGAGATGCCACAGTTAACCCCTTACCGGCTGCAAACTGATCAGTTAACCTATACGGGGTTAACTGATCTTGTAACCCATAGTGATCTGCGGGATCAGCTTCAGCGGTTTGCAGCCTGTAAGGGGTTAACTGTGGCAGCTCTGTGCTAGAGTCAAAGATTGGCTTCTTCGGCCTGAAACCGGCACATGCACAGTTGTTTCAGGAGATACATATCTTCACGGGTCCGGGTTACTCATTTTACCGCTACACCGGCACCGCTCCTTCTTCTCTGGAGGAGTGACACCACGTGTTACCGCACTGGGTGACACCAACCCTGAGAAAATGTGTTCTCAGCAACAGGTAAGGTCACCAATAATTGACCTACACACAGGTAAGGTCACCATGCACTTTCCCAGCAACCTGGGTCAATTCACTGCAGCAATGCACCAGAAGAGTCTATGACAGGTCTATCATGCACTGTGTATCTCAGGTTCAGGGCTGGATTCTGAGTTACACAATGGATAATGGATCTGTCATAGACCCTTCTGCTGGATTGCAGTGAATTTACCCAGGTTGCAGGGAAAGCGCATAGTGACCTTGCCTGAGTGTAGGTAAATTATTGAGGTAAGCAACAACATTGAGAGGTGGTAGTACACAGTAGTGGAGCACATCTATATTTTATATTGGAGTACTCGTGACAAGCACACATGTGAAGATATCGCTTTGGAAACACAAAACATAGGAGGAGGACTGAAGATTTAATACATATAAAGGACTTGTGTCTATTAATAATTCTATTTGGTTGCATTTAGTGGTAGTTAGTTATTTATTTATTTGATTACAACTTTAATTTTTTTTTATTTATTTTTTTTTAAATTGTAATTTTTTATTTTTTTTTTGCCAGTTCGGCCTTTTAGTATATTATTGTTGCACTGCATTTTGGGATATTGCAACAAATAGGCAGTTTGGAATTTATTTGAGATACACTAATAAACAGGGACATCTTTTTCCCCCAGCTGATAGTAACCAAAATGCAAAATGGACAGTTGCATATGAACAATATGCGCTAACTGTATTTCGTCAGTAGGTGGCAGTATTGTTACATAAATGTAGCTATTATATCTGTTTAGCATATGTATCTGCTATTTTTTAATTAGTAAAAAAAAAAAAATGGTTCATATGAACGTACAAAATGTATGATTTCATTCAAACCATTAAAGGGAGTCATGTGACTTTATCTTATTACAAGAATCTCACTTTTATGTAATTACTTTAACTAGTGGCACATTCATGAAGAAAGCTATGTGATTCATACTAAAACCAGTCGAAATATTATCCTAAATTGTAGCCTGTATAGTATTTGTAAACACTACACCGTAGCCTGAGAAGCATCGTGAAAGCAGGGGATCAATAGAGACACTTTAAAGCATTGGCTCTAAACATTAAGAGTACAGAAATAATCATCTAAATAACGTGTGGCTGGTATTTTTAAAGCTATTTGTGTGGGAGGTATCTTCAAAGACTTCTACAGGCCCAGACCTCACAAACCAGATGGTTTAATAGGCAGGTTGGCAAAATGGAGCAGAGGAATATACATTTCACAAGCAGGCGGATGAAGGAGATGCAGTAGTAATATTGGATATGTATATCATTTAGTTGGCAGACTCCAAACTGTACACCTTGATACCAAATGACCCGCCAGCTCAATACAAATTATTGGCTCTATTACTAGAAAGTGCTCATTTGCATGGTTGTATTACAGTGAACTGGGCGACACAGTGGCTTAGTGGTTAGCACTTCCGCCTGGCAGTACTAGGGTCTGTTGGTTCAAATCCCAGCCACAGCACCACCTGCTTGGAGTTTGTATGTTCTCCCTGTGCCTGTGAGGGTTTCTTCCAGGTACTCTGGTTTCCTCCCATACTCCAAAGACATGCTGGTAGGTTAATTGGATCCTGTCTAAATTGTCCATAGTATGTATGAATGTGAGTTAGGGACCTTAGATTGTACACCCCTTGAGGGTTAGGAACTGATGTGAATGTACAATATATATATGTAAAATTGACAGCACTATATAAGTACCTGAAATAAATAATATAATAACTGAAGTTTTTGACCATTGGCTTTTCACACTGTCCTAAAAAATGTACACTTTCACAAATCCATAAGGTTGCCTCTAGATTACTAGGGAGACTAATTATTTCTGCCAGAGGTTCCTAGCTATAAACCTTTTGTTTTTGCAGCCCACTGCCACTAGAACACCATCCTTTATAAAGGATTTGACAAATTGCATCAGTTGGGCGCAATTTCATCATATACAATTCTAGTTAACAGCTTGGATACAGTGATTCCTCACAAGAAAGGTATCCATTTTGTCTGTGAAGCTTTAGAGAAGGCTGCCCATGTGGCTTCTTCAGTCTACTTATGATAATTTTATGGGTTACCTTAACCCTTGATTACTTTAAATTCGAAAGTACTTTTTACAAACCTTGGGTAGTTTTCATTATCATTTCTTGGGCCAAACATCTTACTCTTATTGGTACAGCAACAACTGGATCTTGTTGGTAGTGCCACTGAACTTTTAACTAAATTTTGAATGATTAACAACATACACTATATTGCCAAAAGTATTGGGACACCCCCAGGGGCGGACTGACAACTCATGGGGCCCTCGGGCAATAGGGGATCATGGGGCCCCTGTGTCCTTGCCCAAACTAAAAAAGGCCTATGAAAAAGGTACCAGGGGCATCTCATGGGGCCCCCTACTGACTCCAGGCCCTTGGGCAGTGCCTGAGTTTCCAAATAGTCAGTCAGCCCTCCAAATCATTGGATCCAATCACCCCCATGGCCACTGGTGTTTAAAATCAAGCACCTAGGCATACAGTTGCAGGGAGAAAACATCAGCCACGTTGCTGCTGTCTGTACAGAGCCCTGTGTTGTTAGTAAACACAGGGCTCTGTACTGTCATTCACTAAGCTGATCAGCAGGTCCCGACCATAAATCATCACAGCATGGAGGTGAGTATGTATGTAGCACTACCCCCTTCAGAGTCGCTAGAGATTTGGGTCCCCCTATACTTCTGCACAGCCAGGCAACACAGATCTTCACATAGACTTGCATCCAGAGTCAGAAATCAGTCCTTGAGCTTTGGTTTTGTTATCTTTATTTAGGGGATTTGAACTGGGATAGGGCAGGGGTGTACAGGATGCCCAAGGGAACTGATGAACTTCATGGAATTACTTACAAGCCTTCACTGCAACACAGTCTCTAGTGGAGAGCTAGCCAGCATCTCCTTAGTGTACCACCCCAGACCCTAGATGAACTCCTCCTTCACCCAGCAATTTGGAAGTATCCCTGATCAGGGGATCCGATTCCTGTTGTTTTAAGAAATGGACAGTCCCATAGGTGACAAATCTGGTTTCCCACCAGAGTGCTACTTCCCCTATCCATCCAGGGGGTCCATGGGCACTCACTCAGATCTTCTCCTGTACCGCTTATGGGTTGGTGGCTGCTACCAGGCCTATTAGCTGGGCCATTCCTTCTCTGCTGGACAGGTGGTCTTTGCTCTGGGGGCCAGTGAAGCTCTGAGCTTTCTTCCTTTCGAGCTCTGCTGCCTGTAGGTAGACCCTTCTCTCCACCTGGGCCCCCTCCCAGGCCCCTGCCTTCAGCCTCTTCCTTACTGTCTTCCACCTGAGCTGAGGCCCCACTGAGCAGGCTCACTTACTTTTAAAGGTTGTCTTAGCCCCTTGCCAAGCCTCTTATTGGGAATTGGCAAGGATCCCTCAAGAGTGCAGGCCAGCCACTCCTCAGATCCACCCACTGCCTCTCGGCCTTCCTACAAAGCTCTAGAGCAGGGGTCTCCAAAGTTTTGAAACAAAGTTTACTGCCCTTCAAACTTTAGGGGGGCTGGGTTGTGGCCAGTGGGAGTAGAAAATGCCCTGGCATCAGTGGGAGTAAACAATACCCTAGGCTTGGTGGTCAGTGGGAGGAACAGTGCCCCATCGTTGGTGTCAGTGGGATAATTAGTCGTCCATTTCTGGTATCAGTGGGAAGAACAGTGCCCCATCACTGGTGTCAGTCGGTGGAACAATGTTCCATCGTTGGGATGAGTGGGAGGAACAGTGCCCCGTCGTTGAGGTCAGTGGGAGGAACAGTGTCCCGTCGTTGGGATCAGTGGGAGGAACAGTGTCCTGTCATTGGGATCAATGAGAGGAGCAGTGCCCCGTCATTGAGGTTAGTAGGAGAAACAGTGTCCCGTCAGTGGAAGGAACAGTGCTCCATCATTGGTGTCAATAGGAGGAATAGCATCCCATTGTTGGTGTCAGTAGAAAGAATAGTGCCCCATCGCTGGTGTCAATGGAAGGAATAGTGCCATAAGGGCCAGATCAAAGCAAGCAAAGGGCCACATCCGGCCCGTAGGCTGCAGTTTGGAGACCACTGCTCTAGAGCAGGGGGAAATTGCAGAGGGGCTGGCCTGCAGAGCCTCTCAGCTCCTGACCACAATTTGACCTTCTGACTATTACACCCTGGCTGCTACTCAGCCCTCCTCTCTAACAATCAAAACTCTAGCTCCCTCAAGCTGACTAGGAGGGTGCTACAAGTATGTTTGTTTTTTGTTTTTTTTTAAACCTCAAACCTCTCCTTTAAATACCCTAAACATTTACATATAAATCTTTAATTTGCACATCTAATATTTTTTGCAAAAAAAAAGAGGAAAAAAACCCCCAAAAAAATACAGGCATTTTTTTTATACCCAACAGCAAGATAAAACTAGTTTTCACATCTTTTACTGGTATTTTCCAAGTGTGATTTTTGTTTTACATTGGGGGGCAGAAGATCTTCTTTGAATACAAACCTTTGTTTTGGTGACAGTAAAACCTGCACAAGTGAAACGTATTTTTTGATAACTCAGTAACACCTAATAGAGAAGAATTCTTCCCGAGCTTCATCCTGAAACTACAGGATGGATTGTTCCTTTCCATCCTCAAATATCACCAATTCAGAGTATGACATTTTGGCACATAGGGCATTGGTGCTTATTACCTGAAATCCAAGCAATGTTAGAGCATCCTCTCCCTCTGTGGAAGGAGTTGCAACTTCAGCACTTCCCAACTCATCATTTGGGAATGATATGTAGCACTACCCCCTTAGGGGTTTCAGAAGTTTTGGGTCCCCCTATAGGCCTGCACAGCCGGACAACACACGTTTCCCACAGACTTGCATTCAGGAGTTACTAACCAGTCCTTGAGCTTGGGTTTTTTGGGATTTTATTAGGGGAATTTCAAGTTGGATGGGGTAAGGGGTGAATGCCCAATGGAACTGAGGAACCAAGGACAACTTCCTGGAACTACCGTATTTTTTGCTCCATAGGACACACCTGACCATAAGACGCACCTAGTTATTAGAGGAGGAAAACAAGAAGAAAATATTCTGAACCAATAAACTGCAGACATAGTACAGGAAATGACCAGAGACTGTGGATGTACTACAGGAGATGACCAACCAGAGACTGCAAACATAGTACAGGAGATGACCATAGACTGCGGACATACTACAGGAGATGACCAGAGACTGCGGACACAGTACAGGAGATGATCAGAGACTGCGGACATATTACAGGAGATGACCAGAGACTGCAGATGTACTACAGGAGATGACCAGAGACTGCGGACATACTACAGGAGATGACCAGAGACTGCGGACATACTACAGGAGATGACCAGAGACTGCGGACATATTACAGGAGATGACCAGAGACTGCGGACATATTACAGGAGATGACCAGAGACTGCAGATGTCCTACAGGAGATGACCAGAGACTGCAGACATACTACAGGAGATGACCAGAGACTGCGGACATACTACAAGAGATGACCAAAGACTGCGGACATATTACAAGAGATGACCAAAGACTGCAGACATAGTACAGGAGATGACCAGAGACTGCGGACATAGTACAGGAGATGATGACCAGAGACTGCAGACATAGTACAGGAGATGATGACCAGAGACTGCAGACATAGTACAGGAGATGATGACCAGAGTCTGCAGACATAGTACAGGAGGTGACCAGAGACTGCGGACATACTACAGGAGATGACCAGAGACTGCGGACATACTACAGAAGATGACCAGAGACTGCGGACATAGTAGAGGAGATGACCAGAGACTGCAGACATAATACAGGGGATGACCAGAGACGGCAGACATACTACAGGAGATGACCAGAGACTGCAGACATACTACAGGAGATGACCAGAGACTGCGGACATACTACAGGAGATGACCAGAGACTGCAGACGTACTACAGGAGATGACCAGAGACTGCGGACATACTACAGGAGATGGAGATGACCAGAGACAGCAGATGTACTACAGGAGATGACCAGAGACTGCAGACATACTACAGGAGATGACCAGAGACTGCGGACATACTACAGGAGATGACCAAAGACTGCGGACATATTACAGGAGATGACCAAAGACTGCAGACATAGTACAGAAGATGACCAGAGACTGCGGACATAGTGCAGGAGATGATGACCAGAGACTGCAGACATAGTACAGAAGATGACCAGAGACTGCGGACATAGTACAGGAGATGATGACCAGAGACTGCAGACATAGTACAGGAGATGATGACCAGAGACTGCAGACATAGTACAGGAGATGACCACAGACTGCGGACATACTACAGGAGATAACCAGAGACTGCGGACATAGTACAGGAAATGACCAGAGACTGCGGACATAATACAGGGGATGACCAGAGACTGCAGACATAGTACAGGAGAAGGCCAGAGACTGCAGATATAGTACAGGAGATGACCAGAGACTGCAGACCTTGGGAGAGCGGGTACCCGAATTGGACAGATATCTGCTAACACTTCCGCTGCGATCGCCTAGGCGATCAGAAGTGGAAGTTGTCCTCCCTCCCTCCCTGTAGTCTTCTGGGACACGTGACAGGTCCCAGAAGACTACGGGGCCATTCACAAAGCGCAGCGCTTCTCACGCATGCATAGTGGGCACCTGGCTGTGAAGCTGCAAGCTGTCACAGCCGGGTGCCACACTGAAGATGCCGGAGCCAGGGAGAGAAGACAGCCGGTGAAACCAGCGGTGATGAGGACATCACTGGACCGAGGAACAGGTAGGTCCGAGAAGCAGGTTCTGCTGCACAGAAGAGCCAATCAACCGGCCCGATATTCTAACATGGCGGCGGCAACAGGGTGAATACCAGGCCGGCCACTCCATATTCGCTCCATAAGACCTCCTCCTTCGCGCTCACACAGCACACACAGTCCTCCACCCACACCAATGGAAACACCCTGGACCTCGTTTCCTCCCACCTCTGCACCCCCCACGACTTTACTAACACCCCCTTCCCCCTCTCTGACCACCACTTCATCACATTCTCCATCTCCCCCTCCCTTAACTCCCCCCCCTCCCAAAGCGTCTACCCATCACCCGCAACCTCCGCAATCTGAACCCGACCCATCTCCACCCGGCAGCTGACCGTCTATATGACAGTATCCTCCCTCTGTCATGCCCTGACCTGGCCACTACTGCGTACAACGACTCACTGTCGGCTGCCCTCGACTCATTGGCACCCCTAACCACGCGTAACACCAGACCCCGACCACTTCAACCCTGGCAAAATGACCGTACAAAAAGTCTCAAATGACGCAGTCGCACGCTGGAGTGCTTATGGCGCAAAACCAGATCCCCTCGCGCATTCTCCCTCTAAAAAGCCGCCTTCCTCACCTACACCACCTCCCTCCACGCCGCCAAGCAAGCCTATTTCGTAACCCTTATCAACACCCTCTCCACCTGTCCTCGTCGGCTCTTCTCCACTTTCAAATCCCTGCTGTCTCCCCCCCACCTCCACTCAGCACCTCACTCACCGCCCACGAGATTGCCAATCATTTCCAAAATAAGATTGATGCAATCCGTAAGGACATTGTCAACTCACAATCTACCTCTCCACCCATCCTCCCACCCTCCTACAACTCCTCTACCCTCCCCTCCTCCAACCTCATAGCCGCACTACCCCCAGCTATGCCTAACCCCCCGCACACTATCACCTCCCCAACACTCCGCTCCTTCAGCCCAACTAGCCCTGAGGAGGTCTCTAAGGTCTTCACTGAAGCCTGCCTCACCACCTGCCCCCTGGACCCTATCCCCTCTCATCTCCTCCAATCACCCCCCCCCCCCTATCATTCGCTCCCTCACCCACATCTTCAATCTCTCCCTCTCCACTGGCACTTTCCCCTCCCCCCCATACTCAAAAAACCCTCCCTTGACCCCACTGACCTTAACAACCTTAGACCCATCTCCCTGCTGCCATTCACTTCCAAGCTCCTTGAGCGCCTGGCCTACAATTGCCTAAGCGCCCACCTCACTGATAACAACCTCCTTGACCCTCTACAGTCTGGCTTCCATCCCCTGCACTCCACCGAAACCGCCCTACTTAAAATCACCAACGACCTACTAACCGCCAAAGCTAATGGCCACTATTCTGTCCTCCTGCTCCTTGACCTCTCCGCGGTCTTCGACACTGTCGACCACCCTCTCCTCCTTACTAAACTGCACTCCCTTGGCATCAGGGACGCTGCTCTCTCCTGGTTCGCCTCCTACCTTTCCCAACGCTCCTTCAGCATCACCTATAACACTGCCACCTCCCACTCTCTGTCAGAGTCCCCCAAGGCTCTGTCCTCGGACCCCTCCTCTTCTCCATCTACACCTCCTCCCTTGGCAAACTAATATGCTCCCACGGCTTCAATTACCACCTCTATGCCGACGACACACAAATTTACCTTTCCACCCCTCACCTCACCCCCTCACTCTCCGCCCGCATTGCTCACCTCCTGAACGACATATCAGACTGGATGTCGCTCCATTTCCTCAAACTTAACCTGTCCAAAACAGAGCTCCTGGTCTTCCCCCCCAACCCGCCCCCCCCCCCCCATCCTCTCCATCACTACTAACGACGCCACCATCACTCCCACATCACATGCCAAAGTCCTGGGTGTCACCCTAGACTCACACCTCTCCTTCCTACCCCATGTCCAATTGCTATCAAGATCATGCAGGCTCTACCTCCGCAACATCTCAAGATACGTACATTCCTCACCCCAGACACTACTAAACAACTCCTACACTCCCTCATCATCTCACGCCTGAACTATTGCAACTCCCTTCTCACTGGCCTACCCAAACGAGCACTATCCCCACTCCAGTCGATCCTGAACTCAGCGGCGAGACTCATCCACCTCACCAACCACTCCACATCCGCCACCCCCCTCTGCCAATCCTTTCACTGGCTCCCGATTGCCCAGCGCATCAAATTCGAACTGCTAACCCTGACCTACAAAGCCATTCACAACGCCGCTCCAAACTACATAACCGGCCTGATACCCAAATACTACCCTACTCGTGCCCTTCACTCCTCACAGGACCTCCTACTCTCTAGCTCCCTGGTCTCCTCCTCCCACGCCCGATTGCAGGATTTCTCCAGGACTTCCCCCATCCTCTGGAATCCCAATCTATCAGACAGTCACCTACCCTCATCACCTTCAGGTGCGCCCTGAAGACCCACCTCTCCAGGGAAGCCTACCCCACCCTCACCTAACAGCTGACCTCCTCCACTCCTCCCACCACTTAATTCCCCACAGCCATTTCCTCCTGTACCACTTTCCCCTCCCTCCTAGATTGTAAGCTCGAAAGAGCAGGGCCCTCAAACCCCTCGTGTATTGTATTTATTCTGTCTTGTCTCATGTTCTGTCCCCCTTGCTATTGTACAGTGCTGAGCAAACCCTTTGGCGCTATATAAATACTGTATAATAATAATAATAAGACGCACAGACATTTTTCCCCATTTCTTTTGTGCGTCTTATAGAGCAAAAAATACGGTATTTACTAGTCTCAACAGCAAAACAGTTTCTTTTGGAGACCTAGCCAGCTTCTCCTGTAGTACCACATCAGACCCCAGATAAATCTTCTTCTTTACCCAGCTGTCTGGAGGAATCCCTGAGCAGGGGATCCGGTTCAGCCCCTTCCCAGGCTCCAGCTTTCAGCCTTCACATCCTCTCTGTCTTCCACCCAAACTCTCCTGCTGCTGAGCAGGCTCTCTCACTTGTAAGTGTTGTCCTGGCCCCTTGCCAAGCCGAGTTGGGGATTGGTCAGGGTCCCTCAAAAGTACAGATCAGCCACTCCTCAGATCTGCCTGTAGCAAGCGTACACACAGGGATGGACGAGGTTCAACCATTTTGCTCCAACCCTCCATTTTGTTAAGAATTCTCCATGTTCTCCCCTCATTCCCCCCCCCCTCCCTCTCTGAGAGGCACAGCGACATTTGGCCAGTGTGTGTGTGTGTTAGGAGTGTCACAGGAGGCCAGAGCCCAGCAGGGGGCTAGGAGCTATAAAATCCCCAAGGGAGCTGGGGCCTTGCTGTCCAAAGAACCTGTGCAATTTAACACCTCGTAAAAAGATAACGCCAGCCTTCCCAGGAGTTCAAAAGACATTCCAAGGAAGCATTACCTTTTTAAAAATCCATTTTTCCCCTATGTCTCATATCTTGGAATATGAAACACTTACATTAAAACCAGGCATATCTTCAGATTGGCCAAGAGAAGACGAACAGTTTGGTAGGTCACTCTCCTTGGCTGGAATACATAGGAAAGCAGAAAAGTAGATTTTGTGAACCATTCAGTGTAGAATTTCATATTTAATATCCAATCAATCCTCAGACGCGTCTGCATAATAATCTACCCGAGGGTGGAGTGTCACTTGTGAATATGAAAAGCTATGAGCCAAAATATTAACTAGAAGAGATTTTGGCTCTAGTTTAGGTCTACGCTCAGACCTTCCCGCCCTAAACGGGGTATTGGTCCTTGACTTCAGAGACACCCCCTGCTGGGGAACTACAAATTGGGTTGTCAGGCCTACGAAGAGTTAAGCTGAAGAAGTCTCCCATTTTAACATCAGAACCACCTGGAGAGACCCGTACCCTTTCACTCTGAAACTTGATCTGCAAACCCAATGCTGATTGGCAAGTACTTTAACCCTTTAACCTCCTTCTGTTACCTCTTTGCTCTGCTGTTTCTATAGCTCTTAATTGCAATTTACGAATTCCTGCCTCTAAAAAGAGAGCTACTGTGTTTGTTTAACCCTCTGTATAACCGGCCTGCGGTGACCGTGTTATGCAGACGATTATCTCAACCATTATAGTGTTATAGTGGATATTGCTGAGTTTCCTCTTTCTCTGTGCAAAAAGGTGGTGGTAATGTGAAGGGTTAATTGCCCTGACCCAGTAACAATCACTCAGGCTGCCGATACATAGATTATAGTCCAATTACCTGGAAAATCGTTGTGCAGGGTGCAGCTGGGTGTGGCATTGTTACGCATGTGACATTGCGGTTTTAGATTGGCTAGTCCTTTGGTCACGAGTTTGGTGAGAAGGGCTGGAGTCTGACGTCGCGTTCGTAACACCGCCCACTGCTTCTAGACCTTTCTCCAAAGTTCTAGAGCAGGGGAAAATTCCAGAGGGCCAGTCTGCAGAACCTCTCAGCTCTGATCAAAGTTAACCCCTGCTAGCTATCACACCCAGGCTGCTACTCAGCCCTCCTCACTAACAATTGGAGTCTAGCAGCCCCTAGCTGACTAGGAGGGTGCTACAGATACTATGTCTTCCGACTCCTATAGAGTTTGAAAACCTTTGTCTATCTAAGTAGGCGATCCCACTGAACTTTCAGTCATATCATACAATATATTGTCTCAATCTCATTGCTCGTAACCCACAGAGTACCTTATCAAATGAAAACGTGATCTGGGTATTACTTTTACAGATCAGCAGTGAGACAGGATTATACAAATGATCATAAGGCATCAGTCTCCTGTAAGATCTAAGAGATGGGATAATACTAACTAGATGGTATAGAGTTCCCAAAACTTTACAAGGTTGGAGATGTGAAAAAGGAGGTGGACTCCATGCTCCATGTTTTCTGGTGCTGAGAGGTTCTTAAAGATTTCTAATCACAAGTTAAACTGGATTTTGAGATTTACTGATATCCAGATGCCGGACGACGCTCCCGCTTTTTTATTACATTTGACCCCTATACAGGTGAAACTCGAAAAATTAGAATATCGTGTAAAAGTTAATTTATTTCAGTAATGCAACTTAAAAGGTGAAACTAATATATGAGATAGACTCATTACATGCAAAGCCGTGATTTGTCATAATTGTGATGATTATGGCTTACAGCTCATGAAAACCCCAAATCCACAATCTCAGAAAATTAGAATATTACATGCAATCAATAAAACAAGGAATGTACATAGAACAATATCGGACCTCTGAAAAGTATAAGTATGCATATGTACTCAGTACTTGGTTTGGGACCCTTTTGCAGCAATTACTCCCTCAATGCGGCGTGGCATGGAAGCTATCAGCCTGTGGCACTGCTGAGGTGTTATAGAAGACCAGGATGCTTCAATAGCGGCCTTCAGCTCTTCTGCATTGTTCGGTCTCATGTCTCTCATCTTTCTCTTGACAATGCCTAATAGATTCTCTATGGGGTTGAGGTCAGGTGAGTTTGCTAGCCAATCAAGCACAGTAATCCCACGGTCATTGAACCAGGTTTTGGTGCTTTTAGCAGTGTGGGCAGGTGCCAAGTCCTGCTGGAAAATGAAGTCAGCATCCCCATAAAGCTCGTCTGCGGAAGGAAGCACAAAGTGCTCCAAAATCTCCTGGTAGACGGCTGCGTTGATCCTGGACTTAATAAAGCCCAGTGGACCAACACCAGCAGATGACATGGCTCCCCAAATCAACACAGACTGTGAAAACTTCACACTGGACTTCAAGCATCTTGCAGTGTGTGCCTCTCCATTCTTCCTCCATACTCTGGGTCCTTGGTTTCAAAATGACATGCAAAAGTTGCTCTCATCAGAAAAGAGGACTTTGGACCACTGAGCAACAGACCAGGTCTGTTTTTCTTTAGCCCAGGTAAGACGCTTCTGACGTTGTTTGTTGTTCAGGAGCGGCTTGACAAGAGGAAGACTGTCTGCCACAGAAGGGAGGGCCGTGCGACAGCCGCATTTACACAGACCAGGAAGAACGAGCCGCAGTCAGGCATGCGCACTGCCCTCTGCTCTCAAGCAGAAGACTGTCTGCCATAGAAGGGAGGGCCGTGGGAGGGCCACATTACACAGAGCAGGGAGGGCTGTTGGAGGGCCGTACTAAACCGACCCCCGGGCCGTAAATGGCCCGCGGGCCGGACTTTGGACATGCCTGCTCTAGAGCAATGGAAACGGATTCTCTGGAGTGATGAATCATTCGTCTGGCAATCCGATGGACATGTCTGGGTTTGGCAGTTGCCAGGAGAACGGTACTTGTCAGACTGCATTATGCCAAGTGCAAAGTTGGGTGGATGGGAGATTATGATGTGGGGTTGTTTTTCAGGGGTTGGGCTTGGTTCCTTAGTTCCAGTGAAGTGAACTCTTAAGGCGTCAGCATACCAAGACATTTTGGACAATTTCATGCTCCCAACTTTGTGGGAACAGTTTGGGGATGGCACAAAGCAAGGTCCACAACAACATAGAATGAGAGAGCTTGGGTCCGAGGAACTTGACTGGCCTGCACAGAGTCCTGACCTCAACCTGATAGAACACCTTTGGGATGAATTAGAGTGGAGACTGTGAGCCAGGCCTTCTCGTCACACATCAGTGCCTGACCTCACAAATGCACTTCTGGAACAATGGTCAAACATTCCCATAGACACACTCCTATACCTTGTGGACGGCCTTCCCAGAAGAGTTGAAGCTGTTATAGCTGCAAAGGGTGGGCCAACTCAATATTGAACCCTACGGACTAAGACTGGGAGGCCATTAAAGTTCATGTGCGTGTAAAGGCAGGCGTACCAATATTTTTGGCAAAATAGTGTACATTTCATCTCTGTGTTTAGCTGTTTGCCTGAGCATTGAACTATTCATTTAGCAGACTGCTTTATAGTCTTCTAAAAACTGCAGTTTGGATTTATTTGTCTAAGGTTCGGTTCACACTGCTGCGACCCCAAAGTCATGTAACTTCCAGGTTGCGGGTGCAGGAATCGTGGCTGTTCCCGAACCTAGCTCTTACTAGACATGCAGGGCTTCCATTCATTCTGAATGGCATCTCAACCTGAAGTGTGTTTGTGGGTACCACAATGAATTTTCATGGCCAAAAAAACCATGCAGTTTCCCTGCGGGCGCATTTTTGGAAGGTAAATTTTTTGTTCTGTGGGAATTACGGGCACAGCAGCCCATTCAAATGAATGGACTGCATGGGCTGCACAGCCCGTAATAACCTGAATCTAGCCTAGAAAACATATAAGCAAAATCAATACAATTATTTTAAACTGTATAACCATAACTGTATAACCATAAATAAAACAATAATTATTTTGAAATAAATATCAAACACCAAAGCTCAGTAATCCAGATTCGTGCTGAATATAACAATCCAGTAAAGTCTTTACCCACACTGTCCACCCACAATAATAGGCAAAACAAACCCCAAAAGGATATCCTTATTATGGAAAAGAAAAAAGAAAAAGGAAAAAAAAAAGGGAAGGGAGGGACAGCTTGTCCTGGTTGAAGGTCTAACTGCTGACAAACACCTCAAGGAGAAAACATTTAAAAGTGAGTGTAAATCCCAGCTGGATGACAGGTTTACCTCAGAAAGTCTGTAGCCAACCAAAGGGTGAAAGGCAACTAGCTGATCTGCTTAGCAACAGTTGATAGCTGAAAAATTGATTGGATAGAGCAAAGGGGTACCTGAAATAAACAAAAGGAGAGCCAAGAAACTGCCCAGTACAAAGACCCTATTACAACTAAAACAGACCTTAATTAATTTTAACGAGGGGTGCCAGGGGCTCATAATCCCATGGGGTCACTGCGTAATACTTGTGGCCTGATATTTGCTCCACCTCCTCTAACCCCTCTCCTCTGCGTCTGCCCCGCCCACACTCCAATCCCTGCCCAGTACTGTGCCTGAAAATGGGGATGTGTGGGCAGGAAATTTGAAAATCCATCTGGCAGTATGATGGAAGCTGTCTGAGACTGCAGAGACCAGTGTGGGTTTAGTGAGCTCTGCACTATGATCACTGAGCTCTCCCCATCTCCTCCTTTCTCTCTCTATCTGTTTTCCCCCATCCCTTTCGCTTCTTCCAGGAGGTTTACAAACTTGTCCAGTTCATTTAATGTCATGTTAGCACTTATGGACAGCTGAACTCTGATGTGAGGGGGCACACTGTTAGATTCTTATGTAAGGGGGCACTATGCTAAATTTTGATGTATAAGGGCACTCCATTGGATTCTGATGTGAGGAGGCACTCTGCTGGATTCTGATGTAAGGAGGAACTCTGCTGGATTCTGATGTAAGGAGGAGCTCTGCTGGATTCTGATTTGAGGGGGCACTTCGCTGGATTCTGATGTACTGTATAAGGGCACGCTTCTGGATTCTGATGTAAAGGGGCCCTCTGCTGGATTCTGATGTGAGGGGGCACTCTGCTGGATTCTGATGTAAGGGGGTGCTCTGCTGGATTCTGATGTGAGGGGGCACTCTGCTGGATTCTGATGTGAGGGCCACTCTGCTGGATTCTGATGTAAGCAGGAACTCTGCAGGATTCTGATGTAAGGGGGCACTCCTCTGGATTTTGATGTAGAGGGGTACTCCTCTGGATTCTGATGTAAGAGGGCAGCTCTCTGGATTCTGAAGTAAGGGGGTGCTCCTCTGGATTCTGATGTGAGGGGGCGCTCCTCTGAATTCTGATGTAAGGGGGCAATTTTCTGGATTCTGATGTGAGGGGGCACTCTGCTGGATTCTGATGTGAGGGGGCACTCTGCTGGATTCTGATGTAAGTGGGCACTCTGCTGGATTCTGATGTAGGTGGGCACTCTGCTAGATTCTGATGTAGGCGGGCAATCTGCTGGATTCTGATGTAAGGGGGCACTCCTCTGCATTTTGATGTAAGAGAGCACTCCTCTTGATTCTGACATGAGGGGGCAATCTGCTGGATTCTGATGTAAGGGGGCACTCCACTGGATTCTGATGTAGAGGGACACTCTGCTAGATTCTAATGTAAGCAGGAACTCTGCAAGATTCTGATGTAAGCGGGCACTCCTCTGCATTCTGAAGTAAGGGAGTTCTCCTCTAGATTCCGATGTAAGCGGGCACTCCTTTGGATTCTGATGTAAGGGGACACTCTGCAGGCTTCTGATGTGAAGGGGAACTCTGCTGGATTCTGATGAAGGAGGGCACTCATCTGGATTCTGATGTAAGAGGGTGCTCCTTTGGATTATGATGTAAGGGGGCACTCTGCATTCTGATGTAAGGGGCACTGTGCAGGATTCTGATGTAGGGGGGC
This sequence comes from Staurois parvus, assembly GCF_062004578.1. Classification (NCBI taxonomy): domain Eukaryota; kingdom Metazoa; phylum Chordata; class Amphibia; order Anura; family Ranidae; genus Staurois; species Staurois parvus. Next base: position 1,563,159 of record NW_028317849.1, read on the forward strand.
ACTCTGCTAGATTCTGATGTAGGGGGGCACTCTGCTGGATTTTGATGTAGGGGGGCACTCTGCTGGATTCTGATGTGAGGGGGCACTCTGCAGGATTCTGATGTAAACGGTAACTCTGCAGGATTCTGATGTAAGGGTGCACTCCTCTGGATTCTGATGTAAGAGGGCACTCCTCTGGATTCTGATGTAAGAGGGCACTCCTCTGGATTCTGACGTGAGGGGGCAATCTGCTGCATTCTGATGTAAGTGGGTACTCCGCTGGATTCTGATGTAGGGGGGCACTCTGCTAGATTCTGATGTGAGGGGAGCAATCTGCTGGATTCTGATGTAAGCAGGAACTCTGCAGGATTCTGATGTAAGGAGGGCACTCTGCTGGATTCTGATGTAAGCAGGAACTCTGCAGGATTCTGATGTAAGGGGGCACTCCTCTGCATTCTGATGTAGAGGGGCACTCCTCTGGATTCTGATGTAAGAGGGTGCTCTTCTGGATTTTGATGTAGAGGGGCACTCCATTGGATTTTGAAGTAAGAGGGCCGCTCTCTGGGTTCTGAAGTAACGGGGCACTCCTCTAGATTCTGATGTAAGGGGGCACTCCTTTGGATTCTAATGTAAGGAGGCACTCTGCAGGCTTCTGATGTGAGGGGCAACTCTGCTGGATTCTGATGTAGGGGGGCACTTTCTGGATTCTGATGTAAGAGGGGGCTCCTCTGCATTCTGTTGTAAGGGGGCGCTCTTCTGAATTTTGATGTAGAGGGGCACTCCATTGGATTTTGAAGTAAGAGGGCCGCTCTCTGGGTTCTGAAGTAACGGGGTGCTCCTCTAGATTCTGATGTAAGGGGGCGCTCCTTTGGATTCTGATGTAACGGGGTACTCTGCAAGATTCTGGTGTAGGGGGGCACTCTGCCAGATTCTGATGTAGGGGGGCACTCTGCTAGATTCTGATGTAGGGGGGCACTCTGCTAGACTCTGATGTAGGGGGGCACTCTGCTAGATTCTGATGTGAGGGGGCACTCTGCTGGATTCTATTGTAAGCGATAACACTGTAGGATTCTGATGTAAGGGGGCACTCCACTGGACTCTGATGTAAGAGGGCACGCCATTGGATTCTGATGTAAGAGGGCACTCCATTGGATTCTGATGTAAGAGGGCACTCCACTGGATTCTGATGTAAGAGGGCACTCCACTGGATTCTGATGTAAGAGGGCACTCCTCTGGATTCTGATGTGAGGGGCACTCCTCTGGATTCTGATGTGAGGGGGCACTCCTCTGGATTCTGATGTGGGAGGGCACTCCTCTGAATTCTGATGTGAGGGGGCAATTTTCTGGATTCTGATGTGAGGGGGCACTCTGCTGGATTTTGATGTAAGCAGTAACTCTGCAGGGTTCTGATGTAAGAGAGAACTCCTCTGAATTCTGATGTGAGGGGGGCAATCTGCTGGATTCTGATGTGAAGGGGCAATCTGCTGAATTCTGATGTAAGGGGTCACTTCGCTGAATTCTGATGTTGGGGAAAACTCCGCTGGATTCTGATGTAGAGGGGTCACTTTGCTGGATTCCAATGAGAGGGGGCACTCTGCTGGATTCCGATGTGAGGGGGCACTCTGCTGGATTCCGTTGTAAGGGGGCACTCTGCTGGATTCTGATGTAAGGGGGCACTCCTATGGATTCTGATGTAAGAGGGCACTCCTATGGATTCTGAGGTAAGAGGGCAATCCTCTGGATTCTGATGTGAGGGGGCACTCCTCTGCATTCTGATGTCAGGGGCAATCTCCTGGATTCTGATGTGAAGGGGCAATCTGCTGGATTCTGATGTAAGGGGGCACTTTGTTGGATTCTGATGTAGGGGGGCGCACTGCTGGATTCTGATGTAAAGGGGCACTCCTCTAGATTCTGATGTGAGGGGGCACTCCTCTGGATTCTAATGTAAGGGGGCACTCTGCAGGATTCTGATGTGAGGGGGAACTCTGCTGGATTCTGATGTAAGGGGGAACTTTGCTGGATTCTGATGTAAGGGAGCACTCTGCTGGATTCTGATGTGAGGGGGAACTCTGCTGGATTCTGATGTAAGGGGGAACTTTGCTGGATTGTGATGTAAGGGGGCACTCTGCTGGATTCTGATGTGATGGGGAACTCTGTAGGATTCTAATGTAAGAGGGCACTCCTCTCGAATTTTATGTGAGGGTGCAATCTGCTGGATTCTGATGTGTGGAGGCAATCTGCTGGATTCTGATGTAAGGGGGCACTCTGCTGGGTTCTGATGTAGAGGGGCACTCCTCTGGATTCTGATGTAAGGGGGCACTCCTCTGGATTCTGATGTGAGGGGCAATCTGCTGGATTCTGAAGTAAGGGGGCACTCTTCTGGATTCTGATGTAAGGGGGCACTCTGCTGGATTCTGATGTAAGGGGGCACTCTGCTGGATTCTGATGTAAGGGGCCACTCTGTTGGATTCTGATGTAAGGGGGCACTCTGCTGGATTCTGATGTGAAGGGGAACTCTGTTGGATTCTGATGTGAGGGGCACTCTGCTGGATTCTGATGTAAGCAGGAGCTCTGCAGGATTCTGATGTAGGGGGGCATTCTTCTGGATTCTGATGTAAGGGAGCACGCTTCTGGATTCTGATGTAAAGGGGCACTCCTCTGGATTCTGATGTAAGGGGGCACTCCTCTGGATTCTAATGTAAGGGGGCACTCTGCAGGATTCTGATGTGAGGGGGAACTCTGCTGGATTCTGATGTAAGGGGGAACTTTGCTGGATTCTAATGTGAGGGGGCAATCTGCTGGATTCTGATGTGAGGGGGAACTCTGCTGGATTGTGATGTAAGGGGGAACTTTGCTGGATTGTGATGTAAGGGGGCACTCCTCTCGAATTTTATGTGAGGGTGCAATCTACTGGATTCTGATGTGTGGAGGCAATCTGCTGGATTCTGATGTAAGGGGGCACTCTGCTGGATTCTGATGTAGAGGGGCACTCCTCTGGATTCTGATGTAAGAGGGCACTCCTTTGGAATCTGATGGAAGGGGCACTCTACAGAATTCTGATGTGAGGAGGACCATTGTTGGATTCTGATATGGGGGGCACTCCTCTGGATTCTGATGTAAGAGGGTGCTCCTCTGGATTCTGATGTAAGAGGGTGCTGCTCTGGTTTCTGATGTAAAGGGCACTCTACAGGATTCTGATGTGAGGGGGAACATTCCTGGATTCTGATGTAGGGGGCACTCCTCTGGATTCTGATGTGAGGGGCATTCTGCTGGATTCTGATGTAAGGGGGCACTCTTCTGGATTCTGATGTAAGGGGGCACTCTGCTGGATTCTGATGTAAGGGGGCACTCTGCTGGATTCTGATGTGAAGGGGAACTCTGCTGGATTCTGATGTGAGGGGGCACTCTGTTGGATTCTGATGTGAGGGGCATTCTTCTGGATTCTGATGTAAGGGAGCACGCTTCTAGATTCTGATGTAAGGGGGCACTCCTCTGGATTCTGATGTAAGGGGCACTCTGCAGGATTCTGATGTGAGGGGGAACATTCCTGGATTCTGATGTAGGGGGCACTCCTCTGGATTCTGATGTAAGGGGCAACCTGCTGGATTCTGATGTGAGGGGGCAACCTGCTGAATTCTGATGTGAGGGGGCAATCTGCTGGATCTAATATAAGTGGGCACTCTGCTGGATTCTGATGCAAGGGGGCAACCTGCTGGATTCTGATGTGAGGGGCACTCTGCTGGATTCTGATGTAAGCAGGAACTCTGCATGATTCTGATGTAGGGGGGCATTCTTCTGGATTCTGATGAAAGGGGGCACGCTTCTTGATTCTAATATGAGGGGGCAATCTGCTGGATCTGATGTAAGGGGGCACTCCTCTGGATTCTGATGTAGGGGGGCATTCTTCTAGATTCTGATGTAAGGGGCAACCTGCTGGATTCTGATGTGAGGGGGCAACCTGCTGAATTCTGATGTGAGGGGGCAATCTGCTGGATCTGATATAAGGGGGCACTCTGCTGTATTCTAATGTAAGGGGGCAACCTGCTGGATTCTGATGTGAGGGGCACTCTGCTGGATTCTGATGTAAGCAGGAACTCTGCAGGATTCTGATGTGGGGGGCATTCTTCTGGATTCTGATGTAAGGGGGCACAATTCTGGATTCTGATGTAAGGAGGCACTCCTCTGGATTCTGATGTAAGAGGCACTCCTCTGGATTCTGATGTAGGGGGGCATTCTTCTAGATTCTGATGCAAGGGGCAACCTGCTGGATTCTGATGTGAGGGGGCAACCTGCTGAATTCTGATGTGAGGGGGCAATCTGCTGGATCTGATATAAGGGGGCACCCTGCTGTATTCTAATGTAAGGGGGCAACCTGCTGGATTCTGATGTGAGGGCACTGTGCTGGATTCTGATGTAAGCAGGAACTCTGCAGGATTCTGATGTAGGGGGGCATTCTTCTGGATTCTGATGTAAGGGGGCACGCTTCTGGATTCTGATGTAAGGGGGCACTCCTCTGGATTCTGATGTAAGAGGCACTCTGCAGGATTCGGATGTGAGGGGGAACATTCCTGGATTCTGATGTAAAGGGCACTCCTCTGGATTCTGATGTAAGGGGCAACCTGCTGGATTCTGATGTGAGGGGGCAACCTGCTGGATTCTGATGTGAGGGGGCAATCTGCTGGATCTGATATAAAGGGGCACTCTGCTGGATTCTGATGTGAGGGGGCAACCTGCTGGATTCTGATGTGAGGGGGCAATCTGCTGGATTCTGATGTAAGGGACAATCTGCTGGATTCTGATGTGAGGGGGCAATCTGCTGGATTCTGATGTGGGGAGACACTCTGCTGGATTCTGATGTACGGATGAACTCTGCTAGACCCTGATGTAAGGGGCACTCTGCCAGACTCTGATGTAAGGGGGCATTTTGCAGTTTCTGAAGTATGGTGGTGCCATTCTGGGGATACTGATGTAAGGGGGGACTCTGCAGACTCTGATATAAGGTGGTGGCACTCTGGGGACACTGTTGTAAGGGGGGACTCTGATATATAGAGGGAATGCTGGGGACTTTGCTATAAGGGAGAATACTGATGTGAATGTGGAGCTTTTCCTGACTACTGCACTCCATATGTTGTTTTGTTTTTTACTTGCTCCTGATCCCTGTATTCTCTACATTATGCTGTATGTAGACCTGACCAACGTGGTCATTGTCTCAACAGTTTCTGGTTGAAGTTTTTCTTTAACCATTTGCCGACCACCCACCCACATTGTACTGCTGGCAAGCAGAGGCTGTAGGCAAAGCGATGAACTGGTTTGCGTACTGGATGCATGCCCCCCATCTGACACTCACTGTGACTGCACACAGCGGGAACCTGTCAGCAAGTCCTGGCCAATTATCCACTGCCGGAACCTGCTGATCGGATGTGTGCAATCATAACCCAGAGCTCTTGTGTGGGTAAACAACACAGAGTTCTGAACCAAGGGAGCGATCTGTCAGTTTCTCATGCATGCTTTGCAAACTGACTGATCAGCTAGTAAAAGCAGCACACGTTACACACATTACACGTAGTTAGGCACATATTTAACCCCTTGATCGCCCTTGATGTTATCCCCTTCCCAGCCAGTGTCATTAGTACAGTGACAGTGTATAGTTTTATCACTGATCACTGTATTAGTGTCACTAGTGATGCCAGTGTCAGTCAGTTCCACCGAGCATCAGTTAGTGTCAAGTTGCCCACTGCAATATTACAATCCCATTATAGGTCTCTGATCGCCGCCATTAGTAGTATAAAAATTTTTTTAAATAAGTATTTAGTATATATACCATAGTTTGTAGATGCTATAACTTTCACACAAACCAATCAATATACACTTATTGGGATTTGTTTTTAGCAAAAACATGTATCAGAATACATTTTGGCCAAACTTTATGCAAAAATTTGATTTTTTTATTTGATATATTTTATAGCAGAAAGTAAAAAAATTATGTTTTTTTTTGTCAAAATTTTCAGGTTTTTTGTTTATAACACATAAATTAAAAACCAAGTGGTGATCAAATACCACCAAAAGAAAGCTCTATTTGTGTGGAAAAAATATAAATTTCATTTGGGTACAGTGTTGCATGACCGCCCAATCGCCAGTCAAAATAATGCAGTGCTGAATAGCAAAAAATGGCCTGGCCATGAAGGGGGTAAAATCTTCCGTAGCTCAAGTAGTTAAGGTAGGCTCAGTAAGGCAGCCTATACATTGGTCATATTTTTCATTTAGTCAGTGGGTTGAACAAAAACAATGAGCTGATTCCCCCATCCACACATTCGAGGTGGATAGGGGAATCACTCCCGTTGAGGTATTGTGTAATGGCACTGATCAGTGCTGCTGGTCACAGCCGGCGGCACGGATTACATTTTCCTACAGGCTGGTTTTACAGAAGTCAGTAGATAGAATTCTGCCCTGCTACACACTACTCCACTGCCCCCTGTCCTTTGCCCTGCTGACCTCTTGTCCTCCACCCTGCTGACCTCCCATCCTCTGCACCTCTGACATTTTTTACAGTACCCTCACATCAGACAGGCTAGATTTGGCCCTGTTCTAAAGCAAATTTGAAACTTTTTTTTTTTTTTCTAATATCCAGGCCAGAATTCTTCAGACAGCACAATTTCAATGAGCCCACAACTCCAGCCATAAACGTACATTATTCTCGTCCCATTTAATTGTGCTCCCAAAGCTGGCATCTACACTTCACTTTGTATGACTCACTAAAAGTAGGAGTCTGTTAAATGTACTTTTATGTGTGCAATAAACTTATAAAAAAAAAATCTAAATACTTATTGTCTTTCTTTGACTTAAAGAGTAACTTCGCTTTTGTTGAGAATAAACAATCCTTTCTAGGTGATCTATATACATTGCGGGGATTTTAACAAATGTTATTTCAGATTCCTACCTTTTGTTATTCTTAAGAAATAGCTGTCTGTGTCCATGTGCAAAGTGAATCTGAATGGGAGTGACTTTAACCTCTTCCCTACCGTACCATGCTATAGCCGAAAGACGGCTACAGCGTGGTTGTCTAGTTCTGGGATGACGTCCATGGACGTCATTCCAGAACACGCCCACTTCGCGCCCCCAGTGGCACACACCCAGCGCCACCAGTGATTGCTGTGTCCTACGGACACAACTGATCATGTGATATGGTAAACAGCCAATCACAGCGGCCTTTTACCACGTGATCAGCTGTGTCCAATGACACAGTAGATCACCGGGTAAATACAGTTGCCAGTTATCAGCTGCACTTTCCTCACGCTGTCACAGCTTGAGGAAAGTACTGACGATAACCAGCAATTGTCAGAGAAGTGATTGGCACTGATGATCAGTGCCCAGCAGTGCCACCCACCTGTACCCATAAGTGCCACCCACCTGTGACCAGCAGTGCCACCCACCTGTGCCCTGCAGTGCCACCCACCTGTGCCCAGCAGTGCCACTCACCTGTGCCCTGCAGTGCCACCCACCTGTGCCCTGCAGTGCCACCCACCTGTGCCCAGCAGTGCCATCCATCAGTGCTGCCCAGTAGTGCAACCCATCAGTGCTGCCCAGTAGTGCCGCCCATCAGTGCCCACTAGTGCTGCCCAGCAGTGCTGCCTATCAGTGCAGCATCATCAGTGCCAGCTCATCAGTGCACAAAAAAGTGTACAAAGCAAAACTTAAAAAAAAAGTTTTTTGTTTATAGCGCAAAAAATAAAACACCCAGCCGCAAATAAATACCACCAAAACAAAGCTCTATTTGTGTGAACAAAATTATAAAAATTTCACATGGGTACAGTGTTGCATGACCGCACAATTGTCATTCAAAGTACGACAGCGCTGAAAATTGGCCTGGGCACGAAGTGGGTATAAGTGCCCAGTAGGAAAGTGGTTAATTATCAATCAGCTTCTGCACTTGCAGGGTTCTAATGAGGAAAGTTGTAAGGGTATGCACTCCTCTAGGTGTGATTGCATCTTGAGGTAGCTCATTAAAAATTAATTTTTTGTTGCAGAAGATGCCCAAACTCTGACTTGTATATTGGTGCAGACTTGTGGTAAAATCAGTGATCTCAAGCCGGAAATGGCATTTCTGGGGAGCATTTCATTCACCATCTGTGTACAAAACGCCTCCAGGTAGCCATATTGCATTGCATTTTACAGAGAATCACAGTGCTGCAGATTAAAAAGGAAAGGTAATTTTACTAACGTTGAATTACAATATGACCTGTGTAGCAATTGTATATGCTATATTATTTTTTTTTATTTGCTATTTTTTCCCATGACAGTGGTGTTATCCTTTAAGCAGAATTACTTCTGGTTGGTTGCTAAGGGTTGCTGCATTTAAGAATTAAATTATAAGACCAGGTTCTCACTAATGCAGTGCGGGACACCGCATGTAAATCGCACGGGAATCGCACCGCATTCCTGTGTGAATTGCATGCGATGTCTACGCGGTGTGATTTGTATGGCTCAAATCACATTACATTTGCACTTTTTTTTACCCGCACCTGAATCACATCGCATGGGTGTTCTCACCCATCGTGCAATTTCTGGCAATCGCACTGTGTTTTGCAGTCTGTTTTGGGGTGTCATTAATTTAACATTGACACCCGCACCAGATAACATGAGCGTCATGCGAGTGCAATGTGGTGCTGGAAACGCACAGGATTCGCAGCGTTTCCTGCACCGCATCTGTATGAACCAGGTTTCTGGGCTCATGCACACTGGGCTTTAAAAATGCCACTTTTACAGGCGTTTCTCTTTTTTTTTTCTGCCTGTGAACGCACCTTTATGTTAGCCTATGTGTCCTTGTACACATAGGCATTTACAGGCACGTTAGCAGAGGAGAGTGTACAGGCAAAAAAACCCCATCACCAGTGCATTCAGGAGAGGAGATTTGGAGCAGAAAAAAAGCCTGACGCAACAAACGTGAGACACATTTAGCACTTGAGCACCCATTCATTCCATTGGCCAAGAATAAATTCAAATTCACACGCTTTATGGATTAAAATGTGTATGCAAAATGTGGCTTTTTTTAAGTAGTTTTTCTCTGCCAGGAGAAAATATGTTTCAGGAAATAGCCACATTTTTAAAACCCATCTTAAGCTGCAATGGCAAATGGATGGTGTTGTATACATGCTGTGGCTGTGATGCATTGCACTGCAAAATTTATCCCCCATTTAACACCTGCTGCTGTCAATCTTTGACAGCCAGTTAGCCAATGAGGAGAGCGAGGGGGCAGGACTGAGCTGCAGCCAGTGAGCCAATGAGGGAACAGGACTGAGCTGCAGCTCTGTATGTGAATGGGCATGCAAAGCAGCGGTTCAGGAGCGAGTGTCTGCTTGGGTGCCGCCATAGCAAGCTGCTTGCTCTGGGGGCACTCAGCAGGAGGAAGGGCCCAAGGGCTCCAGTGGGGGACCCGAGAAGAGGAGGATTAGGGCTGTTCTGTGCAAAACTACTGCACAGAGCAGGTAAGTATAATATGTTTTTTGTTTCTGCCTTTAATAGCATTTGAACAAAAAAATGGCTGGGGTCAGGCTCAATTGTTGCAGGAAAATTTGAGTTTTGCATATTACAGCTCCCATACTGTACTGTTCTAAATGGCAAGAGGAGGTGCTGGAGCTGGATGGGAAGGACTGGGAAGATATATAGGAGTATCCATTGCTCTTTTTACCAGAGACAGATTGATACAATTCAAAATTTTGCATAGGTCATATCTCATTCCCCAGCGGTTACGTAAGATATATCCTTCTGTACCATTCAGCTATTGGAGATGCATGGTTGATCCGGCAGACTATGCCCATATGTTCTGTAATTGCTCCCAGATGCAAATTTTTTGGGCAGACTTCTTAACATTTATCTTTAATTTAACTACTATTCAAATCCCTCTGAAGATGGATATCTGCATATTAGGCCTGGTTAACCCATTACCTCCCACCAGAGTGATCAGAACCCTTTTTGATATTCTTCTATTTAATGCCAGGAAAGGAATAGTTTTGTAGAAATCTGCTGTGGCACCCACCTTAGTGTTCTGGATGTTCCTAGGCAATTGGGTTCTTCCACTTTATAAGTTCACGTATAGTTCTAGGGATTGCCCAAAAATAGAGTGTGGGAAGTGTGGCTAAATTCAGACCCTACTAACGTCTCTTCTGAGGTGTCTCCCTCAGATTAGTTACCAACTCTGAAGTGGTGGTAGTGCTTCATAATGGTCTATTAAGCACAAAACAGATCTCTAGTCGAGAGGACTTATAGACTGGTGTGGGTACTACAAGCTTTGTTAAAGTGTCATCTTTGATTTATACTTTTTTCTACTTTTATGTGGGTTGGAGCTGATTATACCTGGATAAAAGATTGTTCTTATGCCATGGGGTTTTTTTGTACCTCCCTTGTGCTAGGGTATGTCCATTTGACTTAGTTTTGTATTATTATACGAAAAAACCTAATGAAAAGAGTTATAAAAAATTATATATTATACATAATATTAAAAAATAACAGTTCATGGGTGCTAAAAAAATCCCTGTTTTTACTGAGGATGGTTCTCTCTTTCTTTCTTGTATTGTGTCTCTGAAGTTTAAATGATTATGTCTAATTTACCAGCTCACAGCATTACAGCCTCTTTGGTTTTTTTTTCTTTTTGTCTTGTCCTTGCTCTGCCTTTGTTTCTCTCAATACAAACAATGTCTCCCACAGTTCTGCCTGAGGCTCTCTCACCTCCCAGTCTTAACCTTTTTCTTGCTTACTGTTTTCCTCTGTTCTATCTGCTCTGTCAGCTTTCTCCAATTTCTGACAGGGTTCTCACACACCTGCCATGTCTCTTGAAATCCTCTAATCAACTATACTATATCAAAACCACAATACCACCACCTAAGGAACCGAATCACCAACTACAACCTTTAACCATGAGTTTTGTTTGTTGCTGGGCTCTATTCAGAAACTCAACAGATTTGTCTTCAATGGAATCTGGAGTGTGTGCCTTGGGCTTGGTTCATACTGGTGGAAGAATTTTTACCGTCTCCAACTACCCACTTCCAAATTTACATGGTGACAAGGGCAGTGAGTTGAAATTGCCATGGTTGTGATTATTTGCAGCAATTTTAACTTGGCATGTTGAGTTTGACAGGCTGCACTGCCGGTTGTGGTATGATAGTGTTGGAATACATTGTTAATGTATTTTGTGCAACAACTACATCAACCAGTTCATGGCAGTGATTATACAATACCTTGAAAAAGTATTCATACCCCTTGAGATTTTCCACATTTTGTCATGTTACAACCAAAAACGTAAATATATTTTATTGGGATTTTATATGATAGACCAGGGGTCTCCAAACTTTCTAAACAAAGGACCGGTTTACCTTCCTTTAGACTGTAGGAAGGCAGGAGTGGCAATTGTGAGAAGGAAAGGTCCCAGCGTTAGTAAGAGTTAAAAAAAATGGCATAGTGCTTGTAGTCAGTGGAAGGAGGAATAGTGTCCAGTCATTGGGCAGCACAGTGGCTAAATGGTTAGCACTTCTGCCTGGCAGTACTAGGGTCATTGGTTCAAATCCTAACCACGGCACCACCTGCCTGGAATTTGCCTGTTCTCCCTGTGCCTGCATGGGTTTCCCCTGGGTACTCCGGTTTCCTCCTACAGTTCAAAAACATGCTGGTAGGTTAATTGGATCCTGATTAAATTGGTCCTAGTATGTGTATGTAGGAATGTAAGTTAGGGACCTTAGATTGTACACCACTTGAGAGTTAGGGATTGATTGATGTGAATGTACAATATATATATAAAGCGCTGTGTAAATTGATGGTGCTATATAAGTACCTGAAATAAAAATAAATTGGTTGGAGAAACAGTGCCCCATCATTGGTATTAGTGGGAGTAATATTGCCTCATCATTGGTATTAGTTGAAGGAATATTGCCTCATCATTGGTATTAGTGGGAGGAATATGTCCTCATCATTGGGGACAGTGGGAGGAATAGTGCCTCATCATTGGGGACAGTGGGAGGAATAGTGCTCTATCATTGGTGTCAGTGGGAGGAATAGTGCCCCATCATTGATGTCATTGGGGGGAATAGTGCCCCATCATTGGTGTCAGTGGGGGGAATAGTGCCCCATCATTGGTATCAGTGGGAGGAATAGTGCCCCATCATTGGTGTCAGTGGGATGAAGAGTGCCCCATCATTGGTATCAGAGGGAGGAATAGTGCCCCATCCTTGGTATTAGTTGGAGGAGTAGCACCTAATTGTTTATATCAGTGGGAGGAATTGTGCCCCATCATTGGTGTCAGTGGAACGAAAAACGCCCCATAGTTGGTGCCAGTTGAAGAAATGGTGCCTCCTTGTTGGTATCATTGGGAGCAATAGTACCCCCAGGGCTGGATAGAGACAAGCAAAGGGCCGCATTCGGCCTATGGGCCGCAGTTTGGAGACCACTGTGATAGACCAACACAAAGTGGCACATAATTGTGAAGTGGAAGGAAAATGATAAATGGTTTTCATAACTTTTTACAAATAAATATCTGAAAAGTATGGCGTGCATTTGTATTCAGCCCCCTTTACTCTGATACCCCTAACTAAAATATAGTAGAACCAATCACCCCTTCAGTCTCCGCCTGAATCACTAGCCTACTGAACGACATATCAGATTGGCTGTCGCTCCACTTGCTCAAACTGAACCTCTCCAAAACCGAGCTCCTAGTCTTTCCCCCAGCCCGCACCCCCCCCCCCCCCCCCACTGACTTCTCCATCATGTCCAATAATGCCACCATCATATTTATTTGTAAAAAGTTATGAAAACTATTTATCATTTTCCTTCCACTTCACAATTCTTGACTCCAATCTATCCTTCCAGCCCCAAGCCCAATCGCTAACAAACTCCACCTCCGCAACATCTCCAAAATACGCCCATTCCTAACCCCAGAAACTACTAAGCAACTCATCCACTCCCTCATCATATCACGTCTCGATTACTGCAACTCCCTCCTCACTGGCCTGCCTCACCATAGGCCAGCAATGGGCAAACTACGGCCCGCGGGCCGTATACGGCCCGGCGGACCTTTTAATCCGGCCCGCGGAGCGTGATACTGTCAGGATGGCTGTCAGGATGTGTGTAGGCGGGGCAGCGTGACGAACGTGAGAGGAGCTAGGCTCCTCTCACAGTCCGCCCTGAAGACCGGTGTAGCATGAAAATCTGTCTCCTATGAGGATCTGTCCCCCTCGACGTATCTGCGCATGTGCCGGAGATCGCCGATCGGCTGCTAATGCCTGAAACTGGCACATGCGCAGATACGTCGAGGGGGACAGATCCTCATAGGAGACAGATTTTCATGCTACACCGGAACGGCGCGGGAACACTGCGAGAGGAACGCGCGGAGCAAAGGTAAGTGAATTGACACAGGGGGGACTTGGGGACTTAATATGGGGGATGAATTAATATGGGGAATGAATTACTATAGGGGGGATGAATTACTATATGGGGGATGAATTACTATATGGGGGATGAATTACTATGGGGGATGAATTACACTATGGGGGGTGAATTACTATATGGGGGATGAATTACTATGGGGGATGAATTACTATATGGGGGATGAATTACTATGGGGGATGAATTACTATATGGGGGATGAATTACTATGGGGGATGAATTACTATATGGGGGATGAATTACTATGCTTACTATGGGGGAATATTACTATACTTACCTATGGATGACACATACACATCATTCATCTACTCTTGGTCCGGCCCCCGGGTCCAATATATGAACCCATTGCGGCCCTCAAGTCAAAAAGTTTGCCCACCCCTGCCATAGGCTATCCCCGCTTCAGTCGATACTGAATAAGGCAGCCAGACTCATCCACCTCACCAACCGCTCCGTTTCCGCCACCCCCCTCTACTAATCCCTCCACTGGCTTCCGATTGCCCAACGGATCAAATTCAAAATGCTAACACTTACATACAAAGCTGTCCATAATACTGCCCCAAACTACATCACCAACCTAATATCCAAATACCACCCAAAATGCACTCTCCGCTCCTCACAAGACCTCCTTCTCTCTAGTTCCCTGGTCTCCTCCTCCCACGCCCGCCTCCAGGACTTCTGAAGGGCATCACCCATCCTCTGGAACTCCCTACCCCAATCCATCAGACTATCACCTGCTCTCCTCTCCTTTAGGCGCACCCTGAAAACCCACCTCTTCAGGGAAGCCTACCCCGCCCTCTGCTAATTGCCGATCTCCTCCACTCTTCCTACCACTCCATCCCCCACAGCTTTTCCTCCCGTACCACTATCCCCTCCCTCCTAGATTGTAAGCTCCAAGGAGCAGGTCCCTCAAACCCCTCGGGTATCGCATTGTATTGTTATTGTACTGTCTCATGTATTGTCTCCCATTGTAATGTAAAGCGCTGAGCGAACTGTTGGCGCTATATAAATACTGTATAATAATTGCCTTCGGAAGTCACTTAATTAGTAAATAGAGTCCACCTGTGTGTAATTTAATCTCTGTGAAGCACTCAGAGGTTTGTTAGAGAACATTAGTGAACAAACAGCATCATGAAGGCCTAGGAACACACCAGACAGTTCAGGGATAAAGTTGTGGAGAATTTAAAGCAGGTTTTGGTTATAAAAAAATATCCCAAGCTTTGAATATCTCACAGAGCACTGTTCAATCCATCATCCGAAAATGGAAAGAGTATAGCACAACTGGAAACCTTCTAAGACATGGCCGTCCACCTAAACTGACAGGCTGGGCAAGGAGACCATTAATCAGAGAAGCAGCCAAGAGGCCCATGGTAACTCTGGAGTAGCTGCAGAGATCCACAGCTAAGGTGGGAGAATCTGTCCACAGGACAACTATTAGTCGTGAATTCCACAAATCTGGCCTTTATGGAAGAGTGGCAAAAAGAAAACCATTGTTGAAAGAAAGCCATAAGAAGTCCCGTTTGCAGTTTGCGAGAAGCCATCTGGGGGACACAGCAAACATGTGGAAGAAGGTGCTCTGGTCAGATGAGACCAAAATGCTATGTGTGGCAAAAAACTAGCACTGCACATCACCCTGAACACACCATCCCCATCGTGAAACATGGTGGTGGCAGCATCATGTTGTGGGGATGCTATTCTTCATCAGGGACAGGGAAGCTGGTCAGAGTTGATGGGAAGATGGATGGAGCCAAATACAGGGCAATCTTAGAAGAAAACCTGTTAGAGTCTGCAAAAGACTTGAGACTGGGGCAGAGGTTCACCTTCCAGCAGGACAACGACCCTGAACATACAGCCAGAGCTACAATGGATTGGTTTAGATTAAAGTATATTCATGTGTTAGAATGGCCCAGTCAAAGTCCAGACCTAAATTTAATTGATAATCTGTGGCAAGACTTGAAAATTACTGTTCACAGACGTTCTCCATCCAATTTGATAGAGCTTGAGCTATTTTGCAAAGAAGAATGGGCAAAAATGTCCCTCTCTAGATGTGCAAAGCTGGTAGAGACATCCACAAAAAGACTTGCAGCTGTAATTGCAGTGAAAGGTGTTTCTACAAAGTATTGACTCCGGGGGGCCGAATACAAATGCATGGCACACTTTTCACATATTTATTTGTAAAAAAATGTGAAAACCATTTATCATTTTCCTGCCACTTTGTGTTGGTCTTTCACATAAAATCCCAATAAAATACATTTACGTTTTGGTTGTGACATGAAAAAATTTGGAAAATTTCAAACGGTATGAATACTTTTTAAAGGCACTGTAAGTTTGTAGCTGCATCTATGATTATAATATATGTTTTCTTCCTGAATAAAAATTCCTGTTTCCTGTTAGCAGAGATTAGCAAAAAGCAGGGCACTGAGGGCAATACCAAGTAAAAAACACCTTTATTGAAAGCAGCACACTTACACATGTAAGTGTGCTGTTTTTAATAAAGGTATTTTTCGCTTGGTAGTAACTCAGCACCCTACTTTTTGCTATTTCCTGCTTTATGAGGTGATCCTGCCCAGATCTTACAGGAGCTGCAGAGGTGAGCCATGTTCCACCCATCTATGCGTTCATCCATCCATCCATCCATTCACCCTTCATTCATCCATCAAACATCCATCTAACTCTTCATCCACCCCTCTACCATTCATCTACCATTACAATAATTGTTGCTATACCACAGACTCTTAGGGGGTCATTTACTAAAACTGGAGAGTGCAGAATCTGGTGCAACTCTGCAAAGAAACCAATCAGCTTCTAGGTTTCATTGTCAAAGTTTAATTGAACAAGCTGAAGTTAGAAGCTGATTAGCTACCATGCACAGCTGCACCAGATTCTGAGTGCACATTTTAGTAAATCTACCCCTTAGTGTGTTTATACATGGGCTAATTGTTGTTACAGATTAATTTGTCGTTTTTACACATTTCTTTTGCTATTAGCAGGTAAACAGAATATAAACACATATGGACTGTGAACTCTCTGTTCTGTAGTGCTACATACAGAATCTCTTAACAGGTTCTGGGCTCAGAGACCCAGCCACAGCCGACTACGGCAAAGAAGTGTAAGCTACAGCAACAGAATAACAAAATGACTAGTAACACAGTTGCATGAAAGCTTTCATTTGCAAATCTGACAAACCAGAATTACCAGTCTTGGAAACTCGAGATGAAAATGCTGCTAATAAGACAAGGTAAGTGGAAATGTATATATGAAGTCAGGCCAGAATGCCCTTCAGATGAGTGGATAGAGAAAGATCAAAAAGCTCAGAGCACAATCTCTCTTAGCATAGAAGATGATCAAATCATACACATGTAAGTATGAAACCACTAGAGAAATGTGGGAAGGACTACAAAAGGTGCATGAAAGAGCCAATATCAGCAATAAACTGTATTTGATTAGAAAGCTATACCAAGCTAAGCTGATGAAAGGCCAGGATGGGCAGGATTACATAAGAGACATCTTGAAAATGTTTGAATGCCTAGGAGGTATAGGTGAAGAAATAAAAAATTTTCATATCACAGCACTAATAATTAGTGGTTTATCAGAAAGTTATTAAATGCTTGTCAGAGCACTTGATGCACATACAGATGATGAACTGACATTGGAATATGTTAAGGGCAAGCTTATAGATGAATATAAGCGTACAACAGAAAGCATTAATAGCGACGGTGCTTCTGTTGCAGAGTCTGCTTTAAAGATGGAACATTTTAATAAAAACATTAACATGCAACAAGATACATGAATGTTTTGTGTGCAAGAAACAAGGTGATTGAACCACCTCCCGCCCGCCATATAGGGAAATGACGGGCGCAAGGTGGTTCTCTCATTCTGTGAGGACGTCATATGACGTCTTCCCATTCGCGGTTAGCGCATGCGCAGCTCCGGGAGCGCACAGCGTGGCGATCGGTGGTGCGCTGTGTCCCTTGGATCCGCGGATCACTGATCAACGGACAGAGCCGAAGATTTCGGCGTGGTCATATGATCAGCTGTGTCCAATCACAGCTGATCTCATGTAAACAGGGAAATGGCGGTTATTGGCATTTCTCTCCTCACGAGCTGTCACGCTGACAGAGGAGAGGAGAGCCAGTAATCGGCATTCCTCGGAGGGGACATGTACACTGATCATCAGGGCACTGATGATCAGTGTGCCCTGATGATCAGTGTAGCCCCATCAGTGCCACCTGTCGGTGTCCATCAATGCCAGCTGTCAGTGCTCATCAGTGCCACCTGCCAGTGCCCATCAGTGCCACATCAATGCCACATATCAGTGCCTACCAGTGCACATCAATGCCACATATCAATGCTCATCTGAGCTGCCTTTCAGTGTCACCTATCAGTGCCACCTATCAATGTCAGTCAGTGCCACCTATAAGTGCTGCCAATCAGTGCCACCTATCAGTCCCAGTCAGTGCCGCCTATCAGTGCCAGTCAGTGACGCCTATCATTGCCCATCAGTGCTGCCTATCAGTGCCCTAACAGTGCCAATCAGTGCCACCTAACAGTGCCAGTCAGTGCCGCCTGTCAGTGCCGCCAGTCAGTGCCATATATAAGTGCTGTCTTTCCGTGCCCATCAGTGATGCCTATCAATGCCCATCAGTGCCACCTCATCAGTGCCCATCAGTGCCACCTCATCAGTGCCCATCAGTGCCACTTATCAGTGCCCATCACTGCAGCCTCATTAGCACATATCAGTGAAGGAGAAAAATCACTTATTTACAAAATTGTAAAGCAAAAACTAAGAAAAAGCTTTTTTTCAAAAAAAATTTCAAAATTGTCAGTTGTTTTTGGTTTGTTTAGCAAAAAAGAAAAACCCAGAGGTGATTAAATACCACTAAAAGAAAGCTCTATCTGTCTGAAAAAAATGATAAAAATTTCATATGGGTACAGTGTTGCATGACCGCGCAATTGTCATTCAAAGTGCGACAGCACTGAAAGCTGAAAATTGGCCTGGGCAGGAAGGGGGTATAAGGGCCCAGTAAGCAAGTGGTTAAAAGCAGATTGCAGAATCTGGAAAGCTAAAATGCAAAAACAAACTAAACTACAAATGACAAAAAGTGTGAAGCAAGAAATTGAATGTTCTTCAGATAATGAATATGTTTTTCAGTCTTAAAATTTGCACCTCTTTGTAGTCATGGTTTATTGATTCAGAATCTATGAGTCACATGACAAATGACAGAAATTTCTTTATTCACCTTGACCAGAAAAAATCACCACAGCTAATGGGCAAATAATGGAATCAGAAGGAATAGGAAACAGTTTTCTTTACTGTCCTATTTCCCAGAGTGTAACCAGAAAGATACCTGTGAAAAATGTCCTGTATATCCCTGCTCTTGAAACTAATCTTTTGTCAGTAATGAAGCTCACAAAAGTAGGCAATTTACAGTTGTGCCATCACAAAAGTGGACATCTTACTTGCAAAGGCTAAAATTACAGGTGAACTGTATCATTTGAACTGCATTGAGGTTGTTAATACTGCCGAGGGGGAAAAACATTCAAACTGCATTCACACATGGCACAGGCGACTTGGGCACAGAAATCCTGACCTAATAAAAAAGTTAACTAAGAATGACTATGCAAGTGGAATAAAAATTAGTCCATGTGAACAAACAATGAAACGCACCAGCTGTATAAAAGGAAAAATGAAACGCCTTTCCAAAGTAGAGTAACAGCAAAGCTAGAAAACCTCTGGGCTTATTTAATTTAGATCTTTTGTGGTCCAATGGAGAAATTGACTCCAGGAAAGAAGAGGTATTTTCTCACTTTTATAGATGATTACTCCAGGTATACTACACTATATCTGTTACACAACAAAAGTGAAGTACCACAGAAACTTAAATAGTATTTGGCTCAAGTAAGCAACAAATCTGGCAAAATGCCGAGTGTATTGTGCACAGACAATGAAACTGAATATACAGGTGATAACACACAGGTGATTCTCAGAAAGCATGGCATAATATTTCAAACTACTGTACCATACAATCCGGAATAAAATAGGGTTGCAGAAAGAATAACCCGTACTCTATGTGAGAGTGGAAGCTGTTTGATGCAGATATGCCAGCCACGTACTAGCGGAAAGACAATTATGACCACATGTTATCTCCAAAATCAACTACCAGGAAAATCAAGTTCCATATGGAATGGGAAAGCCCTGAATTTGAACCATCTAAACATTTTTGGAAGCAAAGCCTATGTGCACATCCCAAAAGAAACACTTACAAAATGGGATGCTCATGCAAAGGAAGGTGTACTTGTGGGGTACAGTGAATCTCAAAAGGGATACAGAATTCTACACCAAGATACAAATGAGGAAACCATCCGTAGAAGTGTAAATGTCGATGAAACTTCAGTGTGTTCAAAATTTCATGAATTAACACAAATGCTTCAAGCTGAGGGACATTCCATATCAGTGTCACATGAAAGTAAGCAGCAAAGTGACAAAGATATAAAAATTAATACAGACAATCCAAATGCTGTAAAAGAAGAAACCAGGCCAAAAGAAGCTTCAATCAGGAAATCCACCAGAAGCAATAAAGGCATCCCAGCCAAATGTCTGTCCTATGTTTTTCGCGTACCATTAAAACCAGAGCCAGATTCATGGGATGAGATGCAATGACTTTCAACCCATGAGAAACAAAACTGGATTGGTGCATTTGACAAAACCGCTTACAAGAAACAGATTTATAGAACTGAGATCCGAAATGGGACTAACTTAAGAAGTAGTTGTTGAGTGGGGGTGTTGTGCAACAACTACAACAACCAGTAGATGGCAGTGTTTATAAATGTTTAGCTGTATCTATGATTATACTCTGTCTTCTTCCTGAATAAAAGTTCATGTTTCCTGTTAGCAGAGAAGCAGCAGATAAACATATGTGGACTGTGCACTGTCTGTTCTGTAGGGCTATATACAAAATCTCTAACAGGTAGTTCAATGTAGAATCCTCATTGGAATAAAGACACAATAAAAAATGTTTTTAGCAAAGACATGTAGCAGAATACATTTTAGCCTAAATTTATGAATAAATTTTATTTTTTAAATTTTTTTACTGGATATGTTTTATAGCAAAAAAGGTAAAAAATATTGGGGTTTTTTTTTTCATAATTGTTGGTCTTTTTTGTTTATAGTGCAAAATATAAAAAACACAAAGGTGATCAAACATCACCGAAAGAAAGCTCTTTTTGTGGGAAAAAAAGGACATTTATGTACAACGTTGCATGACTGCGCAATTTCAATTTAAAGTAACGCAGCACTGTATCACAAACAATGGCCTGGTCAGGAAGGGGGGTAAATCCTTTGGAGGGCAAGTGGCTAAGGGGGCATAGCAGCGGATGTGTCCTGTGCTTACATACATTTGCTAATAGGTGTCCCTCATTCCCATCTAAAAAAGTTGGAAGGTATGATAGCACCTTCTAATTGCTCAAAAACTGTCTGTCAACTGCCACCACGGATCAATTATTACCAGGTGGTAAAGTCCACAGCAGGGGTGGACTGACCATTTGGAAACTCGGGCACTGCCAAGAGCCTGGGGTCAGTAGGGGGCCCCATGAGATGCCCCTGGTACCTTTTTCATAGGCTTTTTTGAGTTTGGGCAAGGACACAGGGACCCCATGATCCCCTATTGCCCGGGGGCCCCATGAGTTGTCAGTCCGCCCCTGGTCCACAGCCTGTGTGTAAGAGGTCTTATATAAGGCAGCATGTAAGTACCATGTCCTTCTACAGCCATCCAATGTAGTTACGTGACTGGATGCTGGAGCATATCATGTTTACTTTGTAGAGTAGCAGCAAGGACTTTTTTTTTCTTACAATTCCATGTGATTTTTCCCATGACTTATTTCAAAGTATTGCCAGCTGCAACTACATTGTATTTAAAGCAGTTATAAAGGTTTTTTCATTCTCTTAAAATAACAAACATGTTATACGTGGTATGTACTGGCATACTTCATAATGCCAATGACTCCTGCTGCCGCTGTTTCCTGTGAATGCAGGGAATGAGGAGAGAGCCACTACAAATGCTCGAAGTGCTGAATCGAGTGAGGATTTGGTATTTCTGACCTTTCTTTAATCGGCCCATACATTTCTTGTAAGCCTTGCATGGTGTTACCTGGTGGAGGCCCTTCAACTTTCTGGGAGATATTTCCATCTTATAGCTGTCATTTGGAGCGGTACACTACTCATCACTACTTTATCTTTAGGATTTTGAAAAATGTTTCTTTCATTGCACCTGTGGATTTGGATATTCAGTTTATTAGCACCAGATGTGTCCTATTTATTGATTTATATTTGCACATTTATATAAAAAAAAATTTATATACTCACAACACAATGTTTTATTTATTCTGTGACTATGTTAATATCTCAGAGTGTGTTTGCAGCTTTTTCAAGTTTTCATTTTTAATATTTTTTTTATTTTTTGTATTTTGTTTTATTTACCCAAATGCAATTCACATATTTAACTCTACATATGTTACTGCCTAAGAGGGCGTTTCTCCCCGCTTTGGGAAGACACCATCTCACTTGCTGCTATGCTGCCGGGACAGGAAGTGAAGGAAAAGATCTTCAATGGGACATAGGAAAAAAAAAACTGACCTGGGTTTTGACCATTCTATACACTATTCAAAACAAAACAAAAAAACAATAGCGTAAGGTATTTCTTTAACAGGTAATAAAGTTTCACATAGGCTCAATTTCAAAGTTTAAACTCCTTGTTGAATGCATAACACATATATGCGGTCATATATATATATATATATATATATATATATATATATATATATATATATATATATAAATAAAAGGTGAGCTTTATTGCAAATTTAAGATAGATTTTAAGGGTCCATGCACACTGGCTTAAAAAAAGGATGGTTCCTTTGGCAGAAAAAAAGCACTAATTTTGAGTGTTTTTTATACTAGCGTTTAGGCTTGTTCAGCGTTTTTTTCTGCCAGAAAACCGCTCTTAAAAACGCAAAACAGAAGGGTTTTTTTTCTGCTTCTAAACACTGAGCTTAAAATATGCCTCTACACTACCTAATGTGCATGGACACATAGGATAACAGTAGCTGCTTCTACAGGCAAAATGCTACACTCCTCTAGGAGCAGTGTTTTTTTTAACCAGTGTGCATGGACCCTTAGGAAGACTGTGACAGGTCGGTAAATATTATTATTATTATTATTATTATTATACAGTATTTATAAAGCGCCAATAGTTCGCTCAGCGCTGTACATTACAAAGGGGGACAGAACATGTGACAGAACAATACCAATACAATGCAAAACATGAGGGGATCGAGGGCCCTGCTCTTTCAAGCTTACAATCTAGGAGGGAGGGGATGGTGGCACAGGAGGAGATAGCTGTGGGGGATGGAGTGGTAGGAAGAGTGGAGGAGGTCGGCAAGTTAGCAGGGGGCGGGGTAGGCTTCCCTGAAGAGATGGGTTTTCAGGGTGCGCCTAAAGGAGAGGAGAGTAGGTGATAATCTGATGGGTTGGGGCAGGGAGTTCCAGAGGATGGGTGACACCCTGGAGAAGTCCTGGAGGCGGGCATGGGAGGAGGAAACCAGGGAACTAGAGAGAAGGAGGTCTTGTGAGGAGTAAATAAAGGGAAAAGACCCCCTATAGAACTTGGGACTTTGAAGGCATAAATATATACCAAAAAAAGTTTTGTAAAAAGTACAAGCTTTTTATTGTGTCAAAAAAATGTTTGACATAATAAAAAACTTGTACTCTTCATAAAACTTTTTTCAGTATATATTTATGCCTTCAAAGTCCCAAGTCCTATAGGGGTTTTTTTCCCTTTATTTATGTTGTAATTCTGGGGATTTTGGCAACTGATCAGGAAACCCCTTTTCTTCTCTTGTTTGTGACAGGCAGGTAAGTCTATATTATCGTAGAAAAGACATCGGAGGAATTCAGTAATGCGACTTTGAAGCAACTTTGAAGTGACTTTAAGGGAAGGCCTGGGTAATCTTCCTGTAATGTCGGATCCAAATCACAACAATATAGATGATGATCCGACTTGGAGGTGGCTTCCATTAACCACTTCAATACCAGGCACTTTTACACCTTTCCTGCCCAGGCCATGTTCAGGTTTCAGCGCTCTCACACTTTGAATGGCAATTGAACGGTCATGCAATACTGTACCCAAACCAAAATTTTATAATTTTGTTCACACAACTAGAGCTTTCTTTGGGTGGTAATTAATCACCACCGGGTTTTTTATTTTTTTTCTAAATTAACAAAAAAACACCGAACATTTTGAAAAAAAAACATGTTTCTTTGCTTCTTTGCTTCTGTTATAAAAGTTTGCAAATAATTAATTGTTCTTCATAAATTTAGGCCAAGATGTATTCTGCTACATTTCTTTGGTGAAAATAACTCAAATTAGTATTTATGATTTAGTCTGTAGGAAAGTTATAGAGTTCACAAACTATGGTATAGATCTGAATATTGATCAATCCTGAAGTACTGACAGCCAATCTAATTTCTTGAGGTCCAAGAATGTCAGAACAGTACAGATATCCCCCAAATTACCACTTTTTGCAAAGTAGACAGTCCGACGTATTTCATAAGAGGCATGGCGAGTTTTTTGAAGTTGTAATTTTTTTGTCATACTTTTTCAGAGAATGAAGAAATTAAAAAAATAATTTGTCACCAGTGCAGTACAGTGTCAGCATATAACTGGCGTGACAGTTATCAGGGACACTGATAAAAAGTTTTTTTATTTTTTATTACATTTTTTTCTCTTTTTTTAAGATTTATTTTCATATTACCTTATGACCAAATTAGTATAATATTACCATATGTAACATTGTACTACTTTGGGGAAGTGATCAGTATTTTTTTTTACACAATTTGATTGCTTATAGCAAAGAATTTCTTTGCTATAAGCAAACATTTAACTGAATGAAATCAATTAATTCAGTTTTTTTTGTTATGATTAGCTGTGATTGGCCACAGCTAATCACATGACACAGATGGGCTGTAATTGGCCCAGTCTGTGCATGTGATCACTGTGACCATTCACAGCTAGCCACACTTGTATACAATGGATGGCATGAAAATGTATGCCTTTTTCCTACAAACAGAGCTTTCTTTTGGTGGTATTTTATTGTCTCTGCTTGACTTTTTGCTATAAAACATATGCAGTAAAAAAAATAAAAAAATAACATTTCTTCATAAATTTAGGCCAAAATGTATTCTGCTACATGTCTTTGCTAAAAAAAAATCCCAATACATGTAAATTAATTGGTTTATGTTAAAGTTATAACGTCAACAAATGGCGGTATAGATACTGGAAAAAAAATTTTCACTAGTAATGGCGGCTATCAGCGACTTATAGCGGGACTGCGGCGGACAATCTGACACTGGGGGGGGAACTGACTTCCCCAGTGACACCGATACAGTGATCAGTGCTATTAAAAAGCAATGATACTGTTCTAATGGCACTGGGCAGGAAGGGGTTATCATGAGGGGCGATCAAAGGGTTAACTGTGTGCTGTGTGCTGTTTCACAGTGTGCTGTGTGTGTGCTTTACTGTAAGCACACTGCTTTGTATGGCTCTGCTATGCAGGATGGTTGCATGCCCGCAGGATGGTTCGGATCTGCGTATTGAGCATAATGGATTGGAGCTGGTAGGAGCTTCAAGTCGTATGGATCATACGTGACGTCACCACGCACAACGGCTGTTTCTCTTAGACCACCATTCATCTACTACGCCACCCGAGCCTCATATGCTACTCTGGACAATCCATATATCGATTTGCAGATCCCACCTCCGGGAATCGCCATACATGTCGCTATCTGGCGAGCAGTGAAATGACTGCAACACTGCTGACATATCTGATGAACACACATGTCAAGGCTACCACTTCCAGCTCAGTGAGATGGACATTCAGCCCCCTTCTCCCTCCCGTAGTCTCCTGGAAACTTTCACAGGATCCAGAAGACTGCCGGATCAATTAGGAGGCGTAGCTGGAATCGTGAAGGCGCAGTGGGCACCAGGCTGTGAAGCTGCAAGCTGTCACAGCCTGGTGCCCACAGTAGAGATGCCGGCGCCGTGGAGGGGAGAAGGGACGGCGTTGGTAAGAACATCACTGGACTCCTGGGACAGGTAAGTGCATGTTTATTAAGAGTCAGCAGCTACAGTTTTTGTATCCGCTGACTTTTAATAAATACAAAAATGTCTAGAACTCTGCTTTAAGCTGTGGCAATAAATCTTGGAAGCTGATTGGCTTTTATACAGTAAATCTGATTTTGCACTCTCCAGCTTTAGTAAATGAACTCGAGTGTCAATTCTGTCTGCTGCCTTGTTCCTCTGCTGTAAGCATGAGTCCCTTCAGACACCAAGAGAAAAAAGGTGACAGGGGAGGGAGCTCCAGCAGATTAACAGCCTCAGCTCTGTTCCTGTGAGCTCTGTGAAGGAGGGTGGCGTTTCCCTTCCCTCCAATCAGCTCTCAGACCTCTCCTCACTGATGTGACTTCATCTCTCCGCCCCCCTGCTTTTCAGAGCTGAGAGATCCTGTGTACATTCTGCGCTTTGAATGGATGTAGGGGAAAGATGATGTAGATAAACATGTACAACTTATGTAGGAGGATTTGTTTCATCTCTGTGTATCACCTGAGACCACTTCATTGGGTATATGTAAGGGTGTAGAACCACTTTAAGCCCCCCGATCACATCAAAGCCGATTTTGAAATTTTGTGACTTACAGCAAAGTCGCAAGATTCCAAAATCGGATGACCTACAGATTTCCAAGACATCTGTCTGCAAGGCACATGTCTATGCAAATCGCATGAAAATCGCATGAACATCACTGTCATCAGTCCCACCCCTCATGCCAGGGTACTAGGCGTAATCCTAGACTTCAATCTGTACTTTCAGCCCCAGGTCCAATCGCTGACAATCTCATGTAGACTTCACCTCCGCAACATCTCCAAGATACATCCATTCCTAACCTTGGAAACCACTAAGCAACTTATTCACTCCCTTGTTATATGACGCCTCGACTACTGTAACTCCCTCCTCACTGGCCTACCTCATCGCAGGCTATCCCCACTTCAATCTATCATGAATGTTGCTGCCAGACTTATTCACCTTACTAACTGCTCCGTATCTGCCACCACCCTCTGTCAATCCCTCCACTGGCTTCCAATTGCCCAACACATAAAATTCAAAACACGAACACTGACGTATAAAGCCGTTCATAACACTGCCCCTAATTACATCACCGACCTTGTCTCTAAATACCACCCAAATCGTTCTCTCCACTCCTCGCAAGACCTCCTACTCTCTACCTCCCTTGTCTCCTCTCATGCTTGTCTCCAGGACTTCTCCAGGGCTTCCCCCATCCTCTGGAACTCCTTACCCCAATCTATCAGGCTATCGCCTACTCTCCTCACTTTCAGGTGCACTCTGAAAACCCATCTCTTCAGGGAAGCCTACCCCGACTCCAGCTAATACTGCAATCCTCTACTCTTCCTACCACTCCATCCCCCACAGCTAATTACCTCTTGTACCACTATCCCCTCCCTCCTAGATTGTAAGCTCCAAGGAGCAGGGCCCTCTAATCCCTCTTGTATTGAACTGTACTGTCTCCCTCCATAATGTAAAGCGCTGAGCAAACTGTCTGCGCTATATAAGTCCTGTATAATAATAATAATAATAATAAAAGTAGTGCATGTGCTACTTTAGAAATTGGTGCGGCTCCGGCCAAGTCGGAACCGCACCGATATGACCGCTCTCATAACAGACAATAGGGTGCGACGTGCCATACGATTTGCAAGTTGCCTGGCATGCCAAATTGCACCTGATGTGACTGAATAATCTGAAGATTGGTTACCATCAGGGCGGACTGACCATTTGGAAACTTGGGCACTGCCCAAGGGCTCAGGGTCAGTAGGGGGCCCCATGAGATGCCCCTGGTACCTTTTTCATAGGTTTTTTTGAGTTTGGGCAAGGACACAGGGGCCCCATGATCCCCTATTGCCCGGGGGCCCCATGAGTTGTCAGTCCACCCCTGGTTACCATGCATAGCTGCTCCACATTCTGCCTGCTCCCGTTTTAATAAATCGCCCCTATGCACGCTGTCTGTGGACAAATAAAACAGACCTCCAACAACAATGCCAAGGTTAGTTCATTGAAGCCCTTGGCTGCTGTTGGCTAAATATCAATAAGTGCTAGTTGTAGCCTAAGGAAATGTCAGCAAAATTCTTCCAAGTCATTTCTAAATGGCCAGCAGATGGCGGCAAACCAGAGCTTTGCGCAGCATGTTAATGAGACACGAACATGAAAGCAAACAAGACACGCATCACTTCCGGCGAAGTGGGGGTCACATTCCTGTTTTGACTGTTTCTCCTCTCCCTCAACACATGCTCCAGACAGGTGATCAAACGCATCCTGGCACTGGTTCACACAAGCCAACCACACCCACCTCAAGTATTTGCACACAACAACATCCTCCCATGGAGTGAGAGGAGCTACATTAAAAGAAAGCAATCTACTCACCAATGTTATTAGCCCTGACGTCAGCTTTATTGTACATCATCGCAAATAATTATAGGTGCCCCTGGTCGCCTGAGCTCCATGTTCGCAGGATTGAGACGCTCTAAAACAAATATTATTGCTGAATAATCATCGGTTGGAAAGAGTTGCCAGAACTGCACTTCCTGGCACCAGCTTGGTAGCGCACATACAGTCCTGGCCCTCCCCTCCCCCCCATGTGCGATTTAAGGTGTCACTTAAGCCTGAAAATATCAGATGAGTGATCGTCCTTTTTCTTTTTTTTTTTAATTTAACCATTTGCCTACCGGGCACCTATACCCCCTTCTTTAACAGGCCAATTTTCAGCTTTCAGCACTGTCGCACTTTGATTGACAATTGCGCGGTCATGCAAGATTGTACCCATATGAAATTTTTAGCATTTTTTTCGCACAAATAGAGCTTTCTTTTGGTGGTATTTAATCGCTGCTGGGCACTTTACTTTTTGCGCTATAAACAAAAAAATTGCAAAAAATTTGTAAAAAAAAAAAAAAAGTTTCTTTATTATAAAATTTTTCAAACAGGTAATTTTTCTCCTTCACTGATGTGCGTTGATGAGGCAGCACTGATGGGCACTAATGGGCAGCACTGATGGGCACTGAAAGGCAGCACTGATGGGCACTGATAAGCAGCACTGATAGGCAGCACTAATGAGGTGGCATGGATAGGCGGCACTAATGAGGTGGCATGGATAGGCGGCACTGATAGACAGCACTGATAGGTGACACTGACTGGCGGCACTGCTAGGCATTGACTGGCGCAACTGCTGGGCACTGACTGGCACAACCACTGGGCACTGACGGGCGGCACTGCTGGGCTGCACTGATGGGCACTGGTGGGTACAGGTGGGTGGCACTGCTGGGCACAGATAGGTGGCACTGCTAGGCACAGGTAGGTGGCACTGCTGGGCACAGATAGGTGGCACTGCTGGGCACAGGTAGGTGGCACAGGTGGGTGCACTGCTGGACACAGGTGGGCACGCTGCTGGGCACAGGTGGGCGGAGCTGGTGGGTGGCACTGCTGGGCACCGATCATCAGGGCACTAATCATCAGTGCCGATCCCTGCTCTGACAACTGCCGGTTCTCGGCAATACTGACAGCGTGAGGAAAGTGCAGCCGAGAACTGCCAATTGCATTTCCCAGTGATCAGCGTGTCATTGGACACGGCTGATCACGTGGTAAAAGGCCGCTGTGATTGGCCTTTTACCACATCACGTGATCAGCTGTGTCCGTAGGAGATGGCCGGGGTGCGCAGGAGAGCGCGTTCTGGGAGGATGTCATATGACGCCCTCCCAGAACTGGCCGGCCGCAGTGTAGCCGTCATTCGGCTATCTGCGGTTGGCAAGTAGTTAATCTCGAAAATGAATTTTGCTTTAGATTTACCAAAAACCATTTAATATGACGTCAAAAATAAACAACACTTTCAATTTTATCCAATTAGGTAGGCCCTTGCACTACATAGTTGAAGGTAAATCTAAAGGAAATTGGACAGAAAATTGTATAGTGTATGGCCAGCCTAAGATAGAATAAAACTTCCCATGATGACGTACTGTATTGTAATGTTTTCTTTTGTTTTCAAGCATGCGTGGTCTTGGTCATTCAATTGTGTACGGATGAACACTGTACTGATTAAACGAAAAATTGTGCATTCTGGTATTATATGAGAAACATTTTTCTATTTCAATATTTTTATTAACCTCCCTGGAGGTATTCCTGAGTGTAGCTCGGGGTAAAGTTTCAGCACCACAAGCGGTAACCCTGAGCTACACTCGGCGACAGAGGCGTAGCTGGGGGGGGCAGGGGGGTACATATGTGCCCGGGTGCCAAGGTACAGGGGCGCCAAAATGAGGCTTACAATCAGGGGCGTATTTGCCGCGAGGCAAACAAGGCGTTTGCCTAGGGTGGCACTTTTTAGGGGGGTGGCTCGGTGCCGCTGCCCCCCCCATATAACGGAAGAGACAGTACAAGGGCGTCTTACCTGACTCCGTGTCCCAGTCCCACATCGATCCAGTCCAGGAGGCGCTGCTGGAGGAGGGGTAGAGAGGTCCGCAGGTCCGGTGTCTTCTTTTCCCTGTACGCGATGTGTGGGCGGGATCACTGTACAGCCTATGGCAGCTTTTACCTCCCTCTGCAAGCTCCGCCTCCTCACGAGTGATTGGGCGCCAGAACTGTAGTTCAGGAAAGGCACACAGGCGGCCAATCACCTGTGAGGAGGCAGAGCTTGGAGAGGAGGAGCCGAGCGGCAGCGCAAAGATCAAGTGAGGGAGTGGCCGGAGCAAGTGAAGAAGACAGCTGACCGGTAAGTGTGCAGTCCAGATGGTGCTCCTGCAACCAGGTATGCTGGCTGTGGATGGGAGAGGGAAGGAGCCTAGGCTGGAGCAGGGGTCAGCAAGGTAAGTGTCATTGGTGTCAGTGGGAGGAATAGTGCCCCATCATTGGTGTCACTGATGTGATTAAATGGGGAGGGGGGCTGGGGCACCATCTTTATAGTTCGTCCCCGGACGCAAAATATCCTAGCTATGCCTCTGCTCGGCAAATACCCTGTAGTGTTGCTCCGGGATCCCTCGATCACTTACCTTATCCTTCGCTCCCGCGATGTCCCCCATGCAGTGTCCCCTGCCATCTCCTCCGGCCGATGCCGGCATCTGTCTTCCGGGTTCCGTTCCCTGTGACGTCAGGATGTACGGGGACGTAACCAGTGGGAAATTTAAAAATGTTAAAAAGTGACATTCACTAATACACTAAAATCACACAGTATAACATTACTGTATCAAACCATTTCACATACATTTTGTCCCTAGTGCTTTGTCCTGTGCCCTGCCTGCATTTTTACTGTTCTTTCTGCCTGGAAACATCCATGGCGTCCAAAAAGCATCTCTTTAGGTCAAAAGCGGTTTTAGACCAGCTAGAGAACAGCGATAGTAAATTAGAACTACTTGCAGAATTGAGTGATAACGATTTGTGGGGAAATTCGTCATCAGACACTGAAAACGATTTTGCGACTAAGATCAGTGATGTGCAAACTTGGCGCTATAATCCAAATTTCAGTGTTTTTGGTTTGATTATATTATTGAATTCAATTTATTATTATTATAATAATATTATTTTTTATGATTATTTATTCAATTATAATTTATGATTTCCTGTTTCAAATTTTAACATACCCGGGATGTTTACTAGACTCTTGTTCGGACCGATTTCAGTGAGTTATTCCTAAGAATTACAGGCCTACAATAAAAAAACAACATATTTCCATGCAAAAAAAATGTACCGCTTTGAGCACAGAAATATGGACATAATCATACAGCTAGGGAGGCTATGGAAGTTTTGGTTTTAATATAACAACAAGCTCATGATACGCCCATGCAGGGGCAGAGCAGAACAATAACATACATAAGCAGATACAAGTCAGCAGGATGTATTAGCCAAATAACGGAATGTCCAATGCCATCAAGGAGGGACAGCAAAAAGCCGAACCAAATAGTAGCAGCAGCAATCCATCATA
Source organism: Staurois parvus (assembly GCF_062004578.1). NCBI lineage: Eukaryota > Metazoa > Chordata > Amphibia > Anura > Ranidae > Staurois > Staurois parvus. The sequence continues at coordinate 1,594,644 of NW_028317849.1, forward strand.
TTACTGGAAAAAAAAAACTGATAGAAAAAAGGAAATATAAAAACATAGAAAGAAATAAGGAAGAAAGAAAGATTCAGAGAAAAAACATAGAAGAAAAGAAGACTAGAAGAGTCACGGATCCAAGGGTAGCACAGGCAACGACTATAAGAGGCCATAACTAGTAGGAGGCAGGGATGGCAGGGAATAACGTATCCAAGATTCCCAAATGTTAAGGAATCTCGGATGAGAATCTTGAAGAACGCTATACATCTGTTCATTGATCAGCATAGCATTCATCCGGGTCTTCACCCCCTGGAAAACAACCGAAGGGGTTCTCTAAGCTTGAGCTATAGCACATTTGGCCAAAATAAATAGGTAGGATGCCAATTTCTTCTGAGACCTAGACAGACCCAAAATTGGGCAATGCAGGAGGGCCACCCTTGCATCCCTACGGACCGTAATATGAAATAACGTTTGCAGCAAACCAAAAACCCTAGACCAGAAGCTTATCAATCACCGGCACGACCACCAAATGTGCAAGACGTCCACACGTAGACCACAGTTCCGGAAACACCTGTCTCCTCCAGTTGGATTAAAGTGAGCAGTCCAAGCCAAGACCCAGTAACACCGCAAGAGAACTTTGTAGGCTGCCTCAATAGTGACTGTATTGAAGGAATATTTCGCCACCATCCCCCAGGCCCTACGTCAATCAAGAAACCTAGATCTTGCTCCCATTGAGAGACATAAGACAGGGGTCGTAAGGAGGACCTACTGTTAAGGGAGGCATAAATTACAGAAATGAGACCAGGGGACCCTGGGGAATGTTGACAGACGTGCTCAAAGGGCGTTTTGCAGTAAGGATATGTAGAGGTACGACAGAGGGACAGGACCAGTGGCGCAATTGCAAATACCAAAAATATTCTCATGGCGGGACTCCCCCCCCCCCCCCGTGATGTACGAGAAACATTTTTGTGCTTGTCTCTTCAGATAATCAGTTCTCAAATGCTGTGTACTAAGGTCAGATTATTGGGGAATCGCTCCGAAAGCTGTATTTTTCTTCCAATTTTCTCATTATGTGTACTAGACTTTCAATAAGCTCGGGTTTATTTGAAGCTCCAAATCCAGTGTGCAAGCCCACCAGGAAGCTGTCACTTGTACAGGGCAATCATCTGCGGCCGGGCCTTTCCCAGTTACATGTATGTAAGAAGCATGTATAAGTGTGGCTGTGGACATTAACCTCATCACTAAGATGAGATCATCGGTGTTCAACTCTGCTCTAAGTGCTAGTTTACACTAGCGTTCTCCCTCTGAAGAGCTATCCGCAGTGAATCACCTTTCAGAGGTGTTTGACAGACGGTGAGGAGGTGTTATGTCGCTTCCTCACCACTTCACTTGGCTTACTTTCTAAAATCCAGCTTAAGCACACTGCAACTGCGTGCACTACATTTCCCATCTCTGGAGTTGGAAGTTGGAATGGAATGTGTTGTTGCCTGCATATCTATTTATCTGTAACAGGTACTTATATGGTGCCGACAGGTTAAGCAGCGCTACATATATATATATATATATATATATATATATAAAATATTGCCAAAAGTGTTGGGCCAGCCCCCCAGACCATTGTATTCAGGTGTTCCAATCACTTCCATGGCCCCAGTTGTATAAAATCAAGCACCTAGGCATGCAGACTACTTCTACAAACATTTGTGAAAGAATGGGTCGCTCTCAGGGGTTCAGTGAATTCAAGTGTGGCACCTGTGTAATAAGTCCATCCGTGAAATTTCCTTGCTACTAAATATTCCACGGTCAACTGTTAGTGGTCTTATAACAAAGTGGAAGCAACTGGGAATGACAGCAACTCAGTCACGAAGTGGTAGGCCACATAAAATGAAAGAGCGGGTGCATGCTGAAGCGCACAGTGCGTAGACGTCACCAACTATCTGCAAAGTCAATAGCTAAAGACCTCCAAACTTCATGTGGCTTTCAGATTAGCACAAGAACAGTGTGTAGAGACCTTCATGGAATGGGTTTCCATTGCCGAGCAGCTGCATCCAAGCCTTACACCACCAAGTGCAACGCAAAGCATTGGATGCAATGGTGTAAAGCAGGCCGCCACTGGACTCTAGAGCAGTGGAGACGTGTTCTCTGGAGGGGCCAATCACACTTCTCTGTCTGGTAATCCGATGGATGTGTCTGGATTTGGAGGCTGCCAGGAGAACAGTACTTGCCTGACTGCATTGTGCCATGTCTAAAGTTTGGGGGAGGGGGGATTATGGTGTGGGGTTGTTTTTCAGGGGTTGGGCTTGGCCCCTTAGTTCCAGTGAAGGGAACTCTTAAGGCTTCAGCATACCAAGACATTTTGGACAATTTCATGCTCCCAACTTTGTGGGAACAGTTTGGGGATGGCTCCTTCCTGTTCCAACGCACCAGTGCACAAAGCAAGGTCCATAAAAACATGGATGAGTGAGTTTGGGGTGGAAGAACTTGACTGGCCTGCACAGAGTCCTGACCTCAACCGGATAGAACACCTTTGGGTTGAATTAGAGTGGAGACTGTGAGCCAGGCCTTCTCGTCTGACATCAGTGCCTGACCTCACAAATGCACTTCTGGAAGAATGGTCAAACATTCCCATAGACACACTCCTAAACCTTGTGGACAGCCTTCCCAGAAGAGTTGAAGCTGTTATAGCTGCAAAGGGTAGGCCAACTCAGTATTGAACCCTACAGACTAAGGCTGGCCATACATTAATCAATTTTCTTGAGAATTTTGCTTTAGATTTACCAAAAACCATATAATATGAGGTCAAACCTAAACAACACTTTCAATTGTATCCAATTAGGCAGACCCTTGCACTACATAGTTGAAGGTAAATCTAAAAGAAATTGAGAAGAAATTGAACAGAAAATTGTATAGTGTATGGCCAGCCTAAGACTGGGATGCCATTAAAGTTCATTGTATCCTGTAGTTGTCTTGAATCCTGGCATGAACAGGCTCAACATGAAAACGGAGCAGAGAATGAAAGAACTTAGAGTAGCTTGGTGCAGAACTTAGCTGGGATGAAAGCACAGAAAAGAAAGCCACTGAGTGGAGATCCACTTAAATGCCATGCACACTTTCAAAGCACCATATTTAATATATTCATACAAATCAAGTATTTTTGCAAATGTAATCTTTTTTAAAGAGTGAGGGCAACTTTAGTGATTTGGTAACAGATCACAGGCCACATGGAAATGAAATGGTTTAGGATTTAATTTTTTTTAATTTTTAATAGCATAATAAACATTTTCCTCCTGCAGCTGCTGAATATCGGTAAGAGGGAGGAAGAGGCTGGCTTTCAGCGGTTGATGTCCAAGTGTACTGCTAGGTTCACACCTATGCAGTTTGCGTTTGATCCGGTTCTGCAGTGCGTTTTTTGGGGCATTTTGCATTTTTATGCATGCGCTTTTGCCACGTTTTTGATGGGTTTTGCCTTTTTTTCCCCCTTGTTGCTAGGCAGATTTAAAACGCAAAACACAGCAAAAACGCACTACATGCTTTTCTGCAGTGTTTGCATTGAAATCTATAGAATCTGCGAACCTGCCCCATAGGAAATCATGTTAAATGGACTGTAGTGCATTTATGCAAAACACTGCGGCTATATATATCTATAAGGCGGCTTTCACACTGATGTGCTGTGGTTTACCCGCACTGCAGGTGAAGCACAGTGCACCTGCAGCTTTCTTGCGGGTTAGCAGCACTTTGCCATAGATTTCTAATATATCTCATGGGTGTGGTGCACTTTCTGAAAACATACCAAAACTTCTGCATTCAGAAATTTTTGTGCGCCTTCAGAAAGCACACCAAAATCCTAGGATATAATAGTTGCTGACCCTGGGCATGCAATTCCCTGGTTTGAGGTCAAGGGCCACATCAGAAGGCTCCAAATGCCACAGGTTGAGCACCCCTGGGTAAAGGGATGATGGGCATGCAGCTTACCTTTTTGTCCTTGTATTTATTTTGTTCATGATTCTTGTGAATGTACTAAATGCATGTCCTGATAGAAGACGTGATTTTGGTGTAAGGTAAAGTTTACATGGTGTGTTTTTGGCCATGGTGCATTTTTATGCACAATTTAAACACATTTTTAGGTCCACTACAGGGCCACTCCTGCAGCTGGCAGAACTTTGATATGCTTTTGTCAAAATGTGCATTTTAATAGAGGGCAAGGGTAGCGGGCCTAAAAATGTGTGCAAAACGTGCCTAGAAAAACGCCAAAAACGCACTGCACACATGTGAACTGGGCCTAAGATTCCTTTTCATATTCATCAGTGGTTAATCTTCATTAGACATAATATAAAACAAACCAAATCAGCACAAGGGACATTATTTGAGGTGGGATTTAAAGTAGAACTATAGGCAAAACATTGTTTTTCATTTTGGATAGTGTAAGGGAGGGTTATAACCCCTGTCTGTTTATCTTTTTGCCATCTGCATCCCATTGGGGAGATTTACCTTCTCTTCTCATCCCATAGCTACAACAGGAAGTGAGAAAATCTCTGTAAATTAAAGCAGAGTTCCACTCAAAAGTGGAAACTCTGCTTATTTGCCTCCCCCCCCCCTCTCCACTGCCATATTTGGCACCTTTTGGGGGGAGGGCGAGCAGGTACCTGTTTTTGACAGGCACCCGCTCCCACTTCTGGCTCAGTTGGCCGCGGTGAAATGACCCAGAAGTTTGGCCCCCTCCTTCCTCCCGCAGTCTTCTGGGAACTTTCACAGGTTCCAGGAGACTGCCAGACCAATCAGGAGGCACAGTGTGACTCGTTCATGTGCAATGGGCACCAGGTTGAGAAGCCGCAAGCTGTCACAGCCTGGTGCCCACACTAGAGATGCCGGTGCAGTGGAGGAGAGAAGGGACGGCGCGGGTGAGCACATCGCTGGACCCTGGGACAGGTAAATGTGTGTTTATTAAAAGTCAGCAGCTACAGTTTTTGTAGCTGCTCACTTTTAATAAACACAAAAATGGCTAGAACTCTGCTTTAAGGGAATTCCTTAGGGATCCCCAGGTCACCATAACTAGTGTCCACATTGGAAGATTTCTCCTCTATTACTTTTTTGAGGACAACCAAAAATTGGGATTTTCTTTACTTTCAATTTCGATGATAATGGTAAACAGGACAAATAGAAAGGGTGAATCTCCCTAATGGGGACACAGACAGTAATAAAAACTGACAGGGGTTATCATCCATCTCCTCTCTATCCAAAACTAAAAAAAAACCAAAAAGGTTTTGCCTTTAGTTATACTTTAAACCAGCCTTTCTCAACTAGGGTGCCCAGGCACCCCGGGGTGCTTTGAGGTTTCTTCAGGGGAGCCTTGGCAAAATGGCAAAAATTGCTCAAAACTTGTATACAAGCCAGCAGGTGGAACAAGCCGGCCTTTTAGTTACACAAAGCCACAGGTTTTCATTGTTTACCATTACGACCTTCTAGCCGCCGGCGTCCTGACAACCAATAACATCATCAGTTGATAAGGAGGATGTCAGCTGCCCCTCCCCTTCCCCTCTCCATCAGCACTGGGGTCACATTAGCTCAATGATGGAGAGAAACTGAGGGAGAAGAGAAACATTAGAGTACTAGTCAGTACCAGCATGCAAAAGTGTATTTGTTTTGGAAGAATAAATCACCTCTAATGTTGGGTGTCCCACATATGTGGATGTTGCTGCGTTATATATAACTATTAGAATAGTTTTTCACATTTTAGAATGGGGCGCCCTTTTAAAATGATGGACAGTCCTGAGGCACCCCATTTTAGAATGGGGTGCCTCAAGACTGTCAATAATTCTATAGGGTGCCTCAGGACTGTCCATAATTTTATAGGGTGCCTCAGGACTGTCCATAATTTTAAAGGGTGCCTTGACTAAAAAAAAGGTTGAGAAACGCTGCTTTAAGCCTTGAGTGGTGGGGCTTTCTGACATCGGCACACACCTTACAAGCAATACACCAACTCTCAGTGACCCAGCAAAGTGTGGGGGACAGAAGCGTTTAGATTATTGATGATGACAGCAACAAGAAAGTGTGAATTTAACTAATAAACTTTTCTGAAGATTTTATGTCATGCAGTAACCTCTTGCTGTCTTTTTGTACATGGTGGCATGAGATTATAGAGCAAAAACAGAGCCTAGTACAGATGATATTTAAAAGGGAACAACTAGGAAAAGTTAATTGCAGCCCTAATTTTCCCGATCATGACATTATCTGCATGGAGTTTGCATGTTCTCCCTGTGCTTGCGTGGGTTTCCACACTCCAAAGACATGCTGGTAGGTTAATTGTTTCCTATCTAAACTAGTCCTAGTATGAGTAAGTATGTATGTGAGTCAGGGACCTTAGATTGTAAGCTCCTTGAGGGCAGGGGCTGATGTGAATGCATAATAAATCACTATCTAAATTGTCAGCACTATATACTGTAAATACCTATAATATAAAAAGAATTGTGAATAAACAAGTGATCTTTGACCTTTTTAGCAATAAGGGGTCATCAGTATATTTCCTAAGGGACACATTGATGTCATTAGCACAGAGGTGATTAAAGATGGGGATGTGGATTTATTGATCAAAGTTTTTGTGGACAATATTACTGGGCTCCTATTACTCACAAAGATATTGGTGGATTTCTCGCAAAGGGGCTTGGTTTTGTATTTTGAACAGTTATTTGGACTTCTATTTTGAACACACATAATGGATGCAGTTTTTCAAAGAGTGTCTTTATTTTTTATTTCATGGACATTTGTGTTCATTATTACTATTCTTTATGGATTGTATTGGCTTAAATTTAGAATATAGCAATACGATCTGGGTTCAATGACATGCAGAAGTAAGCACTAGGGATATTAAGGTAGCACAATGTTTTGTGCATTCTGCAGACCTTCCCTGTCCAACTGATCTGGGTTGGATTTCTCCCAGTAGATTGTTATTGTTTTACCTTTATGAAGGTAAGCCAGTAACCTGATGTGGATGTCTTTCTACTCCCTCCATCCTATATATCCATGAGCCCTCAAGGAGAATTTATATATTTATGGACAGATTTTTCACCATTCAGATTGCATACCCATTTATCCTCTGATGTCAACAGATAGCCATGAGCAACCAATCATGTTTTACCATTCACTTTATGCAAAAATTAAACAATTCTTATTGCTCCCTATGGGCAAAATCTCCTTTCACATTTTCTTTTTTCCAGTTTTCTTGAATAGGCTGCAAAATGCTTTATAAAAGAGGAAAATACAGGCACACAGCCGTTTATATAAAAGAGAATTTTTTTTTTCTTTGCCAGCAACACTGCTTTAGACACCATTCTTTGTAATATTTCTATTGTAAATCTCAGTATCTTCTTTTCATGAAGTGTATTTTAAATACATTAGAGCTGTATGCTGAACAAATTCACTTTTCATGATATATAAGTAAGAACCTGCCTTTTGCCCTGCGTATTGCTACACAAATGTTTATCTCTGCAGAAAATCTTTTTATATTTCCATATAAAAGGAATTAGCACACATAAAGCAATGAGCAAAGTGCAGTAACACAAACCAACCAAACAAATCATAACTGACTGATCTATATTTACCTGCGTAAAGCTAAAATTTGATTGGTTGTTATGCTACTGGTTGCATGAAGGCTGCATAACTATTTAAAGTAATTAAAGCCGTTCACAAGGACACATTTTCATTTGTCTAAGCCACTGTTGGACTGGGGTACCTGGGGCTCACTAGAAAAAAAGTGAGGAGGGTCCACTGTTTGGCAAAGTATAGAATTGTGAGATTGAGTGGAACACGGAAAACAAGGAATTAACAGCTGCAGCTTATTCTAAGGATATTTTTGGAATACAAAGGTTTTCATTCAGTCTTTCAATAGATAGCCAACCCTACTTGCATCCTAATTACTATTCGTATGTAACAGAGACTGCTTGAATATTTAGAAATACTATTATAGGATGGTTTAATGGACCAAAACTACTGTTAGAAACTCTTCACATGGAATAAGTGAAGTTCAACAAAGGGACAGGAAGTCGAAGGGTTATGTGGTGCGCAGTGCGCGCCGTGGTGAAAAGTGGGTGTGGCTACAAAGCACTGCATAATGTTGTGGTTTAAGAGGCAAGGCAAAATAGAATCTACTCACAATACACATTTGCCACTGTCCCTGTACCCATAAAATACTCTGTAATTACAATGCCACAAGAGACAGTTTTAAAGAAGCACATAAACCCAGTTTTAAAGAAGCACATAAACCTTAGGACCAGATATCATTTTTAAACACCCTTCCATTACACATGGTCTTTTATCTACCTTATAGAAAACCGTGAGGGCTACAAATAAACCAGCAATTGTGGAAGCAATAAACACTTTGGTCAGAAGTATGTAATGTACACCACAGCTTTCAGAATTCCTCAGTTAAGACTATGTAAGCAGATAGAGTGCAGGGGTTAGGGGTATGTAACTTGGTGCCCCTTACATTGGTAATTAGTGTGTGACTGGTGGGCAGTGGGGGAAAAAATGGCCATCATCATTGGTCAGTGGGAGATATACTGTAAATGCCTGGCATCATTGGTCAGTAGAAAAATAAATGCCCCGCTATTGGTGGTCACGGGCGGCAAAATTTTTTGGCACTTCTAGTCAGTGGGAGAAAAAATGCCTTAAGCAATTAACTGCTTCCCGTCTACCCATAGCCTATAGAAGGCAGACGGGAAGCTGTGCTGATGTGGGCTAATGTACCTATACAGCCCCAGTGTCCCAGAACACTGCCCCACAGTTAGAATAATAAATAATGGAGCCAGCACCTGTCACCTGCCTCAGTGCTCACAATAACATCGCCACACACCATACCAATGTCCTGGCCACCACCATACCAGTGTCCTGACCACTGCCATATGTCATACCAACACCCTGATCACTGCCATACGCCATACCAGTGCCCTGATCACCACCATACCCCATACTAGCATCCTGATCATCACCATACCAGTATCCTGATCACCCCCATACCAGTGTTCTGATCACCGCCGAACACCATATCAGCATCCTGATCACTGCCATACCCCATACCAGGGTTCTGATCACTCCATAGACCATAACAGCATCCTGATCACTGCCATACCCCAAACCAGCATCCTGATCACCGCCATACATCATACCAGCATCCTGATCACCACCATACCCCATACCAGTGTTCTGATCACCGCTGAACACCATATCAGCATCCTGATCACTGCCATACCCCATACCAGTGTTCTGATCACCCCATAGGCCATAACAGCATCCTGATCACTGCCATACCCCAAACCAGCATCCTGATCACCGCCATACATCATACCAGCATCCTGATCACCACCATACCCCATACCAGTGTTCTGATCACCGCCTAACACCATATCAGTATCCTGATCACTGCCATACCCCATACCAGGGTTCTGATCACCCCATAGGCCATAACAGCATCCTGATCACTGCCATACCCCAAACCAGCATCCTAAATCACCACCATACCCCATACCAGTGTTCTGATCACCGCCGAACACCATATCAGCATCCTGATCACCGCCAAACCCCATACCAGGGTTCTGATCACCCCATAGGCCATACCAGCATCCTGATCACCTCCATGCCCCATATCAGTGTTCTGCTCACCCCATATGCCATACCAGCATCCTGATCACTGCCACACCACATACCAGCGTTCTTATCACCCCATTTGCCATACCAGTGTCCTGATCACCACCATACCAATGTCCTGATCACTGCCATACCAGCATCTTGATCTTCGCTATACCCCATACCAGCATCCTGATTACCCCATATACCATACCACCATCCTGATCACTGCCATACCAGCATCCTGATTGCCGCCATATCTCATGCCAACGTCCTGATCACTGCCATACGTCATACTCAAAATAAATAAATGAAAAAAATGTGGTGTGCTATCTCATCATAAATAGAACCATAAGCTTTGGTAACATAAAGTGACAGTCCATTTATTTATTTTGAGTGTGAGTACATCAGAGTAGTGAGTGCAGCAATCTTCTTCCTTGATATCATTACTATAGTTGGAAAATAGCAGTGCATAGGTCTTTACCATTTACATACGTCATACTAGCATCCGGCATTTTAGGGTCTCAACTGATCAATTTTCAAATATATATCACATAGTTTGTAGACCCTATAACTTTCACATAGACTAACAAATATTCACTGTTTTGGGATATTTCTACCCCAGAAATGTAGCAGAATACATTTTGGGCTATATTTATAAAGAAAGATTTTTTTATATGCAAAATGTTATAACAAAAACTAAGCAAAAAAATTTTTTTTTTCAAAATTTTTGGTATTTTTGATTTTTATAGCAAAAAATAAAAAAACCCAATCAAATACCACTGAACGAAAGCTCTATCTGTCTCCAAATAAATGATAATAAAATTCATATGGGTACAGTGTTGCATGACTGAGTAACTGTCACTCAAAGTGTGACAGTGCTGAATGCTAAAAGCCGGCCTGGATTGGAAGGGGGTAAAAGTGTCTGGACTTGAAGTGGTTAATCAGTAAAATATATAAAAAATGCCCCACCATTGGTGGCCAATGGGAACAAAAATGGCCCAGAGTTAGTGACAGGAAAAATGCTGCAGCATCGGTGTTTGTAAAAAATACTAGAGTGTCAATGCAAGGAAGAATTTTTCAATGTTGTCAATGAATGAAAATTACTTAGCGTTGGCTTTCAGTGTATGTAATATATACAGAGTAGAAGTATATAAACCAAGCACAAGGAGACCATTTTTTGTACCTTAAAACTAACCTTCCAAAGGCCCCTGCAGCTGCTTACTTATCTTGGTTCCAGAGCCTGTAGTGTTGTTTACATCCTGTCTATGAAATAATTATTAGGACCTGTTCAAACAATGTACAGTGACTGATTTTTGTGCACATTTTTTTTTCTCTGTGCCTTGTTCACACCACACAGCTGGTATGATGTATGGTATCGGTTTGGAAAATGCATACAAATTCTAACCTGACATAAAACAGTGCTGCTGTATTGTCTGATCTGCAGGAGGACAACCTTTCTCCACAAATACAAAGCAAAGGTCCTCAGGTCTTCCCAGGCTGCTCTGAGTTCCAGGAGGTTGGAGACAATTCTGACTGCTTCATAATGCCGCTATTCTTTTGCCACAAGAATGTCTGAGTTGGCATCCTAACAGTGTCTGCTAGCATCAGTGGTAGGACTGGTCCTGCAGTTGGGACCTAAAACGGGACAGCAATAGAGATTCTGGAGGCTCTTCCATCACCAGAGACTCAGTGGGCCCACTTCACCACAGGGATGCAGGACGAGAAACTTCAAGAAAGAAATGCTAAGAAGAGATTGTTGGACAAGGTTATCTGAACCTGACTGAAGTGAGGTGATCTTTGCTTTTAGCAATGAGACTGTGCCCTTGGAGGTGTCAAATTGGGCTCTGAAATAGAAGATCTATTTTCCTGAGTCCAGTGTACTCATCTGCCAGTTAAGGAGGCAGCTAAACTTCTGGAGAGTTGAGATCAAGGTCCATTTGTGACAGAGAAGAGTGTCGCTTTTCCTTGCTAGAAAAAGAATATCATCCAAGTAGTGAAACACATATAATTGCTCTTCCTGTAGGTGAGCTAGAATTGTGACCAGAACCTTGGTAAATATTCTTGGGAATGTCTTCGTCAATTCTTCGTCAATAGGACGAAGAGAAGGCAGGTGAATTTCAGGAGGACAGAGGGAAAGGATGGAAATCTGGGAGGATGGGAATGTGAAGATATGAATCCTGATAGCATCTAGGTGTACAGCAAAAATAGTGGAATATAAAAATTCCATCTTGAATATTCAATCTGCCCTACAGATTGCTTTCTAAAGTAGGAGACCATACATTTTTCTGGTGGAGGGACAGAGCAGACTACTTTTTGAAGAAGTGTTCCGATGTACTGCTGGAAAATGTTTTTTTTTTTCTCTAGGAGCTGGAATGTGAAGTAGCGATGAACACGCAATGAATGGAGGATTTCTTCAATGGTTAGCGATGTTCTTACGTAAATGTGGTCAGGACCCAGAAGTGTGAACAATGTTCCACCTACATCTTCATAAAGGCCTTTAGCTTTGCTCTAACTGCACAGGTCTGAGTGCAAGTTGAAGTAAAAAAAGGATTACATTTTTCCTAGAAGGATGAAGTCTGCTTAAGCTTTGAAGCTTTTCGAAAGGATGTCTGTGAGTCCTTCAATGGGCAATGTTTTTCAGTTATATTAAGGTTGCTGTTTGGGAGGATATCTTGATATTCTAAAATGATAATCTTGAGGAATGAGCCCTGAATTACTGACAGTCACCCTGTTGATAGCCATGTATAGCAACCATTTGCCACAGCTGTGTTTTTAAGTGTAGTCTGCACAAAAGGTCAAGGCCATTAAAATAAGGGTAATAGAAGGTCTAGAGGTGTTTCTTATCAGCTGTAAGATTTTCTATGGGTCTGTGTCAGTCTTTCTGTCAAGGACATGCCTGAAAGATACAGAATCTTCTATATGGAAAGATACAGCCCTGGCCAGACGCATTACAGAGGCATCCACAATTAGAGACATGTCAAAGGATGGTGATTCTGACTCTGACAATGGATAGATTAGAAAGTCTACTGAAGCAGGGTGGCGTTCTTTCCATTTCTTCCATTCTTACAGAGAGTCTCTTTATAAATAGCATAAATAGAAAAGCTTCTGAATGTTTATCTAGTTGTGAATAATACTGGACAATAGTAATTGGCTTGCTGGGGAGACCTCTAAGGTCGTTTCCATTGGATGACCACTTAGATAGCTGATATCTATGGTTCATTTAGTCTAATATTGAAGCAGGGAGGTCTCACTCCTCCAGTTCCTCCTCACTCAAGATTAACTGGTTTGTGGGATTCCTTTAGATGTTGAAGGTTGAAACAATGTTTTTTTACTTGCGACAAATAGTGTAGCAGGTGCTCAGTGGTGTATTTAGGTTTCGTGCAGCCCTAGGCAACACAATAATTGGCTCCCCCCCCAGGGAGAGACCCTGACACCGACCAACACCCCCTCTGCCCCATGAATAGAGCCTGACATTGACCAACAACACCCCAGGGCTCCCACCCCCACCCGAGAGAGCCATTTACTACCACCGCCCCCCATACACTGGCAAATGCCCCCCCACTCCAGCAAGAGATAAGACACTCACCTTCACAGCTCCGGATATCCCCTGGAACAAGAGTCAGGCTTTGCATACACCATTAACAGCCCGCAGCCTCTCTCAGATCCCCGTGCTGTGTGTGTCCCTTCTTCCTTTCCTTCTTTCATGGGATGGTACTGCCCCCCTGAAAAAAGCTGCTGCCCCCCTTAAAAATGCCGCCCTAGGCAAATGCCTTGTTTGCCTTGTGGTAAATACACCCCTACAGGTGCTGCTGTCTGAGAAAAATGTGCTTCCAGGCCAACCATGATTTCTTGGAATATTTATTGCATATGAAGCACAGTTTAGTTACTTTCAGCATTTATGTCTCTTGCTGCATCTGCAAATTATGGCTTCTAGAGCATTGGGAATCATGCCTAGATCTTTTCTTGGGGGCTTGTGAGCAGGGCTGCAATCAGACAGGATGCAGTGATTAGAGGCATGTGTATGTACATGGCAAGATTACTTGACAGATGGGAGATGCCACGATCTGAAATAGTGACAAAATGCACACACGCACCACACAATGGGCAGAGATGCATACGGAACAGAGATGAAACCAGGGAAGGAAGGGGCTTACAAAATGAAGACACAGTGGAAAAAAGCAAGATAAAAGGGACACATCAAATATAGGGATGAACAGTAAGAGCTGCAAACGCACAAACTGCAGTATTTATAGTCAGATAGAAACATGACCCAAAAAATCCACAGAAGTGTCTCCCAGCCTTTTTGGCAACCTAACCTAAAGATTGGGGTATTATCCAGAAGGGGCATACCTACATGGATGTCGCTAATCAGCAGTAGAGTAAGAGAAACAGTTGTCAGAGTCCTTTGGAATATTGAAGACGAAAGAGAGAATGAGGGTATTCTGTTTGAGGGAAACAATTAATAGTCATTACTGGTTCTGTGGGTACTTTGTTTACTGCCATGTTAGCCCCAGGAAAGTACTTTTATAGGCTGATCTTTTAAACTTTTTTTATCTAACAACAGAGTTGCTTTAATTGTAAATTGCATGTGTCACCTGTCTGGCTGTGCAATGTGGAAAATTTGTTTAAATAACAAAATTGAGTTACAGAATTACAGGTAAAAAAAAGTAAATATATATGTGTATTTAACAGTTTGCCTGCAGTTTAATTTTAAGTTATTCTTTCACTACTTCACGGGCTTGCCATTCCTTTGCTTTCATGAACAAAGCCCTTTTTAGTTTTTCAGATGTGCAGTTTGACAAGTATTCTTTTGGGGGTTTTTTTAGTCTATGCAGCCGAACTTTTTTTTCAGTACAGAAGTGACTTTTCTCTGGCACCATACATTTATATGTAGACTTTTCACTTTTTAAATTAAAGGAAAAAGGCTGAAATTATAAAAAAAAATGATTGCCCCATCAATAGATTTGATAGCTAATACTATGCATATTTTTTTTTTTGTACAAATAAATAAAGAAAGCATAATTTTTCAAATAGATCTGACAGAAGTAGACTGGAGATAAACCTAGAGACAAGTTATATTTACAAAGGGCTTCTCCTCTCTGACCACAATGACCGTCTGTAACCTAACCATTACTGTGGGACCACAGCTGTTTAGTGACACCAGAATCAGAAGCCATAGGGCTCAAATAGGATAAGCGATGATGCAGCTCATTGCTCTGCACTTCCTCAGCAGCTAGAGGGACTTTTCTGAATGACAGACTCTATTCTGTGAGGGTAAGCAAAAGTAGCAACATTGGTGGTCAAAAATGCATGTCAGTGCACGCCAATGTCCCTTTCTTTGCTCACCCATGCTGTGTTTGAATGACAGCTTCTTACAGCCATGGAGATGAATGGAACCTGTCATTCATGAAGATTATGGGGTGTCATAAAACAAATTGGAGCAGAGGGTGGGGAGAGGAAACTACAATTTGTACATATGAAGTGCAGTTATCTTTTAAGACATATCTCCATGATTTTATTTAATGCTTCACTCCTGGCTGCTTAAAATAATAATAATAATAATAATAAAAACATAAATAAATAAATAAAATGTATACCTTCTTTGTGCTTTCATGCTGTCCTTTAGCACTGCTTCTCTTCTTGGTTGAATGACATCCAGTGTCATTTCTTGTAAGCTCGGCCGTCATGGACACGCCTGCTAGGGGTATATCATTATACTTGAAAGGAATTTTGCATTGACTGGCTATCAGCATGGGTCTGTGCAGGAGAAAGGACTACTGATGCTGTAAAGAATGAAGAAGGACCCCAGATTGTTATGTGACTGAGTTGAAGATGCGTGGATTTTAGGTATGCATACTGGGAATCTAGGGAAAAAAAATAGGGGAGAAGAAAAAAAAATGATCTGTGCTTTACACTATTAACTTCTACAGCAGGGAAATTATGCACAGGTACGCTATTTCAAATGACAGGGCACAGACCCTGTGAGCTTTTTAACACACCAAAAGTTGCTGTGCAATTGTGCACATTGAACACATTTGTAAACATGCAGAGAATGATTTTGGACAAACCCCCTACAGCTTTAGTGACATCACTTACCGGTAATGAAGTATGGCCCTCCTTGTGCAGACAGCTGGATCCTGGATAAATCTTTAATACAAGTATGCCTGTCCTCTTCCTGTCTCTGAACGTTTGGTGCTGCAGTGATCAACAGCTTCAGGTCTTCAGGGAGAACAGCAGTACAGATAATCTGATAGGGACACAGCCTCTCTGCTGCTCCATTGAGAAAAGTTCTTTCATTGATGGGAGAGGAAGGAGGGAGGAGGAGGGAAAGCTGAACTTCCCTTTTTGGTTGAAGTTCTGGTGTAGCAGATAAGCGATTTGACTAAAACTGTAGGATTAATTTTTAGCTGAATCTCAGCCTTGAGATTTTTTTTTTAATGTTAATTATGTTAATTACCATTAGTAAACTACAGCAGCTGTTGGAAGAGTTTTTCAAATTTTCATATTTGATGAAAAATCTTTGTATACATGACCAGCCCTACAGTCAGGGCCAGATTTCCCAATAGGCACTGTAGGCATGTGCCTACAGGCACCCATTTCTAGAGGGGCACCCATCTGTATGATTTTTTTTTAATTTTAACCGTTCCTGTTCTGCACTGAGCTCCGTCTATCAGTGGTGTGTGGAGAGCTCCACACTCTCCTCACACACTCTCTGCCTGGTTGACTTTCCTGCCACCCCTCCTTTCCTCACCGCACTCTGCTCCCCCCTCCACCCAGGTATGTCCCCTCCCTGACCAACATCTTCTGCTGACCTCACCAGCCACACCTTCCCTGTAGCCGCCGCTCACTCTACCTGTCATAGTTGTCGGGCGCTGCAGGTGGGAGGTGGAAAGGGACATGGTAAGGAGCCAGGCTGGTGTGCAGAGTGGCAGAGAGTGACACCGAGGACTGCAGACATGTCTCGGGACCTGGAGGCCGTGGCCAGGATCACCGAGCACACCCACAAGGTACAGAGTGACCAGGAAGGGGCGACACTGAGTCCTCTATCTACTGCCTGGAGCTCAGGGAGAGTGATGGGACTTGTAGTGCCTCGTAATGAAGCATGTGGGACTTCTAGTGCCTTCTACAGTAACTTTGAGCATACTTGGACTTGTAGTGTCTAATGGAGCATGCAGGACTTGTAGTCCTTTTAAAGGGCCATGCTGGGGCTTGTATTGTCTTCTAGACTGAACATGCTGGGACTTGTAATTCCTTAAAATGGACCATGCTGGAACTTGTAGTCCTTCTAATGGAGCATGCTAGGGCTTGTAGTGCCTTCTAATGAGCCATGCTGAGATTTGTCATCCTTCTAATGGAGCATGCCGGGACTTCTGTAGTGTCTTCTACATTGAGCATGCTGAGCTCTGCACAAGGGAGATTATTATTGTTGTGTAAGGTCTGTAAACTTTGTGTCCTCCAGGTGGACCATCCTGGGGAGCCCAAACCTTCACAGATCACAGATCATAGATCTGGGAGTTTTGTCTTCAGAAATTCCCTTTTAAGTCAAAGAAAAGTTCTTTTGTGTCCCCGGTAGGGTTGCCACTTCATCCCTTTAAAACCGAACACATATTAATTACACAGGTTCTGTGGTTGATTAAGGTGCTAATTAAGCTCACCTAGTAGGTTATATGCATTAAATTAACCTCAGAACCTGTGTAATTAATATGTGTTTGGTTTTAAAGGGATGAAGTGGCAGCCCTAGTTCCTGGAGCTCTGAGATGGGTCAGATCAGCAATTGGCACTCTTGAGGTGTACACATTGGGGCAGTGGCAGACTGACCATTTGGAAACTCGGGCACTGCCCGAGGGCCCGAAGTCAGTAGGGGGCCCCACGAGATGCCCCTGGTACCTTTTTAATAGGCTTTTTTGAGTTTGGGCAACGACACAGGGGCCCATGATCCCCTATTGCCCGGGGGCCCCATGAGTTGTCAGTCCCCCCCTGCATTGGGGGTTATTTACTAAAACTGGAAAGTGCAAAATCTGGTGCAGCTCTGTATAGAAACCAATCAGCTTCCAGGTCTTATTGTCAAAGCTTAATTGAACAAGATGAAGTTAGAAGCTGATAGGCTATCATGCACAGCTGCACCAGATTCAGTGCTACAGTTTTAGTAAATCTACCCCCTTGTGTTCCTGCTGTCATAGTATAGACTGAGGGTCAGCAACCCATAGATCGCAATCTACCAGTAGATCACAGCTAGGTGACTTGACTGGATGACCCGCGATCCCAAAGCAACAAGCAGAGTACAATGCAGAAGGACTACTTTGGAGCTGCAGTAGGGAGCAAGTGGAGAGCAAGAGCTTTCTCACATTTTTCATTACCTGCTTTAATCCCTTGGACCCCGCAAAAGCCTGCAGTTGTGGGGCACTTACAGAGTGGCCCCATCTACCTGAATAAGTCATGAAGGGGGGGGGGCTTCAAAATTCTCTGCCTATATTCTCCTGAGATGTAAATCCGGCCAGTGGTGTATTCAGGTTTTGTGCTGCCTTAGGCAACACAAAAATTGGCTCCCCCTGCACGGAGAGACCCTGACACCAACCAACACCCCACAAAAAGAGCCTGACATTGACCAACAACACCCCAGCCCCCACCCACCCTCACTCGAGAGAGCCTTCCACTACCACTGCCCCCCATACACTGTTAACCCCCCCCCCACTCTGGCAAGAGATAAGACATTCACCTTCACAGCTCCGGACATCCCCGGAAACAAGAGACAGGCTCTGCATACACCATCAAGCAGCCCACAGCCTCTCTCAGATCCCACCTGGTCCCCGTGCTGCATGTGTCCCTTCTTTCTTTCCTTCTTTTGGGGGACAGTGCTGCCCCCCTGAAAAATGCTGCCCCCCTAAAAAATGCTGCCCTAGGCAAATGCCTTGCTTGCCTTGTGGTAAATACACCCCTGAATCCGGCCCTGTCTATTGTAAATGCCTACTGAAAAGCACTCCCTTCAAATAAGACATTATGTAACTTCATTTTCAAAGAACCATGCATGAATTTTTATCAATTTTTTAGAAGCAATGAAAGGGCTGAGAATTGGAGGCAGGTAGAATGATAATTTGTTCACCAAATATAAGCAGTAAGGCCTTTCTTTGATGTAGACTAAGAAATTTAGTCTTGATCCTTCACACCCACCCAGAGTTCTTTGACACCTGTAGCAAAAAAAATGTGTTGAACATTTGCTTTGATGTGTGATGAGCTAAAATGAATTTGGGTTGCACCATCTGTCTGTGGTAAAACCACACACCCATCTTTCTTGAATGCCTTCACTGAGGAGGCTCCCCAAAGCCTACAAACCTAAATATCCAAATCTTAAACATCTGGCTCTTTGGCATCCAAGTCATGTAGACAGTAACAGAAATAGTGACACTATACAAATGCCATCATCTAACATCCACCCATTCAGTGACCAACAGTATGACACCACTTGGTCATTGGAGTCTTCTGTTCAATACACAGGATTATGATCTGGAAAACAGATCTAAAATTCACTTGTAAATGGGTACAAAGTTTTCCTCAAGCAGACTGTAGAGGAGAGTAGGTAAAAATGTGACTGCTACTACCAGGGGCGGACTGACAATTCATGAGGCCCCTGGGCAATAGGAGATCATGGGGCCCCTGTGTCCTTGCCCAAACTCAAAAAAGCCTATGAAAAAGGTACCAGGGGCATCTCATGGGGCCCACTACTGACCCTGGGCCCGAGTTTCCAAATGGTCAGTCCGCCCCTGGCTACTACTACATAGAAATGAGCACACAAGCAATACACATACATGTAAACTACTGTACACCTTGACATTGTGTGCAATGGGAGAGTGGAGATATGCATTGAATGCTTGTGCTGTTTTTGCGGTTTTGCTCTGATGGAAAGCCTAGGTTAATAGGAAAGCTGTGCATTTCTCATGCCCCATATCAGCATTGTAGTTTAGGAGTGATGGCATGGAAATTTCATGGCACACATTAATGGGTCTCTCATATAAACTAATTAGTTCTATTAAATCATCTGAAATGTTTTTATTTCCACTACGCTAAATAGCCATTTCCTCAGAAGGTTATTACAAGGATATTATACATTTACTTGAATTTAAAAAAGTCACATCAAAGCAGTGAAGGAACTATCTACCAATTTATTGAAGGAAAAGAGATACAATTTAGATCGAAATAAAAAGCAACTTTTAGTGCTGGGAATTTTTAATTGCATTCATCAATCATATTTAAAAAAATATATTTATATACCTTTTTTTAATAGCAATACTCTGGGCTGAGAGTCATTCTAAGACATCCCTCTTATATAAACTCATCGGTGCTCTTTGTATCATCCCTCGTGCCACCCCCAGTGTAGTTGTCAGTAGCTTAACCCCTAGAATCACGGCGGTCACATGACCCTAAAACTGTGCCCCGCATCCCAGCTTCTGAAACTCTTAAAGGGTCGGGAGGCACCAGAGCAAAGGGATTAAAGAAGAACTCCAGGACAGGCAAAAAAAATCACCCATTAGGACTCCCCCCTACACAAAACACTAAAAAGTTCATAACATTATATACCATTTAGGAGAAAATTCTAATAACATTTTTATGACCTCCTCTCTGTAATTCAAAAGATAACAGCATCTGCTATGCCAAGGAGGAGGTGTAACAGCAGGGATGACATCATATCCTCTCTCTCTCAGTAAAATGAAACTACAGTTCCCATCAACCACAGGGAATTATAATGAATGTGGGTTGGTACACTAGGCCTGTACGTGTCAAATGTATCTGAGAGTCTTGGCCCGCCCACCACTACAAGTGAAGCTGAATCACATCACTGCTTCCTGGAGAAAGAACTACAGAAGGGATGTGCCAAGACCAGTGGCTGGGGGAATAAGAGGCATAGCAGCCACTGGTCTTACAAACAGGAAACCAAAGAAAATTAATAGTTTGATTTGAAAATGAATAAGCTATTTCAGAGCAACTACTGAGTGAACCAGAAGATGGGTGACCTTCATTGAAGGTAGGAAATCAGCAGCAAGGACATGTAAAGAGGTTTTTGCCCAGGGTTCTGCTTTAAAGATGAATTCCAGATATAAATATTTCTACATAGTTACATTGGTCCAGCTTAGCCTGTACCATACCTGTGAGATCCCCCTAGCAGCTTGAAATCACTGTAGTAGGCACTGCAACTCAACTACTTGTTTTTACTACCCACCAACCACAAGTGTGAACAAGGTAGTAGGCCAAAGCTAAGACTCCTGTCAGTTTTTTTTTCTCTTGCAAATGATGTCCTCTTGCAGATGATGGCAAATCTCTCTACTGGAGCCCCACAAATGGATAAAAAAAAACCTTGCAGGATCTTAGGGCTACTTGGGGTGCGCTTGAAAATATTTAATGGAAATTTAGTTTTAACCCCTTGGCGCCGGCGCCTCCCGGCCCTTTAAGGGTTTCAGAAGTCGGGAGGCGGGGCGGGGTTTTAGGGTCATGTGACCGCCGTGATTTGCTGTCATGGCGGTCACATGATTGGGAAAGGTCCTGATGGAAAGAGGAGATCGGGACCTTTCCGCAGGGCGTGCGCTCTCAACACATATGTTTTTCTTAATTGCACGCAAATATGCAGCCGCTCAGCGCCAAGGCCCAGACGCCGGGGGGCCGCACATTTGTGTGCGGCTGCTACAAAAAGGTTAAGGATGTATTTAAAAAGCTGTCAGGTTGTTATTGCTGTTGGTATCCCAGCTAGGTAGATTCCTCCTGTTTATTTATTCTGATGACACCTTTATCCAGTTTAGAAAGTGATGGGAAATCCTGAATTCTTGTCACAGAAACATAAGCTGGGTACACACTATAAGAAAATCGGAAGAAAAATTCTGTATTAGAAATAATCATTTGATTTTCGTATAGTGTGTACACAACATTCAACATCCAATTCAGGCTTTCCAAACAAAAATTTCCAAAGGGACAAACGCCAAAATGTTTCTCATACATGAACAGAACTAATGGCTTACGTTGAATGTGGACTATTATCAAAAAAAAAAGAAAATCAATTTAGAAAGATTGCGCATGATCAGAAACAATACACAGTGCAGTGGTTTTGCACAGAGCAGCCTGGATTCTCCTCTTCTCGGGTCCCCCACAGGTACTCCTGGCCACTCCTGTCAGGTGCCTCTATAGCAAACATGCAGAGCTGCCGCTCCGCCCCGTCCGTTCAACTCCTGATTGGCTCACTAGCTATGATTGACAGCAGCAGGAGCGAATAGCTCTCGCTGCTGCCTCAGCCAATCAGGAGTGGGAGTCCGTGGAGAACTGGGGTGGGTGGGGCTACACACAGGTTTTCTACCATGATGCATAGAATGCATGAATGTAAAAAAACCTTGAGACTTTAGAACCACTTTAGGATTAAGGGGAAATCTTCCAGTGATGAAAATCACAGACAATCACAGAGGGGATTTTTGTCAAAAGCTAGCCATACATGAATATTTGAATTCACAATTTGATTATTGATTATTGTGTGGGCTCCCCTGCTTAACAGAAGTTGATTACTTAATTGACTTCTGTCGAAGGGAAATGTTGGGTGGGTGGGAAGGATTCTTCCATCTAATTAATTTGTGTGCATGGAGGAAGCTGTTTTTTTTTTTTTTTTTTTTTTTTTTTTCGTTCAGCTAGTCCTATGGCCTATGGCTGGCCATACATTATACAATTTTCTTGAGATTTTTTGCTTTAGATTTACCAAAAACCATGTAATAGGAGCTCAAACCCAAACAACACTTTCAATTTTATCCAATTAGGTAGGCCCTTGCACTACACAGTTGAAGGTAAATCTAAAGAAAATTGGGCAGAAATTGGACAGAAAATTGTATAGTGTATGGTCAGTCTAAGAGAGGATTCCGGAGATTTCCTTTAAATTCCTGTTGTGTCTCTGGGACAGGATATTAAATATTCTGAATAGGATGTAACAGAGAAAAAAAAGAAACAGAAAACCTAACAAGGTTCCCTACTCTACTAATAAAAGTTTTGACTTTCCGTACACTTTAATGCAACATTTCCTAGTATGTTTCAGTATATGACAGTGAAGTGTTATTAAACCCACCATAGAAGGTAGAAATAATAAATACAGCAGCATACCTTGTATCATTGTATTCTCGCCCATTTTTTTGTTCACCCTGATGTATCATATGTGGATGCATGTGCTCTCCTAGTGTGCTGACGAAGTAGTGGTGTAGTGCTCAGTGGGATGAATGTGCAGTACGGGCAATGTACTGGTGCGTGTTGGGCACATGTGCAGTATGGGCAACACAAAGGAATCATGGGGAACATGTAGGTCTGAAGATTTTTTACATGCTTAAAGTGGTTGTACAGGCTGAAGGTTTTTTACCTTCATGTATTCTATGCAGCCCCCCCCCCCAATACTCACCTGAGCCCCCTCTTGATCCAGTGATGTGCACTGGAGTCTCGGCTATCCTGGGTCAATCACAACCAATGAGCCAATGAGAAAATAGAGGGGGCGGGACAGAGCTGCAGTTCCGTGTGTGAATGGACACACGGAGCAGAGGCTGGGGAGTCTGCATGCTTATGCCCCCATAGCAAGCTGCTTGCTGTTGGGGCACCCAAAAGGGGGGAGGGGCCAGGAGACGCGAGAAGAGTATCCAGGCTGCTCTGTGAAAAACCACTGCACACAGCAGTAAGGTATAGACATGTTTGTTTGTTTGTTTGTTTTTTTTTAAATTGAAACCTTTAGAATCACTTCAAGGTGCATTCCCAAATGTTCAAGCATTTGATTATACAATGTATAATTTCTGCTAAAGGAGAAGATTGGCCAATCGGACTTCGGATCTTTTGGTTGTGTAAGCTGCACAAGAGGGAGTCTGGAGTAGCATTTTCATCCAGAAATGTAAAGCTGATCATAGACATATCGCAATTAGGGACTTTAGGGAGAAAAAATAGGAAAATTAGGGAGTGGACGAATTTCAATCAATGTGTGACTATGTCCACTTAACAGAAGTCTATTAGGATATGGTGAGAAAACATTCCCAGATAAGTGGCTGCAGCTGCTGATCAGTGTATTCTGACAGTGGCAAGTCCCGCTGTCAGGACACAATGCCCTGGCGGTCCTGGCGGGGGGAATTCCTCCATCTATCTTGTTTGTGTGGATGGAGGAATATTGTTTTTTGTTTTTTTCTGTAGTCCACTGGGCAAACAAAGAAAAAACACCTGCCTATGGCCAGCTTTAGTATTTTAGGCACTTACAAAACTGTAAATCCAGCTTTATGTTAATATTGAAATATAGGTCCAATATACATTAGGTGACCTGAGTGGTCTGATCAGCCAATGATCTAGTGTCTGTGAAGAATGTTTAGTTGAGGCCCATCCAAGGGACGGACTGACAACTCATGGGGCCCCCGGGCAATAGGGGATCATGGAGCCCCTGTGTCCTTGCCCAAACTCAAAAAGCCTATGAAAAAGGTACCAGGGGCATCTCATGGGGCCAACTACTGACCCTGGGCCCTCAGGCAGTGCCGGAGTTTCCAAATGGTCAGTCCACCCCTGGGCCCATCTGAAAGAAAGTTATCAGAAAAGCTAAAAATAAAGTAAGATAAAAAGTAGATAAAATATCAGAAAGAAATCTCCTACAAGCTTTAACCACTGCTCTGCTGAAGTCACAAGACTGCTCTAACTGCTGATGAGAAAAGTTTTAGCGTAGAAGCATGATCCTGTCACTTCTGGGTTCCTGTGAAGTCACATCTGGTGCGCTGGAAGCAAGACTTGGAACGCACGCCGGTGGAAATAATACAAACACAGGCTGTATAGACGGGTGATAGTTTTTGGACACCAATACATGTGAGTGCATCAATATTTTATCTACTTACAATTCTTTAATAAATACTACACTTAGAGCATTTTAATTTATTTGGTTTATTTGAGCTGCTTTGAGCAATATCTATATTTTGAGGAGAGCCTGGGATTGGGAATCCATCCACTATTTGTATACTCAGTGTCTTGTGATCACTCAACTGGGGGCAGTCATCTCTGACCTCCTGGATCCACATCTCATATTAGGAGACCAGGAGGCCTGATCCAGGAGAGCTTGTTGCTGGTCATCAATATTTATGATTATAAAGCGCTATTTGACCACCTTAACTGGGGTCAATTTTTTCTGGTGAGTGAGAAATTCACTTACTGTCTGCACGTGGTGAAAGAGGAAATCTTTGGTCTACGGGACTACATCTTTATGGGACTGTCATTAAAAATATGTTCACTTTTCATCATATTGTGTCCAAGATTAAAAATTTTTTATGTTATTGTTAGATAATTTTATTTTTGTCATATGACAGATTTTAACGCCTACCTATTTACGTATGTATTTGTTATAAGTGTATTTCACTATTTAGGGGCAGCTTCTAACATTGCCAGCTTAGTGTGGGCGACATTCGCTATTGTTTGATTTATTCACCTATCTAGGCGCCACAATATTGCTTTTCACATAACTATACTGAGTGTCTGACTCAATTTCACCCAGATTCAATCAAACTGAGTTGATCGGTCAAGGTGGAATTTTTTTTACCTGTTTTGCATCAATTGGCAGCACTCAGAAACGTTGTTCTTGAATATGATCGTATTTTACTTATGGTGGTTATATAGGCTTTGATAAATTATCAATTTATTTTCTGATTGATCTCTTCCAATAGAAATAATCAATCTAAAGTCGACAACTGTTCCATCAAAATGCACACAGAGGGAAGTTGATTTTGTTCGATAGTTAGGATCATAATTTACAATCATAGATTGCATCGCTGTTTCTACCATGCAAGCTCATATTCTGATCCTATCATTTTCTTTCACAATATTTTTATTGAATAAAAAGGATGTTATCTATAGAAAGCAGTAAACAGGTGCCAGGGCTGACAATGGAAGGTAGCAGAAAAGTCAGAAACGCCACACACAGATAGGCCCCATTTACATCATAAACAATGAAAACCAACAAACAACCAGGTGAAGGTGCCGTGATACCAGTACGTTCGATTAGGATGACAATGAAAAGTATGGCTCCTACCAGTCAAGGACCTAAGGAGCAGGGGTGGACTGACAACTCATGGGGAGCCGGGGCAGTAGGGGATCATGGGGCCCCTGTGTCCTTGCCCAAACTCAAAAAAGCCTATGAAAAAGGTACCAGGGGCATCTCATGGGGCCGCCTACTGACCCCGGGCCCTTGGGCAGTGCCCGAGTTTCCAAATGGTCCTCTTCCTGCTAAGGAGTAAACTATATGTAAACCAAAAATTCCACAAAGCATAATATGTGCAGTATTGTACACAGAAAAGCACCTAAGGTGTGTGTGTGTGTGTATATATATATATATATATATATACACACAGTCAGGGGCGGACTGACAACTCATGGGGCCCCCGGGCAATAGGGGATCATGGGGCCCCTGTGTCCTTGCCCAAACTCAAAAAAGCCTATGAAAAATTACCAGGGGCATCTCATGGGGCCCCCTACTGACCCCGGGCCCTCGGGCAGTGCCCGAGTTTCCAAATGGTCAGTCTGCCCCTGCACACAGTATATTGTATATAGGAAAGAAAGGAAGGGCCTAAAGACCAGTTCCAGGGCCAAAGGGGCTACCTCGTAAGCCCATAGATGTAAAATAAAACGTTGCCCTCTATAGCAAAATATTGGCGCCGCAAAAAAGACCAAGAGGCAATGAACACTGATCCTATCATTTTCATGAACAAAGTATCTCAGTGTCACCCACTGATGCAAAATTTTAATTAATTCTCCGCCCTGGCCAATTGACTCAATTTGATCACATCTGATTTAAATTGAATATAGATCAATCAGAAGGTAAATTTTAGC
This sequence comes from Staurois parvus, assembly GCF_062004578.1. Lineage (NCBI taxonomy): Eukaryota > Metazoa > Chordata > Amphibia > Anura > Ranidae > Staurois > Staurois parvus. Next base: position 1,621,086 of record NW_028317849.1, read on the forward strand.
TTTTATGTTGGCCTTACATGCTTCCATTTTTTATTTGATTGATGTGCATCAAAACCATCAAATCTGCAGACAATTTAAAACGCAAAACTTCCCTTCCAATTGATTTATACTCGGAACAGAAGAGATGCGATCAATAATTTATCTTAACCATTGATTGAAATCCACTTACCCGTGAGTGGTATTTTGATCAAATAAGTTGTCAACTATAGATTGAATATTTCTGTTAGAAGAGATCTATTGGAATATGAATTGATCATTTACCGAAGCTTGTATGGCGACCATTAGATTGTTTGCAGATGCCATTGTTTTGATGGGATTGCACATCGATCTAAAAAAAGAAAAAAAATTGCAGTGTGTTTGGCTACCATTAATCAGATAATGAGTTTACATGATGGTAACAGAGATGGGGTTAATAATTTATGATTTTAAGTCACAATCACATCCTAACTATCCTCAGAGTCTACTTCCTTGTGTGTGGCTTATCAATCAAACAGGCTGTCGACTATAGATTGATTATTCCTATTGGAAAGATCTATCGTAAACGAAATGGATCATTAATCGGTGCATGTATGGCCACCATTACATGTTGTAAGCATCTCATTTTTTTTTAGCAGAAGTCCTCAGAGTATTACTGTATTTTTCCAAATGATGGTTAGTAATTAATTTTCCATATATCATTATCAGAGGACAAACTTTACTGTTGCTGATTTCTACCAAAACATTATGGATGGCAGATTTTCCTACAGGAAGAATTATATAATGGCATAAAATGTTTTGCCAAAAAAAAACTAGGCAACATAATAAAATGCAGATTGATCTAATGGCAGGCAGTGGCTAGAAGAAAGGGTTAACAGTGCAGGCACCCTTAGGATGTAATTAGAGGGACCTTGTTATAAAGAGGAGGAGGAGGGGGGCAGAGGCCAAGAAAAAGGAAACAAAAGGGAAGAGAAAAAGGAAGGAAAAGGGGGGCAAAAGGGGAAGGGAGGAGGGAGAAGGTGGCTTGAATAAGGAGAGGGATTGGAGGGAGGTCTTCTATTGTATTAATCTTGTTTATCCTTCTTCAGGGTTAACCCCCCATCCCCATGAGCATTCCATGCAAACAAGAAGGTATGTGAAGGGAGGGGGGATGAGCAGATTCAGGAGAAGATGGATGAAGAGGAGGGGGGGATAAAGGATTAGGGGGAGTGTGAGAGAAAAAACCTCCCCTTCTTTCTCCTGTTAGCAGTCTCCAGAGGAGACGTGGGGAGTCGGACTTGTCAGGTTTGGATACAGGAGATGTAGCATCATTATCCCCTTCATCCTCATCATCCTCCTCCTCGTCTTTATCATCCTCATTCTCATCATCATAGTACCCTAGTACCACCACATCTTCCTCATCTACCGTACATCTCTAAAATATTAAGAGATCACCCATAGTCACATTTCTTCCCAGGAAACCGACCAATTCATGTTGGCTGAATACTGGAGGAGAGAATATCACTGGAGTATGTTATATATTGGTGATCTACTAACCACTAATGACTTAATTTCATCATACATTGCTAGCCAATCACTCTGCCAATCACTACCTTATGGTGGCTACACACACTTTAATAAATGATCAACTTCTTTTCCAATCAATCCATAGTCAACAACCTAATCAATTGATATGACCCACACAGTGAAGTAGATTTTGATCGATAGAAGATATAATTTTAAATTATCAACTGTATCTTTGTATTATCTATTTTGAATAATCACCATGTGATCTCATAAACCAATTGATCAAAATACAACCAAATTCACGCTCAAAACATCAATAATTTTCTCTCCCAGGCGATCGACTTGGTTTGATCGGATCTGATCTGCATTGAATCTGAATTAATCGGAAGGTAAACTGTACCCATTCAGTTGTTTGTCGATTTGTTTTGATCAAACTACATATGGATCAGATAATAAAATCAAAGGCACCGTTAAACAGGAACTCCACCCTTACTGTTAAAAATGAAATTTTATATTTAAAATACTTGTCCCTAGTCCATACTTACTAGTCCGTGGAGTCCAGTGTCTTTCTCACAGGCAAACTTCTCCTTACACTGCTCTTTTCTGGTGCCGCCATTCTGAATTATTATTATACAGGATTTCCCTGCTTATAGAGCTTACAATCTAAAGGTAGATCTGGCACATTTGCAGTCATGCCATGGAGGGTCTTTACCAGGTCTGTGGGACCTGGCAGAGCCCTGCAGCATGTTTGCATGTGCCAGTGAATGTCAGTGCATGTGCATGATCCCACAAAGGTCACGCAACCCGGGAGGCAGTTCGCTGGATCTTACGCATGCACAGACATGTTATGGGGCTCCCAGACAGACCTACAGCAGCTCTGCACATGTGAGGGGACTGGATACATTGCCTTTAGACACAAGTTTAATTTTAAAAAGGGTATTTACTTAAAAAAAAATTTTCGAAATTGTGTAAGAGGGAGAGTAGAGGAAGCAGGAGAGAGAACCTTAAAAGTGGTTGTAAACCCTTACATATATCCAGTGAAGTAACTATCCTCAGGTGATAAGCAGAGATGAAAGTTATATTAGTGAGGAGAACCCTGAGAGCTGATTGGAGGGAAGGGACATGACCCTCTTCACACAGCACACAGGCTGTCACTCTGCTGGAGGTCCCTCCCCTGTCACCATTTTGCTCTTGGTGTCAGGAAAACGTGTCAGAAGTGACTCATGTTGATAGCAGAGGAACGAGGCAGCATACAGAAATGACACTTAGTGCTCCGGATAGAGATGAGTACACACTACAGAGGGATATGCTTTGTTCAAATTTCATGTCTACAACTACTTTAAGAACAGGGATTAAAGGTCCACTTTAAGCTGACTATATACTATACAAACTGATCATACAGTCCTGTTTACAGTGGCTATATAAGCTTTGATTTTTTAATTTGATCCATGTGCAATTCAGGTAAAATAATGAAATCAGTAAACAATTAAATAGGCATAACTTCCCATCTGATTAATGTATTCAATGTATATATTTATTACAGGTATATAAATGGTGTTTTAAATATTGTATATTCACATCAGTCCCTGCCCTCAAGTAGCTTACAATTTAAGGTCTCTATCATATACCATACACACATACTGGGGCCACTGCAGACAGGAGCCAATTAATTTACCTGCACGTCTTCTGTGAAAATCCATGCAAGCACATAGAATACATGTAACCTCCATGCAGATGGTGTCCTGGTTAAGATTTGAACAAATGATTTAGCCCTGGTTCACCTTATGCAGGCTGGTTGTGGGTGCAGGAATTGCATCTGTTCCCGCACCTGCAACCACCCGCAGCTGAATCATGCGGCTCTTATGAGATGAACGGAGCTGCCATTCATTCTTAATGGCACCCCCACACATTTCAGCTCACAGAGTGGCTGCGGGAACTGCATGGTTAAAAAGACCATACAGGTTTCTCTGCGGTCACGCTTTCAAAAAGGTGCATGCACCTTTTTTGTGCGGAAGCATGGGCACAGCAGCCCATTCAAATAAAGGATGCAAACATCGGCTGCATGGGCCTCAGTAGTGTAAACCGAGCCTAATACCTGATTTAGATTGGATTCTATCAAACTGAGTTGATTAGTAAGGGTGGAAAATGATCATTTGTGTTGCATCGATCAATCTACAGCACTGAGATGCTTTGTTCATGAATCAGATTGTTAGCTGTATTTCGATCAAACGGTTTATGAGATTACATGGTGGAAAAAGAGAAGTGACTGATAACTTACGATCATATCTTCCAACTATCAGTTAACATCCTCTTCCCTGTATGTGGCATACTGAACAACTGGGTTGTTGGCTCTAGAATAATTATTTCTATCAATTTAAATCGACCATTTATCAAAGTGTCTATGGCCTCCACTAGATCTACCATCAACTACGTAGTACAAGGTCCTGTGTAACTTGAAACAAACTGAACACATTGTTTAGATGTGTCCTCATATCACATAGTTTTGTTAATCTAAAGAGATTGTACTGTGTATGGACAGCTATAGACCATATTTCTTTGCCGCTCTTGTACACCTCTAGTGACAGATATATAATTATGTACTTCGTATGGTGAGATGTATACAGTATTTTCTAATATTTCTTCTTGAATATTTTTGGAAAAGAAAAGATTTAAAAAAATTGATGATGCAATAGACAGTTGGTTGCCTGCTGTAATGTCTAGCCTTCCTTGGTTCAGGTTAGGTTGCCTCTGAGTGTGTCCACCTTGTCACCTCCCTGCAGTGTATGAGCACATCAAATATTAACATGCCATTAATAAAGTTTCCAGTATTATACAAATTATACAACTGGAGCAGAATCACCTATCTTTGTCCCCATAGACTTTTAAATGGGAGCGCCTGAAAAAGGTACATAAACATGCGTTTTCAGGCACACCCATGAAAGTCTGGTCAAATCACGCAATTCTGCTTCAAAGAAGCACATGTACTTTCTAGAGAGAAAGGTGACAAGTAACACAACACTCAGGTGTGAACAGGCCCATTGAGAATAATAGGATTCCTCATCTTGAGCATTGTCATGCTTCTGTAATTGTGTGAAAAAACGCTCAGGTGTGAATAGGGTTAATGACATTTAGTTTGCGAATACCCTGTGAATCCTAAAGAATTTCTGGGTTTTTTTTTTTTAAGCTAACTGCTGTTACATTTTTTTTCATCCTTGGTGGCATCTCAGAGCTGCTGATCTCCTGCATCCCTTTACTAACATGTCCTGCCTATGTGGTGATGGCTTCCTTTCTTAGGAAGGGTTTCCTGATGGTGAGAACAGTGGACCATGCATGTGTCATGCGTTTTAAAAGGCCGCTTGCTGTCTGCTTCAGAAGCATAAATGACACGGTGACAACCTCAGGTACAGTTGGGAGACAGGGACACCCTATAACAGGAAGTACCTGAACAAAGACTTTTAGGCACAGTTTACATATGGGCGATTTGGAATTGCAGGCAGAATTGCTGTGATTCTTCCCGTGATTCAAATTGCGTCAATACGCATAATGGGTGTTTGGGTGCCAGGCATCCCAATCACAGAGCAATTTGGCCATGATTTTCATGCAACAAAATGCACGGGAACTACTGAAAAACACTCATGTAAGATTGCTCCTGGCTCAGGGCCAAAATTTGAGCTGCTTTGGTGCGGCAGATGTGCATAGCGTAGCCAGTTCAAGAGAATAGGTTGCCCTATGCATGATCAGAGGCGGACTGACCATTTGGAAACTCGGGCACTGCCCGAGGGCCCGGGGTCAGTAGGGGGCCCCATGAGATGCCCCTGGTACCTTTATCATAGGCTTTTTTGAGTTTGGACAAGGACACAGGGGCCCCATGATCCCCTATTGCCCTGGGGCCCCATGAGTTGTCAGTCCGCCGCTGTGCATGACCTGTGTTTCTGCGTGTAAATCGCACTTTTTAAATTGCTAGTGGGAATGCGGGAAGTGTGTGGATGGGACCTTAAGGCAGGATCACCAGGTAATATTTTCATACATGTTTCAGATTTAAAAAGATATTTGCAATGCCTTTAACATGTTAATAATGGGGCTCACATCTACTCTAGGTTGCAAAATCCTTGTGTTATATTTAGGGTCCATTTACACCGAATGCGATGTGTTGATCAACGCATATTGGTGTATCTAAATGGCAAAAGATGTATTTAATTAGGAGTGGTTCACACCATTGATTTGTACTGATGTGCGTCACCATGAGCTGAAAAAAAAATAGAAACTCGAGACTTTTTTCAGGCATGTAACGCATGTAAGCGCACCACAATGTACTTAACTGGAAGAGTCACAATGGTCTGTTAGGCTACTTTCTCACTGCTTCACTGAAAAAATGCACCAAAAACACATATTTATTTCTTTTTATTATAGGTACTTATATAGCTCCATCAATTTACACAGCACTTTATATATTGTACAGTCACATCAGTCCCTAACCCTCAAGGGGCATACAGTCTAAGGTCCCTAAATTACATTTATACATATACATACTAAGGCCAATTTGGACAGAAACCAATTCACCTACCAGCATGTCTTTGGAGTGTGGGAGGAAACTGGAGTACTCGGAGGAAACCCACACAGGCAGGACATGCAAACTCCAGGCAGGTGGTGTCGTGGTTGGGATTCGAACCGACGAGCCTAGTAGTGCAAGGCAGAAGTGCTAACCATTTAGCTGCTGTGCTGCCTGACATACGTGATTTTGCTGTGTTTTTTATGCTGTGCATTGCATTTTTGATGTGTTGTATTGCGTTTTTCTCCAGTGGACAAAGCACTTGCTACAGGTGTGCTGCATTTTTTAAATGCATTTTTAATGCAGTTTCCATTCATTTCAATTTTTGGAAAGGGTCAGGGATCTTTTTCCTGCAGCAGATTGCATTTCAATGGAACCACACCTAAAAATGCAAGTATGCATCTTTCATGCGTTTTGTGTGTGTGTGTGTGGGGGGGGAGTGCAACTTTGATGCAACTTTTCACTCTCTGGCACTCAGAGTAGAGCAAGAACATTTTCAAAGTCGCAGCGTGTTTGAAAAGGTTCCTTTCCAAAAGGTTGAAGAGGTTACACTCTCTGGCACTCAAAGTCACATCAAAATTGCATCAAAGTCACATTCCATACTTTCTTATTGATAACCCCCCCCCCCCCCACACACACACACACACACACAAAACGCACCAAAAAATGCTTGAAAAACACATCGTTCTCATCATGCATAGCTGTGAACCAGGCCTAAGGGCCCTTTCATGCTAGCGGCTATGGTAGCATGCATCTGCTGATGTGCTGAAGGATGACAATGGTGCTGATGTGACCAACGATTATGGCTCATCATACAGTTTATTTTTTTTCTTTCTTTTAAAGAACTTTATTGAAATGTCACAAAGTGTGGCACCATACTGAAAAAAGTACTGTATGCCGTATTTTTTTCAGCGCACACCGCCGCAACATGGTGGTTTGAATCTGCCATTTATGCGACAAGGCATTTTGCTTTGGAACTGCATTGGTATAGTTGTTCTGCTGTGAGTGGGTCTTGCACTGCATTGGAATAGTCGTGTATCGCAGTTGTATGGCATCTGGTGTGAATAGCCCCTAAAGCCTGATACACACAATGAGAATATCGGACAAATAGTTGTCAGTTTGGTTTTTTTTGCATGCTAGTCTCATATTGAAAATGAAGAGGTTACTATAGTTATGAAAATTCACATAAGACAGATTACAGCTTCCCGTAATAATGTATTGTCTTGTAATGTATTCTTTAGTCCAAGCATGCGTGGTGTTGGCTACTCGATTTTCTACATACGAATACTGTACTGATTAAACGAAAATCATTTGTTCTGGTATCATATGAGAAAAAATTTTGTGCTTGTCCCTTCTTATAATTTCGCATGAACTGTCGTGATTGAAAGCTGTGTCCTAATGATCAGTTTATCAAACAATCGCTCAGAAAGCGGCTTTTTTCGTCTGATTTTCTCATTGTGTGTACTAGGCTTAAAGCAGAGCTCCAGTCACAAAATAAAAAAAAAATAAAAGTTAGTATCTACAAAAACTGTAGCTGCTGACTTTTAAAAAACAGTCACTCACCTATCCTTTGATCCCACAGTGTCCTCCGGGTTCAGCGGCCATTCTCCAGCCTCAGTGTGGGCACCCTGCTGTGATAGCATGCGGCTTCACAGCCGGGTGCCCACTGCACATGTGCTAGTAGTGCTGAGCTTCCTGAATGGTTCTGTAGTCTTCTGGGACCTGTCAAGTGTCCCAAAAGACTATGGGGAGGAAGGGGACAACAACTTCTGCTTCCAATCGCCTAGGCCAAGAGTCTCCAAACTTTCTAAGCAGAGGACCAGTTTACTGTCCTTCAGGCTTTAGGAGGGCTGGACTGTGGCCAATGGGAGTATTAAATGCCCCGGCATCAATGCCCCATCATTGGTTTTAATGGAAGGAATGGTGCCAAAATGGTTGATATCAATGAGAAGAATAATGCCCCATTGATGGTGTTAGTAGAGGTATCGATGCTCCATCTTTGTTGTCAGTTGGAGTGGTGCCCCAGGGGCCAGATGAAGGCAGACAAAGGGCCACATCCAGCCCCTGGGCTGCAGTTTGGAGACCCCTGGCCTTGGCGATTGCAGCGGATGTGGGAACGGGTACCTGTCAAAATCAGGTACCCGCTCCCCAACAGTGCCGATCCTTAACAGGGAGCCGGGCATTAGGCCTTAAAGCGGAACGTCCCCGTTTGAGTGGAGCGCCACTTTAAGTTGCAGCATTAGTAACGCAGGCCATACATGGGTCGAATTTCAAATGAATTTTCTTTTGAAAATCGTAACTAACAATATTGTTTAAGCATTTCACACCATTAGTGGGCTGAAGCAATGGTTGGATTTTTGCATGGCCATCCCAGCCAAGAAATTTCTTTTCTATAACAACATGAGGTGAAATCTGAAGGCTTGGTTGGTCAAATTTGAGTGATCGGGCATGTTGGAAATTTTTGGAAAAAAAACAAATTTCTAATCAATGATGGAAGAGTCATGCGAGAAATATAATCGAAAAAGAAATGCGCATAAGCTGTGACCTGGAAAGAAAAGAAGATTCTGAGCCAATACGTTTCTTTTCTATAACAACATGAGGTGAAATTGAAGGCTTGGTTGGTCAAATTTGAGTGATCAGGCATGTTGGAAAATTTGGAAAAATGAACGACATTCTAAACAATGATGGGAGAATCCCACAAAAACATGTGACCTGAAAAATCGAAAAAGAAATCTGACCTGAAAAGAAAATTCCCAGCCACAAAAATTATTTTCTATAAAAACATGAGGTGAAATCTGAAGGCTTGGTTGGTCAAATTTGAGCGATCGGTATGATTGAAATTTTTGGAAAAACAACATTTCTAATCAATGATGGAAGAATCACACGAGAAATATAATCAAAAAAGAAATGCGCATGAGCTGTGACCTGGAAAGAAAAGAAGATTCTGAGCCATAAAATGTATTTTCTATAAGAACATGAGGTGAAATTGAAGGCTTGGTTGGTCAAATTTGAGCGATCGGTATGATTGAAATTTTTGGAAAAACAAATTTCTAATCAATGATGGAAGAATCGCATGAGAAATATAATCGAAAAAGAAATGCGCGTGAGCTGTGACCTGGAAAGAAAAGAAGATTCTGAGCCATAACATTTCTTTTCTATAACAACATGAGGTGAAATTGAAGGCTTGGTTGGTCAAATTTGAGATCGGACGTTAGAAATTTTTAAAAAATGAACAACATTCTAAACAATTATGGGAGAATCCCACGAGAAATATAATCGAAAAAGAAATGTGAACTGAAAAGAAAATTCCCAGCCACAAAAATGATTTTCTATAAAAACATGAGGTGAAATCTGAATGCTTGGTTGGTTGCATTTGAATGATCGGGCATGCTGGAAATTTTTGGAAAAACAAACACATTTCTAACCAATGATGGAAGAATCGCATGAAAAATATAATTGAAAAAGAAATGTGCGTGAGCTGTGACCTGGTAAGAAAAGAAAATTCTTTTCTGTAGCAACATGAGATGAAATTGAAGGCTTGGTTGGTTGAAAACGCATGCAAATCAGAAAACGCAGAAATTCTGATGAACAAATCTTTGAGAATTCGCCCCATGCATAAATCCACTTTCATCACAGAGGTGACACTACCGGCCCCCTGGAATTGTACACCCTGTTATTTTGCAGTGGTGTTTCCTTCTCAAGCCCACACAGAGACAGGAGAGGAGACTGAGGGGTTAAAGCTGGCAGCCACACTCTAAGTTCCAGGTCTTTAGGGGTTAAGAGAGTCTACCATCACTTTGATTGGCAGCCCAGCGACACGCAGCCAATAAGGGAGAAGCAGTCGGAGCCCACGTGGGGCAGAGCGGAGCGGGATTGGTTGGAGGTAGCTGGGGCAGCCTGCAGGAGCCCGGACCCACGTGGAGCTGGCGGCCGCTGATTGAGCCGGAGGGAGGGGCTGCACCGAGCACCGGGAGACTGGGCCCGACTGGACAGCGGCTCCTCCTACCTCGGGGCCCGGTGAGAAGGGGCGATCCGGGGGGAGAAGGGGAAAATGGCAGGACGGGATAGACGGGGAGGTAGACAGAGAGGCCTGTGTGGAGGGAGAGGGGAGAATCCCCCGTATGTGTTCTGTACACAGGCAGTAGAGAGCCGGGCTCCCGGGGACATGAGGCCGACCATTCTAGGGGGAGGTGCCCGGGTGTGATGGGCGCACGCAGGACATCCTCCTCCATCTCCATCCTCGCTGTGGGCTGCTGTTGTTGTGGATTGCCCACTTCCATTGATACACTGCTGTGTACTGCCCTACGAGAGAAGATGGTGGGCACCGTCCTGCTGGGTCGGTCACTTCCCTCAGGACACATGGCCATCCTGGGAGATCTGAGGGGCCATCATCACTGCTGGATGTAAAGCCTATGTCCACAGCAAACTTTTCTTACATTTTTACATTAGGAGCAGAACCCTCGGGATTTACTGGAGTCTAGGGGAGAGTTTTCCACACTTGCTGCATGCTGAAACTGGCCATCTGTGTGGGAGGGGCTCCATTGTGGGGGGCAGGGCCTTGCTTTGTTACAAGACCACAGCTGGGCACAGACCGCCCCGTATGTTACATGGCAGTTTTAAAGTGCAGGCTGGGCTCTGTTGTGTGCCAGTGGTACCATGTACAACGTACAGCACCACCCCAATTAGGGTGGCACAGCACAGACCAGCCTGTATAATAAGGGGGGTTCACACACACTGGATGGTCCTTGTGTGCCGGCGGTACCATGTATTAATACAAAGTACAGCACCACCCCAATTAGGGTGGCACACAGCACAGACCAGCCTGTATGCTAAGGGGGGTTCACACACACGGGATGTTCCTTGTGTGTCGGAGGTACCATGTATTAATACAAAGTACAGCAGCACCCCAATTAGGGTGGCACACAGCAGAGACCAGCATGTATAATAAGGGGGGTTTACACACGTGGGATGGTCCTTGTGTGCCAGCGGTACCATGTATTGGTACAGAGCACAGCATCACTTCAATCAAGGTGGCACACAGCAGAGACCAGCCTATATGCTAAGGGGGGTTTACACACATGGGATGGTCCTTGTGTGCCGGCAGTACCATGTATTAATACAAAGTATAGCACCACCCCAATTAGGGTGGCACACAGCAGAGACCAGCCTGTATGCTAAAGAGTGGTTTTCACATTCGGGATGGCCGTTGTTGTGTACCAGCGGTATCTTGTATTGGTACAAAGCACAGCACCACCCCAATCAAGGTGGCACAACAGAGAGCAGCATATATGCTAAAGAGTGGTTTTCACATTCAGGATGGTTCTTGTTGTGTACCGGCGGTATCTTGTATTGGTACAGAGCACAGCACCACCCCAATCAAGGTGGCACACAGCAGAGACCAGCCTGTATGCTAAAGGTTGGTTTACACACACGGGATGGTCCTTGCGTGCTGGCAGGGCTTTGAGTACCACAGCACCACCACTCACGCACACTGCTAAACAGTGGTTTTAGCATGCAGGATGGTCCCTGTTGTGTGCCAGCGTTGCCTTGGTTTGTTACAAAACACCACTTCCATCACCAACAAGCAACATGGACCCGCTGGTATGCTAAAGGACAGTTTTTACGTGCAGGATGGTCCCTGTTGTGTGGCAGCCGTATCATGCATTTGTTATAAGCCAAGGTGCCACCATCACACAGCAGAGACCAGTACATAGGCTACAAAGAACTCTTTGAGCATGCAGGATGATCCCTGTTGTATGCTGGTCCTTTTTGTTTTTACAGAACACCATTTCCACCTCCAGCTTGCAACATGGACCCGCTGGTATGCTAAAGGACAGTTTATGGTCCCTGTTGTGTGGCAGCTGTGCCATGCGTTTGTTATAAGGCACCTTGCCTTATAACCATCATACAATGGAGACCAGCCCATAGGCAACAAAGAAAACCTTAATAAGGAGTTCCAGGCTACCCAAAAAAAAAAAGTCAGATACATATGCTGTAGCAACTGACTTTTAATATAAAGACACACCAGGCGTCCAGTTTCATCGTCACCTCGGATAGTTCTGCAATAGCCTCTGGGTTTCTGGCACCAGCATTGCAGGTGAGGGAAACCATAAGTGAAGCCTTGCAGTTTCACAGCTGGCTTCCTACTGTACATGAGAGAGTCCCACTGCACCTTGAGATTTGCCCAGCAGTCTTCTGGAACTTGTGAAATGACCCAGATGACTGCGGAGGAAAGGAGGGGGGCCGAACTGCAAACTGAGCCGGAAGTGGGAGCGGGTACCTGTCAAAACCAGGTACCTGCCCCCCCAAAAATGTGCCAAAAGTGGCGGTGGAGGGGGAAAGGAGGCTCCGCTTTAAGGCAGCATTGTGGTGTAAATAGGGCCTATGAGAAACAATTGTTTTCTATGTGCCCTTGGTGGTGACTGGTATTGATCAGGTGCAGAAAATTACTAGGCATCACACATAGTGTGAACAATAACTTACTGTCCCATTTAGGCCTCCTTCACACAGGGTGGTACTGTACTATGCACTCACTTAAGGCTGTGTTTACCTGTACAGGGATGTACATATGTTCCATGCGTCCCCATGTAGGAAGTCTTAATGGGTCTATTGGGACACAGCCGCTGTGTCCCATTATGACATCCGCGTGGGTGCAGGTCCCTGAACTCGTGCTGTCTGCATTCAGGGACCCATATCCACACAGATGTCATATTGGGACACAGCTGTTGTGTTCATGCAGCCGCTGTGTCCCAATAGGCATCCGTGGGTCTGGCGGCACAGGTAAACACAGACGTATGGTATTGTATACCCTGCATGAATTTGGCCTTTCAATGGTTTTACCAAATAGGAAGTGAAGGAAAAGCCACAACAGGGACACCAAGAGCAATCAAAATCTGACCCATTTGTGTGTTGCTACTGGAGATTTTCTCTTACTTAGGGCTCACTTACACGTGTTCAGCTCTGCATGTGGGTTTGGAATGCATTTACATTGTTTAGCATTCTTTTTTTTTTTTTTTTATTTATAAGTTGCATTTACATGTGTTTGCAGGTTGTTCCATTTCTAAAAATGCAGCATGCTGTACTTTTTAAACACGTTATGCAGTGGCATAACCTAGGCTCATTGAAATACATTCATACACTTTTAGATTCTCCAGCCATGTTAAATGGGGCAGATGGACATTTTCCTTGGTCGGGCTATTGTATTCTGACAGCCACCAGTGGAAGAATACCCAAACAGTGGCTGCATCTGATTGTCACTAGTCAGCTGCAAATTTTTCAGTAGATTCCTTTGAAAAAATTCAATCGACCGATCCCATTTTCATCAAATAGAGCAGGGCCATACAATGAGCAAATTTCAGCTAGTTAAAGCGTAGCTCCAGTCCCTGGTGAAAAAAAATAAGTCGGCATCTACAAGTGTGGGCACCCGGTTTTGGCAGCTTCACAGCCAGATTCACACTGCGCATGTGTGAGCTGCGATGCGCATTGTGAATGGTCCTGCAGTCTTCTGGGACCTGTTGCGTGTCCCAGGAGACTGCGGGGGAAGAGAAGAGAACTTCTGTTTCCGATCTCAGCGGACGTTGGAGCGGGTACCTGTCAAAAGTGCCAATTCTTAACAGGGAGTGGGGGGTGAAGCCTTAAAGCGGAACTTCCCTTTTGGGTGGAGCTCCATTTTAAGAAACTGGCCGCTATATGCTTTGTGTATGTCCACCTTTACTGAACTGTGAAAGTGTTGTCACCAGGGCTGGTTTACATTAGTGTTGCCACTCTGAAGAGATGTTTACAGTGAATCACTTTTCAGAGGGCATTTGACAGGCGGTGAGGAGGTGTTTTATCCCCTCCTCACTGCCTGTTTTAATCCCTTTGGCCCCACAGCCACATGCAACCACAGGTAGAGGACTGTTGCGGCATGGCCCCATTCAGTTGAATTGGTTGCATTGAGCAGGTGGTACTGTCCTCTGCATGCAACAGGGAGTTTAATTCTTTAATTTCTTTAAGGCATTGAAACTGCAGAATATGTACACCCCATCTGCTGTCTTTGCCACTTAAGGGGAGTGGTTGGGGAGAGGGAGCACCATGAAAATGCAGCTCAACCGCATGTTTTTTTTTTTTTTTTCTTTTACCTCCCAACCCAAGTGCCAGTGTAAACCAGCCCTAAGCAAGGGGTAACCCGTAATGGAGTGCAGGATAGTAGGACCACACTATAGGGACTCTAATCCTTTACCACCCTCTCCAAAAATAAATGAAAATGTTTTGAGTGGACATATGCTTTGAATATTTCTTGTATTTACTTTTGTAACACTTCAGTCTTACCACAAGTCTGTGTTCTCTGTGCCGTGGGTTTCCTCCGGATCTGTCAGCACCTCTCCTCCCTGATCTCCTCTGGCAAGGCTTCAAACTCGGGCTAGGCCGTCATGTTTCTGTGGCTGCCTTCAAGGCATAGGCACCCCTCAGCCTTCCTCCACACCTCTCTGTGTACCTACACACCCTGCTCCTCCTTGTATCCCTCTCCTGCTGGATTTGTGTGCCTGTAAAATAACAAGGTGTCTGCTTTGTACATTTATGACTTGTGGAATATCACTGGTAAAGGACTGTTTTGAAATACTTCAGTGCTGTAACTGCAGATTGGCTTTCTTCAGAGCCCAATAATGCTTACTCCTATGTAAACAAGCCAGTTAGTGACTGTGGTTCCTCATTGTTCAAATCCTTTGTAATACTGTAGACCTCAATATGCTATTTTCTGTTTGCAACATGTGCAAGTAATTATTCACGGTCTGTTCCACAGAAATTTATTGTTGAAAAGGGACATATTTGTTAGACATCACGGATGTTGCCATGGGTAGATTTCCTAATTGACAAGGATGATGATGTTGTTTTGGTCATGTGATCAGTGAATTTATTTATTTATTTCAGGTACTTATATAGCGCCGTCAATTTATGCAGCGCTTTACATATGTATACTGTACATTCACATCAGTCCCTAACCCTCAAGGGGCGTACAATCTACGGTCCCTAACTCACATTCATATACAAGGGCCAATTTAGACAGGATCCAATTAACCTACCAGCATGTCTTTGGAGTGTGGGAGGAAATCTGAGTACCCGGAGGAAACCCACGCAGGCACAGGGAGAACATGCAAACTCCAGGCAGGAGGTGATGTGGCTGGGATTCGAGCCAACAACCCTAGTACTGCCAGGCGGAAGTGCTAACCATTTAGCCACTGTGAATGCCCTATTACAATGATCGGTTAAATAATTGCCCTTCCATCCCCTCCTGGTGGCACTTAACACCGGCAGACTGGACCGACTTCCCTATCACATGCTTACTGTGGTTTTGCCAGCTCCCAATCATAACAAAAGACAAGGAGCTCTCTGTGACAGCACGGTCACTGTGCTGTCTATCAGCACTGAAACATTAAAGCTCATCCACCTTGCTGCCTTACATATGTGGTCAGCAAGAGGTTAAATTAACTGCTGAAAGTTTGACTTGCGTTGCCAGATCGTTTACAGAGAATCTAAACCCAAAAACACACATTTATTATATTGAGGGCCAGTTCACACCAGAACACGGCGCAGGAAACCCACACTCCGTGCGCATTTCCGTACCACGCTTAAAACGCACTGCAGTCTGCAGTGGGCGGCAGTGTTAACTTAATGGCATCCCAAAGCAGCTTGCAAACTCAGTGCGATTGCCTCCACCCTGTCGCATGGTACAATGGTATCATGTGATCTGATTGCTGTGCTTTTTGGAAAGTGCACGCACTACTTTTGGTGCGGTGGAATTTCAGCCTGTTCAAACAAATGAGCTGAAAATGCACTGCACCCGTATCGCATGTGAATCACAAAGGAACATACTTGCACATTCCTGTGTGATTCATGGTATGAACCTGCCTCTGTTTTTTGCCTTTTTCACCTGGTGACCTGGCCAGTAACATACATCCTCTCTCATTGTACTGTATCTATGGAAGTTAAGTGTGGTCATCTTAGGCTGCTTTTCAGATTTGGACTTCATGAAGCACCCTCTTGCCACCTCTCGTTACATTAATAGTTTACAGAAGAAAGCTTGATTGACATATCACATAAATGCACAGAAAGTTACAAGGACACACAATTTCTGACAGGAACCACCGGGATTTTTCTGTGCTTGCCAAAAATGTACTTTGCCTTAAAAAGGAAATTGTGTGCAGTCACCGGATTTAAGGACTTTAAGCCCTGGTCCACACTGAATGTGACTTTGAAATCGCACTACTTCAAAGCTGCAGATCACTGTGATTTGTACCTCCCGATTTCACTGCAGCTTGCGACTTTATTTAACAGAAGTCAATACAAGTCTCAGCGTAATTGGAAAAAAGTAGTACAGGAACTATTTTTGAAAGCACGCTACTTGAAATCGCACTGATTAAGACCGTGCCATAGAAATACATTAGATGCAACGTCTTCAGGTGCGATTTTGTAAGTTGCATGTTGCACTGGTGTGAACCAGCGCTAAGGCTAGGTTCACATCTATGCAGGTGGCGGTTGATGTGTTTTCCTGGTGCATTTTGCGATGCGGATTGCTATTTTTACACTTTTTTTTTTTTTTTTTTTTAATGTGATTTTAATGTGTTTTTGTTCGTTTTGCATTTTTGGGATGTGTCAATGTTGCTAGGAGAAGGTATCTGTGGTCATGCAAGAAATACACCAAAAATTCATGTACGTGTGTTTACGATGCATTTCTATTAAAGTCTATAGAACCAAACACACAATCTGCTGCGGGCAAAAAAGTCACTGACCCTTTCCAAAAACGCATCGGCTGAAAACTCAGATTTGAACATGTCCCATAGGAAATCACATTGAATGGACTTTAGTTCATTTTTGCAAATCTGAAAATGCACTGCAGAACACATAGGTGTGAACCTAGCCTTAAAATGCAACCTATTTACATTTTGTTATAGTTAGTTATCATTTAGATTTCTGTTTTATTTATTTAGTTTTAAGAAAAGATTAGCATAGGTTAATTGAGCAATGTTGAAGACAAACTTGGCAACTTACATTCTTATAATAAAATATACCTTGTTTAGCATTGCTCAAATTCTTTGTGGAAAATCCTCGCCCTCTAGTTATCCCATTTACAAAATAGACTTGGCTAGCATGTTTTTTCTTGCAATGTGATGTAAATAAATGGGGAGATTGTAACCGGATTGTCTGTTCTAGTTGCATTGAATCTAGAACAGTTGTCTAGTTCCATGGGAAAAAGTTGAGTATTTTATGTATGTGGGGGGAAAATCTTGTATGAAGGGCTGCAGTGAGTGCATGTGCTTCTCCTGTACCCAGCAAATATGATAAGCCTGGGGAAGGTTAAAAGTGAAGTTTAGGGTATCATTTTATTGAATAGTTGCATTAGTCTAGTTTGGAACAATCTATGTCTGCATATCATACCTGAGATCCCTCTGGAAGCTGCAGATCACTATGGTAGTTGCTGCTACTACAGTGATAGTGATCCTCCAGGCCCTGTGCCAAGTGGGTGCTTTTTTGCATAGTAACCACAGGGGGCTCATTTAACACTGCCACCATTCACAGAAGACCTTTTTTTTTTTTTTTTATAATGAATACAAGGAATGGTCTTATTGGATGAGTTGGTGATTGTGATGTCTTCTCACACCGCTTTACCTCATCCAGTCAGAATTAAACTTGTATTCTTTGGATAATAATAATGCAAAGTGATCTGTAAATGAAGGCCCTGCCAACTGAGCGATCCCTTATGGTTACTATGCGGAAGGGTAGCTGCTCTGCACAAGACCTGGAAGGATCTGCTATCCCTGTATTAGTGATGACTGATTTGCAGCTTCCACTAGGATTGTTCAGGTATGAGATATTTATACTTACAAGGGTCCAAGCTGGATTAATGCTACTGCAATAATATTCCTACCGAAACTTCAGCTTTAAATCGTAATGTGTTTTATTACATATATTTGAAAACCTTCCTTAGTCTGTTTTCTTGCTGTATTGTAGCATGCACATTTTTTTTTAACTCAAATATTAATTTTTTTCTCTGGTATTTTGATATTGACCTATTCTACAGTTGTGTCCAAAATTATTCAACCCCCAATGCTGTAAAGGGGTTTAGGGACTATAGTGTACATTTGGAATTGTATTCAGAATCAAATCCTACAAGGACGTTGTAACTACCCAAATGCAACTAAAATGACATCAATTGTTTATGTAATACAGTAGTAAATGGTTCTTATGTGGTTTCTTCATTGCCACAATTATTCAACCCCTTAAAGACTACCACTCTGAAGAACAGAGGTTCATACAGGTGCTTTCCATCAGGTATTGAAAACACCTGTGGATGTCACCGAGCAGCAATCAAGCATAATAAGCACCAATTAGGCAGCTTTAAAATGACTGTGATACTCAGCTCCTTCTAGACATTTACTGGTGTGGTTACAAACATGGTGAAGGCAAGAGAATGGTCCAGGAAGACAAGAGAAGAGGTGATTTCTCTTCACAGGAAGGGCAATGGCTATAAGAAGATTGCAAAGATGTTAAACATACCAAGAGACACCTTAGGAAGCATCATTCGCAAATTCAAGGCAAAGGGCACTGTTGAAACGCTACCTGGTCGTGGCAGAAAGAAGATGCTGACTTCGACTGCTGTGCGCTACCTGAAGCGTAGAGTGGAGAGAAGTCCCCGTGTGACTGCTGAGGAACTGAGAAAAGATTTGTCAGATGTGGGTACAGAAGTTTCAGCCCAGACAATAAGACGCACACTGCGTAATGAAGGCCTCCGTGCCAGAACTCCCAGGCGTACCCCCTTGCTGTCTCCAAAGAATAAGAAGAGTCGACTGCAGTATGCCAAAAGCCATGTGGACAAACCACAAAAGTTGTGGGATAGTGTTCTGTGGACTGATGAAACAAAATTAGAACTGTTTGGGCCCATGGATCAACGCTATGTTTGGAGGAGGAAGAACAAGGCCTATGATGAAAAGAACACCTTGCCTACTGTGAAGCATGGTGGAGGGTCAATCATGCTTTGGGGCTGTTTTGCTTCTGCAGGTACAGGGAAGCTTCAGCGTGTGCAAGGTACCATGAATTCTCTTCAGTACCAGGAGATATTGGATGGAAACGTGATGCAGTCCGTCACACACCTGAGGCTTGGGAGACGTTGGACCTTTCAACAGGACAATGATCCCAAGCATACCTCCAAGTCCACTAGAGCATGGTTGCAGAGGAAAGGCTGGAACATTTTGGAGTGGCCATCGCAGTCACCAGACTTAAATCCGATTGAGAACCTCTGGTGGGACTTAAAGAAAGCAGTTGCAGTGCGCAAGCCTAAGAATGTGACTGAACTGGAGGCCTTTGCCCATGAAGAATGGGCGAAGATACCCGTAGATCGCTGCAAGACACTTGTGTCAAGCTATGCTTCACGTTTAAAAGCTGTTATAACTGTAAAAGGATGCTGTACTAAGTACTAAGATTGAATGTCACTTGGGGGTTGAATAAAACTGATAATGCTGTGAGCACAGAAAAGACATTTGTGGTTATTTCATTATAACTGTTATGTTATATTTGTCTGACCTACAAGTGCCTCTTTAATGTAAATGTAAGCAAGATGACTGAATGATCAAAAGCAATGTCAAACTGGCCAAAACACTCAATTTCAGTGGGGGTTGAATAATTTTGGACACAACTGTATATTCTGCTTGTCCTTCTCAAAGCAACTTGACAGTTGCTTCTACTAAAAAAAAAAAAAAAGTAAAAAACGCGAGACTTGGCTTTGGCTGTCTAGCAACACGCCAGACTAGAAGCTCATACATTCAATGCTGCCAGGTTGCATTGCTTTTGTACAGAATATAGAAGAGGGAGGAATTTTTCCCTTCCAGACTCTACAGCTTCTAGTGGGAGATTAATTGCTCCTCTCTGGATTCCACAGAAAGGCAGTGCGTCCTGTCAGGCGGAACTGTGTTTGGAACTTCTTCACTCTCAGACTTGCTTCTCTTTCTCCTTAAATAGTACCTTCCCGTACATAATGCAGGCTGGAAGCATTAGTTCCTCAACATTAGTCATTGGTCCTACTAGTAAGGGAAGAAGTTGTGGGATGCTTATTTTGCAACAACCGTTTACTTCCTTTCTTGTTCTTTATATTTCACTTCCCAGTTTGACTTGTCTAGCCTAATGCCTAGTGCACGATGAGAAAATCGGCCGAAAAATATTAGTTTCTGAGCGACGGTTGAATAATCTGACCCTTGGTATGCAGCTTTCAATAGAATATCATGACAGTTAATGCAAAATTATCCGTAGGGACATGCAGAAAAAATTTTCTCCTACAATAACGCTTGAGGTGATTGTAGCCGTATTAGTGCACTTGTGAGAGAACCAATTGAGTACTGTCTGTGATACTTTTATTTGCACGAACATACAATTTTGAGGACACGCTTTCTGGGTATGTCCCCTTAGGGACATACCCCGAAAGCTTGTCCTCAAACTTGTATGTTCGTGCAAATAAAAAAAGTATCACAGACAGTACTCAATTGGTTCTCTTACAATAACAGAATGAATGATTTTCTTTTAATCAGTACAGTATTTGTCTGTAAAAAATAGAATGCATGAGACCACGCATGCTCTGACTAAAGAATACAATACAGTACACTACAAATTAATACTTTACATCATCGCAAGAAGTTGAATTCTGTCTTTTGAGAATTTTTGTAACTCTAGTAACCTTTACCTTTCGAAAGGAGACTAGCATGCAAAAAAAAAAAAAACAGGGCGAGGATTCGTCCAATATTCTCGTTGTGTGTACGGGGCTTAAAGGAGAAGTTCACCTTTGGGAACATGTAACGTGTTCCACCCATTCTTAGGGTGGAACGTGTAACATGTTCCCAATGCTGCAGCTGCCGCCCGCTGCTCCCCCCTCCCTCTGACAGAAGCACTGGGAGAAGTTCACCATACTATCTGTCAGATTTGAAAACAGCGAGGCTCTGCCCACACTCCCGTGTCATTCATTCAGAGTTCTGTGAATGAATGGACTACATGTCCCGGCAGCCTTAGCGGCTGTCAGCTTGTAGTTCTCAATGAACTACCACGGTGCTGTGGAGCGCTAATGCAATGCTTTACAGGCTCCTGCAGACAAAAATAATACATTTAAATAAATTTTATTATTTTTGTGCAAAAAGTGAACTTATTCTTTCAGTGCTGGAAAAGCTCTGTTAGGCATTCAGTGGGAAAGAATAAGGGACTAGGGAAATGATGGGGTATAAAGAAATATGCGTAACAAAGTAGATTAAATTATGAAACTGTTGCTTGACAGCATTAGCCAAGTTGGAGCAAGGAAGAGGTGGAGAGCCAGAAGATCTTGTGCATGCAGTGGCTAAATGGTTAGCACTTCCACCTGGCAGTACTAGGGTCGCTGGTTCAAATCCCAACCACGGCACCACCTGCCTGGAGTGTGCATGTTCTCCCTGTGACTGCGTGGGTTTCCTCCGGGTACTCCAGTTTCCTCCCACTCTCCAAAGACATGCTGGTAGGTTAATTGGATCCTGTCTAAATTTGCCCTAATATGTGTACAGGATGTATGAATGTGAGTTAGGGACTTTAGATTGTACTCCCCTTGAGGGTTAGGGACTGATGTGAATGTACAATATATATGTAAAGCGCTGCGTAAATTGACGGCACTATAGAAGTACCTGAAATAAATAAAGATTAGATGAAAGTGTATGGACAGTTACAGGCTCAGGACCAATGATGCGCCTGAAGAAAACCGAGAATACAAGAAAAAGGTAAAATAATTTGAAAGAAAAAATAGGTCTATAGAGCTGGTTTGAACAAGCAAATGCAGTTTAAACATAAAGCTACAGGTGCTCTTTAACTAGTTTAAGCTGTTTTAACAGCTGATTATTTATAGATTTGCTATGGCATTAGCCAAATGTCTTATGTTAGAGTGAATGTTTGGCTGTTTTAAAAACGGTTCCTGTTTTCTTTTCCAGGACAGGTCCACAGTAGAACTTGAGACAAGTCACCCTACCTCTGTTTGAAGATGTTTCCACAAAATAGACCCCCAGTAAGTACATGTGTTGTCTGATGGTGTGTTAGCCTCTGTATGCAAGAATGACATTACCTCTGGTTGATGGTTAAAAAAAGAGCCAACTGTTTGCCTTGGGGTATTTATAATCCCTCTAAATTATTTGAAGATAAAGAGTGTTTTAGACCTTGTGAACCAATAATTTGTTTGGGTAATTTTCAAGACCAAGACATATCCTACTTGATGGGTGTTGAATCCCATCAATGGAAGATGCAGCAGTGTGAGGTCTGCAATAGTTCATGTATATTCCTTTCAGGTGACCACTTTGCAATTGGCCAGAACCTTCTGTAATGATCAGATCTGACCATTGATGTGGATGGCCTAATCGGTTGTACATAGGGACACTTGCAGCTGAGGAGTACGAGTCAGATCATGTTTCCAGGCATGGTGGGAAATTTGTGGTTTGAAAGCTGATGTCAGAGGGTATCTAAATCACTAAGGTCTCTTACAAACATGAAGAGGGAGTGGTAAAGCCTAACATACAGCAGGAGGCGGCTGTGCACATGTCGTAATGCTTGCAGCCACAACAAATTTAATGCGACTTAAGTTGTCAGGTTGCCCTGCCTGTCAAACGTGCTCATTTAATCAATGTAGCTATGCTGCAAATGCTTGGCTTGCAGTTGTTGCTCATTAGTTTCATTTTAAATTCCCATTCAGTAAGGGAAACAAAGTAAAAAAGGGCATCCAGTATGTGGGAGGGTTGCCTCCTCAATGCCTGGAAGCTGACATTTTGTTGCCCTCTGTAAAGCAATCCATTGTGGATTGCTTTTCAGAGATGGTTGCAGTGTGAACTTGTCTTTAAACTAACAATAAAATCTATGTGAGATAATGTATTGAATATTTGAGTTGACAAAACCATATAACTTGGACATGCAGCAGTTTGTCAGTAGTTGTAAGGAGTTTTCTGGTCACAGCATACACTTTTATAACCTCAGCATTGTAATAACAATACAAACAATAGTTCTATTTGACAATCCAATATACAGTGCCTTGAAGAAGTATTCATACCCCTTGAAATTTTGTCATGTTACAAGCAAAAATGTAAATAAATTTTATTGGGATTTTATGTGATAGACCAACACAAAGTGTCACAGAATTGTGAAGTGGAAGGAAAATGATAAATGGTTTCCAAATTTTTTACAAATAAATATCTGAAGAGTGTCGTGCATTTGTATTCCCCGAGTCAATACTTTGTAGAACCACCTTTCACTGCAATTACAGCTGCAAGTCTTTTTGGGGATGTCTCTACCAACTTTGCACATCTAGAGAGGGACATTTGTGCCCATTCTTCTTTGCAAAATATCTCCGGCTCTGTCAGATGGGATGCAGAGGGTCTGTCTGTGAACAGCAATTTTCAAGTCTTGCAACAGATTCTCAATTGGGTTTGGGTCTGGACTTTGACTGGGCCGTTCTAACACATGAATATGCTTTGATCTAAACCATTCCATTGTCTCTCTGGCTGTATGTTCAGGGTGGTTGTCCTGCTGGAAGGTGAACCTCCGTCCCAGTCAAGTCTTTTGCAGACTCTAACAGGTATTCTTTTAAGATTGCCCTGTATTTGGCTCCATCCATCTTCCCATCAACTCTGACCAGCTTCCCTGTCCCTGCTGAAGAAAAGCATCCCCACAACCTGATGCTGCCACCACCATGTTTCATGGTGGGAATGGTGTGTTCAGGGTGATGTGCAGTGTTCGTTTCTGGCACACATAGTGTTTTGGTTTTAGGCCAGAAAGTTCAGTTTTGGTCTCATCTGACCAGAGCACCTTCTTCCACATGTTTGCTGTGTCCCCCACATGGCTTCTCGCAAACTGCAAACGGGACCTTTTATGGCTTTCTTTTAACAATGGCTTTCTTCTTGCCACTTTTCTATAAAGGCCAGATTTGTGGAATGAACAACTAATAGTTATCCTGTGTACAGATTCTCCCACCTGAGCTGTGGATCTCTGCAGTTCCTCAAGACTTACCATGGGCCTCTTGGCTGCTTATCTGATTAATGCTCTCCTTGCCCAGCCTGTCAGTTTAGGTGGATGGTCATGTCTTGGTAGGTTTGCAGTTGTGCCATACTCTTTCCATTTTTGGATTATAGATTGAACAGTGCTCCATGAGATGTTCAAAGCATAAGATGTTTTTATAACCTAACCATGCTTTAAATTCTCCACAACTTTATCCCCGACCTGTCTGGTGTGTTCCTTGGCCTTCATGATGCTGTTTGTTCGCTAATGTTCTCTTAACAAACCCCTGAGGGCTTCACAGAACAGCTGTATTTATACTGAGATTAAATTACACACAGGTGGACTCTATTTACTAATTAGGTGACTTCTGAGGGCAATTGGTTCCACTAGATTTTAGTTAGGGGTATCAGAGTAAAGGGGATGAATACAAATGCACGCCACACATTTCAGATATTTATTTGTAAAAAATTTTGAAAACCATTTATCATTTTCCTTCCACTTCACAATTATGAGCCACTTTGTGTTGGTCTATCACATAACATCCAAATAAAATACATTTACGTGTAACATGACAAAATGTGGAAAATTTCAAGGGGTATGAATACTTTTTCAAGGCACTGTAAGCTTACATGAAAAACTATCTACAAATTTTGATATAATATTGTCTCACTCTAAGATATAAGGGTTATTTACTAAAACCGGAGCGTGCAAAATGTGTTACATCTCTGCATAGAAACCAAACCGCTTCCAGTTTTTGTTGCCAAAGCCAAATTGAACAAACTGAAGTTAGAAGCTGATTGGCTGTCATGGACAGCTGCACCAGATTCTGAGTGCACCAGTTTTAGTAACTCTCCCCCAATGTGTCTATGTGGGTACTCAAAACATTCAGTCCTTTCTATGCTTCTTATGGTCAGTCTATTGTTGGATGCGGTACCATAATTTGAGTCCATATATAAGATAGTCTTAGTGAATGTATCCAGAGAATTCAAGGAAGTGTGTAGGATTCTTCACATAGTTGTTTAAAAATTCAAGTTCAGTCAGATTAATAGGAGTATTCTTGAAATAATTGAACTACGATGTGGAATTAAATGTACAATTTTACATTTTGACCACAAATACACTTTATATACAATAACATTTTTGGCTCTGGTCCCCTGATGATACAGTGAGAGGATTGCAGTTACCTAATGGGATAGGAAGTAGAGGGTTTAAAAGCTTTGCCCTAGCACTCCATCTCAGTGTGTGACTCAAGTGACTGTGAAAGTGTTTTTGTGGCCCTGTAAGTAGGGATGTTGATGCAGCAAGGTTACTATGGGCTCTCCCTACAAATTTCTCTTTTCCTGAAACGTTTGCAGTGTAGACTGATAGGACTGATGTAGTGGTAGAAACTTATGTCAGTGTTACAGGAGGATTGCTTTAGTAAATGAGTACATGCTGTTTACTAAGCAGTGTGGTTGTTCACTTTAAGAAGCTCGAAGCTCTAATGATTTCAGTCATTCAATAATGTGCAAGCAATTATTCTGATTGTTTTTTGCACGTGTTTGGGTATTCTTTGCGGAGTACATTTTCACTTGTCTTCTCATTTACTTTGCAATATGAACATGATGTAGTCCCAAATCATCCCATTGTAGGACGTTGCCTGTAGTCTGCCTTATGGTTATGTGATAACCCTTCTGAAAGCCTTGGTAAAGTTGAAGCTGCACAGCAAAGCCCCAACCCCTGTGACTCCTGAGAGAATAAGAGCAAAGATGTACTAAGCATTTGGGTGACATATTAGTATTGGATTGTACTTTTAGTCTTGTTATGTTAAAGAATAATGTTATACTTAAAGGAGATTTATGGGGTAAAAAACAAAAATTATATATACTCTATATACACTCTTAAGACTGAGCCAGGTCATATGTAGGGCTGGCTGCTTCTTGAGGATTGTGAGTCTGGGGTTAGAAAAAAATCAGTTTATGGCTCTTGGAGTTGAAAATATTGAATCAAATCGGTGACTACACTGTACTGTGGATCTTTGCAGACAGGCTGAATGTTTACACTGTCCCAGGCCTTTGATTACAACCTTTAAAGCACTGGGACAACTTTCAAAGCACAGTTGGCCTGGGTTTTTTTATACTGATTTATACTGCTGTTTTACACTTCTGTTTTAGTAAGAGACGATCACTTAAATAAATAAAACTGGCACAAAGTAAAGGCACATGAAACGGCTTTAATTGCTTTTTTGATCCTTGTGGTTTTGTTTTGTTTTGTTTTTTCATATATTATCATATAGGTTCTATTGCTCCTTCTGAAAATGCTAGTTGACTTATTGCCATGCTGATGCTCTGGCTTCAATACTAATAGGCAGGTCATACATTTCAGGTTGAAAGAAAAAAAAGTGCTGATTCCCCCATGTGCACATTCGACAATGCAATGATCAATGTTGCCAGCTATAGCCAGCAGCACTGATCATTGGGGAAGAACCCACAGGCTGGTCGATCGATTATATTGATTTGTGTACAACCAGCTAGCCCATACATAGATTGAAATTTGTCCAGTCCCTGCTGAATTTAGTTCCATGTATGGCTGGCTTAAGTCATTGACCTCTCATCTCTGTAATACATGCACATTTCCCCATGTCTTATCCCTTTTAAAAACCCTTCAAGTAATCCCCCCAACCTCAGTCCCCTCCTGCCCATACTGTTCTCTGCATCATGAGAAGTCGGTGGACTAATGCAGGCCATAGACGGGTCATTTATCGGCCAAATTTTTGTCCGCACAAAAAATCGGCCGATATTCACACCATTAGTGGGGCCAGCCTGTCGGACGTTTTTCGTGGCTCTTCACATTTATTTTTATCGGTCATGCTGGAAAATCCACGAAAAACGGTCATTTTTCGTGGACATTGGTGGCAGCATCGGCAACGGGGCCGAGCGATTTTTCGTTTATCGGCCGAAAATTTGGCAGATATGCAGGTCATAGATGGGTTTAAGTCTGCTTCTTGGAGATAAAATGGGAAGTGTGCAAAGGAACCAGGACGGCTTTGAATTTCTTGCATGGTCAACAGGTAATTTCTTGGCACAGATCTATGAGATATAACAAAATTATTATAAGCGGGCAAAAGGGAGCTAACAAGACCAGGCTTCAGCAGCTAGCTTTTAGTCAACCTTTGGAAGCGGGCAAAAGGGAGCTAACAAGACCAGGCTTCAGCAGCTAGCTTTTAGTCAACCTTTGGAAGTTTTCTTAACGCTTTAGGCTAAATGCAGACAGGCATAATTTGTCCATGCAACGTAGAAACACTGCGTATTTCCACTGTCCTTCAGCTGTGTAAGCCGCCTATTGACAAAGGGCGAAGGCGACTATACGTACCTTTTTGCAACGAGTCGCACATCTCCTTAAGTAAATAGCGATACATAGGTATACAGCCTATTTGTCTATTCAGGTCTGAGCGGGGTACAGCCACCCATAAGAGCACCGGAAATACGCAAGTGCCCTATGTGCATGTATCCTATAAAGCACCCCTCAGCTCTAGTTGAAGTTATGTTAAACACAGATTAAAATGAGAGGGAGTTGATTTGCTTTAACATAGGGTGGTAGTAGGTCTCAAGTAGGCTTTTATCAAATTTCAAGTAGCACTAAAGTTTTCTGAAAGCCTGCTAGCAGCTTGTTTGAAGTGTGAGCCAACACTCAGTATGATCCTTGACAGCCACAGACTGGAGCTGAAGGCTACTTTTTAAAAAGTCTCCAAGAAATTTGCCTGAAGGAGCCTGAAGGCTTTGTGAATGTTTTGTAAAAGCATGCTGAACACACTGTTCATCTTTTACAAGATGATACCATGTTCACAAGGCCTTAGAAAATGTAGAGGTTTTGAGACTGATAGGCCTCTCAAACTTCTGAAAGAAAAAAAAAAAAGTACTAAATGCTCCAATTTTTGCTGCAAAAACAATTCTGCAAATCATTGCAACTGTGATCAGGGGATTGTGGGGGCAGTGCACAGACTCCTGCAGACTATTCCGCCAGTTCTTTGTCCTTATCAAGGTACAGACTTTTAGCTACTTAGCTGGAGGAAGTGTTAGTGCAGCAATTCCTGCACTCGTAGTACACGGTTTCTCCAATGAAACCTACTAGTCTGTCCTTGTGTTAATAAAACCCACAACAGTAAAATCAGTGTGTATATGCAGTAAAGCATGCTTGTTATACTCACCGGAACCTAAGAGGTTTATCCTCTGCATTGTGTAAAAGTGCCGTTTGATCCTGACTTCTCTGATCCTCCTATTCTTCCAGTGTCTCCCTCTTATCTCCTGATAAGATATATCGTGTGGAGGCACTCTGCACATGCTCCGTTTGGTGTGTATTGCTAGAGAGGTGTGGTGTTTTTTTTTTTTTTTTCTGGGGGAGAGTGCATGGGATCAGCACAGGGCCAATCAGCACTGTCCAGACGAGGTCAGTGATCCTGCTTCCACCTACAGCAGAATGAAAATTCCTCCTACAAGCTTTTAATGTGCTCTGCTGGACACTGATAGAAGTCACAAGACTGCTCTAACTGCTGATGAGAAAAGGTATTTAGCAGTTTATATTTACTAAAATAATTGTATTTCCATGTTCTGTGTACATGTTGGAGACCAGATATAGTGAATGCATGGTCCTGGGTTTAGTAACACTTTAAATAGGACTTGTAGTTCATTCATAGGTCTGTATGAATGAACAATGCAGCTGTGTACAGAGCCCCACACAGCTGCGCAAAATTTAAAAATGACAGCTGCCAAGGGAGAGAAGAACCCCCCTGTGTCCTATGGGGATCATTTCCTTCACTTCCTGTCCCAGAGACATAGCAGGAAGTGAGAAGAGATGTCTTCATAGGTTTTCCCATTGGAATATTTTCTCTCACCTCCTGTTTAGTGACAACTTAACACATTTTGGATTTTTCATCACTTTCTGTAATGGTGACAATGTCATCAGGACAAAAGGAGGAGTGCATCTCCCCAGTGAAGGCACAGATAAAAGGTTAGAAGCACAATTTAGTTTTTTTTTTTTTTTTTTTTTTTTTTTTTTTGAATACTTCAATCCAAAGCTTCCAAAAAAAATGCATTCATGATATTTACAACATTGAGTACTTGATGGCTCATCTTCATAATAAGATTTCAAATTTCAATAAGAGCTGGCATTCTTGGCACCTCTTAGAAGCACACCCATTCTGTTGAAGTTATGCTCATGGTGCTCTGTGGGTATGGGGTTGTCTGTTTTTAGGGTCAGTCTCGTCCCCTTTCTCGTCCCCTTTCTCGTCCCCTTTCTCGTCCCCTTTCTCGTCCCCTTTCTCGTCCCCTTTCTCGTCCCCTTTCTCGTCCCCTTTCTCGTCCCCTTTCTCGTCCCCTTTCTCGTCCCCTTTCTCGTCCCCTTTCTCGTCCCCTTTCTCGTCCCCTTTCTCGTCCCCTTTCTCGTCCCCTTTCTCGTCCCCTTTCTCGTCCCCTTTCTCGTCCCCTTTCTCGTCCCCTTTCTCGTCCCCTTTCTCGTCCCCTTTCTCGTCCCCTTTCTCGTCCCCTTTCTCGTCCCCTCCTTTTCTGCCTTTTTCAGGCTGGTTGTCTTTATGATACAGCAGATTTCTCTACATTGCATTTTTATATACGTATATATGTTGAGCGCTATGGTCGGATGAATCTCCGACACACAATTTCACAGGTTCTAGAATCTATAATATTCCTACCAAAAGGTGGATGTCTTTATTATACTTATTTCCCTTGTTGGAACGCTGTTGGTCACCTTGATGGATATTTTTTGTACCACTGCTATATGACCTGTATTATGATTATGGTACATGTACTACTTTACTTCATTTTTGGATGTTTCATCCCATCGTATGTTTTCTCTGTACTTCTCTGTTTTCTCTGTACTTTTCTTAAAAATATAAAGATTTGATAAAAAGAAAGTTAAGGGGGTAAAAAAAAAGTTTTGGCTTTATATTAACCTTTAAGTGGAATTCCTGCCTATATCGAACTAAGCTTATCTAACTAAGTTTAATACTGCTCCCACTCCTATTCCCACTCCTATTCTAACACATATACATACTACTCTGTAGAAGGAAGATGCCTATACATATTTTGGGGGGTCGCTCCAGTTTAGGTATGTGGGCTTCAGGGGAGAGGAGAGATCGGCGACAGCAGCTGAATTGCCTGGGCGGGAACATCAGCAATAGGCTTACTATGGAGATCAGTATCCATTGTCGCTGTCTCTCCTCTCCCCAAAGCCAACTTTGGGAGACGATCATTTGACTGGACCAGAGTGCCCTCAGAACAGTTAAGTATAGGCATCTTCCTTCTACAGGGTAGTTACAATAGGGGTAGGGAGCTGGTTTACATTGGCCTCATGTACACTGCTGCTCCTAAATGTGACTTTTAGGAACTTTTGGGGTTTTTTTTTTTTTTTGGCAAAGCCCTTGAACGCTACTCAATAAAATCATGCACACATGCTTGCAGCAGGGTAGGGGCAGTTTAAATGTCTGTCTCCTGAATGCAGAAGAATCGCATACAGGGGAGGAACACTTTGGCCAAAAAAATTCCAAACGTGGCAAAAATGCGCATTTAGTGCTTGGGCGTTTATTCATTTTATATGGTAAGTATTCTGGCCAATGAAATTAATAAATGTCCAAGCTCTAAACGTGGTACCGTGTTTACACGTGTTTTTGCTTTGTTTTGTGTCTTTATGCTGCCAGTAAATTTAATGTCTAAGGCAGCTCTTGACTACTTGTAGTCCTAAAGTGGTCGTAAAGGCAGAAGGTTTTTTTAGTTTCATGCATTCGGTGAAAAAAGTTCTGAGTAGCCCCCCCACTTGCCTGACCCTGATCTCAATCCTATGTGCACAAGAGCGGGGGCGGTGCAGAGCTGCACTGTCTTATGGAGCCAGCTCAGGAGCAAGCCCCTATAAGGGCCCCCATAGCAAGTGGCCTGCTATGGTGGGCACTAGGTAGACGGGAGGGGCCAGGACCCAAGAAGAGGAGAATCAAGGCTGTTTTTTTTTTTTGTTTTGTTTTTTTTTTTTAGAATCCCTTTTAAAAGCGGTGGTAAACTGCATTTAAAAGGGGAAAAAAAACCTGCAAGGTAAAGGCATATTGTGCTAGTATGCAATGCATAAATGCATACTAGCACATTATGCCTTTACCTTGCAGGGGATTTTTCTTTTCTTTTTTTTTTTTTTTTTTTTTTTTGGATGTGGTTTACTGCTTTTTTAGTTCTAAGGGACATACCTTGAAACGAAGCCCTCCAGCAGAGCGTTGTCACAGCTCCCTGGGGCTCCCATCTTCACCTGGTCTTCCTTCCGGGTTCATGAGCTCTGGCCAGCTGACTGATCGAGCTGCAATGACTTCACTACTATGCATGCGTGGGGGAGTCCCGGGCCACGGCACAGTGCTCTGAAGGAATGGCATAGGTTTGCTGATCCTTCAGAGCGCATGCACTGGCTACCAAAAGGGCTAAAAATGTACCTACTGGTAAGCTGTGTTATAAGCTTACCTGTAGGTAAAATCACTAAAGAAGAGTTTACTACCATTTTTAAGTGGTTCTAAAGGCTTAATGTATTCTCTGCAATAAGGTAAAAAAACACTCCATGTGCTGTCCCCCCATCTCTCCCCTTCCTTACCACCTACTTTTTGCTTACCTGTGCCCAATCTCGATCTAGTGATGTGCACAAGAGCAAGGGCTTTCTCTGGTCTCTCTCTCCTCATTGGCTCAGTTACATCAAAGGCAGCCTTTGGTTCCCACTGCTGTCAATCCCAGCCAGGGAGCTAGGGTGGGGTTAAGCTATGTTCTGTATCTCATGGCAAAACCATCGCACAGAGCAGGTAAGTATAAAATGTTTGTTTAAAAAAACAAAAAACAAACCTTTTCAATTGTTTTTGTTTGGAGTTGGACTGGAAATATTGGCTTGCCAGTAATTTTTTCACAAATCTTCCATGGTGAAACTGTGTATAATTTCCTCCCTGTGTTTTGTCGTACCTGTCATTTGATGATTAGGAAATGCTGATGGGGTGTGTTAGGGCAGGACGCCTTAAACCATTTACTCCCTGTTATATTCTGTAGGATTATTTCTCAGCATGAGAGTGGCATGTACAATTCTTGAAAAAGGAATTACTTTCTAGTCTTTTCCGCCAAGGCGGTCAATATTATTATTATACAGGATTTATATAGCGCCAACAGTTTGCGCAGCGCTTTACAATATAAGGGAGACAGTACAATTACAATACATTTCAGTACAGAAGGAATAGGAGGGCCCTGCTCGTGGAGCTTACAATCTAAAGGAAGGGGGAGGTGATACAAAAGGTGATAGCTGCTGGGGATGATCTGGCGGAGGTGATTCAAGTACAGTTCTTAGGTGGAGGTGGCGGAGGCTTCCCTGAAGAAGTGAGTTTTCAAAGATTGCCTAAAGGCAGACAGGGTGGAAGCTGACCGGACATGCTGTGGTAGGGAGTTCCAGAGGATGGGAGAGGCTCTGGAGAAGTCCTGGAGGAGAGCGTGGGAGGAGGTGATGAGGGAGCTAGAGAGGAGTATATCATGGGAGGAGCAGAGTGGGCGATTTGGGTGGTATCTGTGGATGAGGTTGGCGATGTAGCTAGGGGCAGTGTTGTGGATAGCTTTGTAAGCTGTGGTTAGTATTTTGAATTTTATACGTTGGGTTAGTGGAAGCCAGTGGAGGAATTGGCAGAGAAGGGGCAGCAGTCGCTGATCGGTTGGTAAGGTGTATGAGTCTAGCAGCAGCATTCATAATAGACTGAAGGGGGATAGCCTGTGTAACGGTAGACCAGTGAGGAGGGAGTTGCAGTAATCGAGGTGGGATATAACCAAGGCGTGGATAGGTTGTTTTGTGGTGTCATTGGTCAGGAAGGGGCGGATTTTGGAAAAGTTCCGGAGGTTGAGCCGGCAGTATTTAGCCAGTGAGTGGATGTGGGGCCCAAAGGAGAGGTCAGAGTCTAGGATTACGCCTAGCACCCTGGCATGAGGGGAAGGACCGATGGTTGTGATGTTGATCTTAATGGTAAAGTCATGAGTGGGGGGATAGAGGAGGAGGAAATATTACAAGCTCAGTTTTTAAGGTAGCGATGTGACATCAATGCTGATACATGAATTTGTTAATGTAATACAAAGTTTCATCTAGGTGCTGCGGTTTTTTGAGTAGTTATCTGGAGAGTGCAGGGACAGAGCTGTGTTGAGACGTCTCCCCTCTGTGCAGCTTTGTGCTACGGAATCTCAATAGAAAAGAAAAACTATGGTCAAATATACATAGACGCTTTTGGTAACCTATAGGATTAGTGCACTTTAATACAAAGTTTCTTTTTTTTTTTTTCCCTTTCCTTGCCCCAACTTAATCCACCCTTGCCATCCATAGATGTAATTTCCTCAGACGGCCATGGTTCCGGTGTCACAGGTGTGCACTGTCTTGCTTACTCCTGCACAGTAGTGCCCCGTAAACATCTATGAGGCCAGAGACACTTGTCCTGTATGGGGTTGTAATGTGCAGGCACAACCAGGATAGCACATGTTATACAGTAGATCAGGTGTTCATTTTGACAAACATGGGAGAAAAAAACGTTGAGTCTGCTGGTTCTATTTAGGATAGCGGCTTCTTTGTTCTTTGATACTATTGCCAGTATACTGTTCACTGGACGTTTCTGCTCAGAGGTCAGGCGTGGCCAGCTATGTTTGTCACTGGTACAGCATTCCTAGAAAGCAAGAGCAAACCTTGTTTAATTTTTAGCTAATGTATGAGTTTGCAAACCGCAGAATACACTGAATTTAATTTGTGTATCAACCCGTGTGTGTACAAGGACCTTTACCGGATGTCGTGTTTTGAAATGTTACATTTTAGATTGGAACCCTGGAAAGTTTGGTTAGTTATGCGAGATTACAAATGAGTGGAGTCCAGGGCCATTATGGCAGTGAGAATTCACACACTATTTCTGTGTTGTCAGTTGTATAGAAAAGTCACGTCAAATTCTTTTATACTCTACACCATACTTTAGAGTAGCTGCATTCCTTGGTGTATATGAAGTGACCAGGAGCCTCAGATGGTTGCTTTGTTTCCAGATTCACCCTAGCAGTTCTCCTAAGGTGTATCCTGTGGGATAGATATCACAAGATAAGCTTGGTGTCTAATTTCAAGGGACATGACACCTTTATGTCAGTGGCCTGCATGATCCCCCCCCCCCCTTTTTTTTTTTTTTTTTTTTCTTTTTCCAAAACCGCATCTTTTGGGCTGGGGTGAAGCTAGGTTTTAAAAATGAGTTATCCACCAGACTGGTTGTACATACTGCATGCTCGATATACTATGTCCTATGAATGTGTCTTTTAAAATGAAATCTGATTACAGTGGTATCTGCAAAATTAAGGTTTGTGACTTCCAGGAAGGCAAGCCATCTCTGCTGACTATGAAGACAATCAGGACAAACTGCATGGTTCTGCTATGCTGTACAACATGGTTGATAAGCAACAGTGTGGCAGCATAAGACCCACAATAGCATGCTTTATGTGTAATGAATGCAGGTCATCCCTGGGGGGGGGGGGGAAGTTAGTTGTTGGAGGACAGCTTAACGTTTTCTGGAAAATTTGCCATCATCACAGGAGCAGCTTCACGTAGCCTCCCTGACGGTATTCCCGAGTGTAGCTCAGGGTAAGGTTTCAGTACCAAAAGCGGTAACCCCGAGCTACACTCAGGCTTACCGTTTGGCGCTGCTATGGCATCTGTTCTTCACTTGCCTTGTCCTGCACTCCCGCGATGTCCCTCCTGCAGTGTCCCCTGTAATGTCCTCCGGTGGATGCCGGCACCTGTCATCTGGATTCCATCCCCTGCGAGCGTCGGGATGTATGGGGACGGAACTGGCGGGAAATTTGAAAATGACAAAAAGTGACATTGACTAAATACACTAAAATCAAATAGTAAAACATTACTGTATCATACATTTTGTCCCGAGTGCTTTGTCCTGTGCCCTGCCTACATTTTTACTGTTCTTATTGCCTGGAAACTGAGAAACGTTCATGGCGTCCAAAAGGTGTCCCTTTTAGGTCAAAAGTGGTTTTAGACCAGCTAGAGAACAGCGATAGTAAATTAGAACCACTTGCAGAATTGAGTGATAATGATTCGTGGGGGAAATTCGTCA